>NC_133167.1:109278269-109599807 GCF_040802235.1 Manis javanica
CCTCCCACTTCTCATGCACAGGGCATGGAGGGTAAGCAGCATCTCAGGAGAGCCCGAAGCTGCAGAGCCCCTCCCATGGTGCCCCCCACCCGGCCTTCAGCTTCATTCGTCCACACCCAGTTTCAGGGGAGACGAGGTCAGTCATTCTGTCTGCACAGCCACAGTTTCAGCCATCTTAGTCCATTCGGGCGGTATAACAAAGTACGACAGACTCTGTGGCTTACAAACAGCAGAAATCTATTTCTGAGAGTCATGAAATGCCATCAGGGTGCCCCTGTGGTCAGGTTCTGATGAGGCCCTCTTCCCACTTGCAGATGGCTGACTCCACTGTGTCCTCTCGTGGGGAAGGCGGAGGGAGCCCTCTGGAGTCTCATTTGTAAGGATGCTAATCCCATTCATGAGGGCCCCACCCCCATGACCTGACCGCTGTCCGGAGGCCCCACCTGCAAACACCGTCCCCTTGGAGGGTGGCATCTCTACACCTGGATTTGTGTGAACAAAGGCATTCAGTCTGTAACGTTAGCCGAAGCCCCATGGTGGTAGGCGGAGGTGGATGCAAAACCAAGGGGGGACTGGCTGTCAGGACATCATTGCCGGTCTGCCCTTGTGGAGTGCCCATTCCTGGAGACGGGACCGTTAACCGCCACCCTGTGACCTTAGGTAGTCGCGTCTGTGGCAAGAAGACCGCCATCCGTGAGAGCTGTAGGCACTCAGGGGGCATCTGACCCCTGGAGCCTCTTAAGATTCTTACATATTTTTGAATGCAAGATAATACAAATGTATGTTGAATAACTATTTCTTGTCTTCTTTTAATTATCCTCCATCATACTGGTAGAAAATAATTTTAAGCCTAGTCAACAATTCTCCAACCCATTAGTAAAAGTTATTGATCATTTTAATAACAAAGAGGGCTCTAAAATATACAGTTTCACCTTCTAAGATAGACCCCCAGGTATTATGTCTAAAGGAAACTGTCAAAGCCCTCGTACTGCTCAGGACAAGTCATTTGAATTCAGCGTGTGCTTCTGCAAGTTGGAGATGAGAGATATATTTATCATGTTGATAGGAAAGATCCACCTTCCTCATTACAGGATGGCAACTGCTGACAAAATCACCTTCCTGTGGAGACCCTCTCGTATTGGTTGAAACAATAAACACATGCAGGGTGAGAGGCTGGGCTTGGCGCTTTCCGACCAGCTTCCTTATATTTGGAAGTTGGTTCCCCGCTGTGCCCGCAGTCCTGGTTAGATCATCAGAGTCTAGCCGTGAGCAAAATCACTCCTCATTATAAAACGCTTGGCATCCCGGTAGAGAGCTTAACGTAGATAGAACTTTGACAATTAGATTAGGTGAAGATAACACACGTGTGAGCGGAGCTCAGGGTCCCCGCAGCACTGTAAGAGCTCGGGAAATGTCAGCGTGTTGCCAGTTCCTGAGTGGCGAGCGGCGCTCACATCCCAGGTGCTCCGATAAGCTCTGGTTGCCATTTTATGCACATCTAGCCTGCAGCTGGGTCTCTGACTGTTTGACCAATGCCTGCCTTCTCTGTAAACTTTTCTTTTCTAAATCAGCCTTTACCACTACAGAAAATTCCTGTCCCCCATTTCAGCAGACTTCCCTAGACCTGGGAGCCTGCACACAGGAGCCATTTTGCACATAGCCTGTCTGAGGAAACTCAGAGGACTTGCTGGCAGCCCAGGCTGCTGTGTGGATGTCTTTTCTCTGCTGCTCCACAGTTGGATTTTGGCCGAGTCACAGACAGCCCCCATTCAGTCATGGTGTATCCCCATTATATTTCTTCAGTGCCTTCCATTCTGCCCCGGCGTTTCGCGCCCCTCTTCGTCATTCAGCTAAGTCGCACTGTGGGACCAGGAGCAGCTGAAAGGCCAGTAAACTGCCTCGTCTGCCTTCGCTTGGTTGTGCCTTTTCTGACCCTTAAAGTTGAGATGAGTTTCGGGGCAGGTTTTGCGAACCCAGGAGGAGCTGGTGGCTGTGGGTGTTGTTCCCGCCGGGCTCTGTCCTAGCGTGTCTTTTGCTCAGTATGACGCTGGCAGGGACTCAGTGCCCTTCAGCACAGGGAGTGGGCGCCCCTCACGCCTGGTGCTGGGACCTGGAGCTTGGGCCACGCTGCTCCTGTCCACACATGGCCTCCCCTCCCAGCGGAATGGGGAGTTGAGTCACGGAGTTCACGATTTACCTAAAAGCGGGTTCTGTGTATTCTTGGGGTGTTAGAGCTTCTCTCTGAGACACGGCACCTTCCCTGCACAGGACCTGGTGTTTTAGGTGAAGACACTGATGCCCACCTCTTGAGAATTCCCCACCCAAGGCCGCTCTGGGAGCTCACTCACACACGCTCACACACTCACTGACACACTCACTCATTCATTCAGTAAGTCGGTGGCGGAGACACCCCCCCCCACACCCCCCGTGTAGTAAGTGTGGCTGCAGGCTGCGGCTGGAAGGTGGGTCAGAGCAGAGCCTCTGCCACCTTATTTCTAGTGGGAGAAGGGAGCCACCAGCCAGCACACCGAATAACCTGCAGCGGCTAGTGGGGGCGGGAGGAAGCTAAGCCAGACTGGGGTAGAACATTCCGGGGGAACAGCTGCCTGGCCAAACGGAACAGGTGAGGACCTGGAGCGAGGGCGGCAGCAGATCCCGGAAAACTCCCACATGGGGACCCCCGCAGAGGAGACAGGGCCTTGGGGCGGCCCGGCAGGGGCTCGGCCGGGGCTCAGAAGGCCAGCGCACCATAGGGGTCAGGTTCGAGAAGCAGCAAGGGCCTCAACTGCACTGGGCGCTGGGGTCCCTCGTAGGGAGTTTGGGTTGCCCCAAACGCTGTGGGAAGATGTGGGGGTGCTATCAGGGTGGGTCGATGTGGCTTGTGATGCCCCCTTCCTGCTGTTCTGAAGGGGGATGTATGTGCTCAGGAGTGGGGGTAACGAGAAGGCCGGGAGGCCATTAGGGCCAGCGAGGAAGATGAGGGGCACTAACCACAGGCTGCAGCCCTAGGGAGGGGGAGAAGGGGCCGGACGAGGTGTGAGCTGCCCAACTGTGGACGCAGTGGCATCTCTGAGACCAGAGGCGGAGGGGCCTGTGCTCCAGTCGGGGGATCGTGGGGCCCCCGGGGGTCCACTAACAATTCTGGAGCACCATAAGTGTACACTGGGGTCAGAAATCGAGTGATGGGACGGCAGATGTGGGCTTCAGAGCGGGTCACCCCAGATCAGCAAGGGGACAGGCCTCGGAGGGTCCAGGAGGCAGTGGGCACAGTTGGAGACGGGTGGTTATAAATTAGTTCACAGTTAGCACACAGATGAGCACCTGCAGAGAGATCCTCGCATGCACGCATGTGTGCTGGGTGGCAGGCACGCTTAGCTCTTGCTCTGTCCTCTGAGACCCCTTAGACACAGGGGTCCCTGGCAGCACTGAGCCCACCCACACCCAGATCCTGGCTTTTGATTTTGCTCTCCACTGAGAGGAACCAGGACTCCTTGGAGAAATGGCTGATTCTAGAAGAAAGTCCACAATTTATGCACGATGACCCCAGAGTACCTTGCAGTGACAGACAGTATGGAAGCACTTGAAAAAAAGGAAAAAAATAGGACAGTGATGGTGGTATACCAGAGGGACTCAGAAGCCAGCTGTGAGGGCTTCCATGGGACATGGCGGGCAGCACAGGGAAATGTTGGATACAGTCCGGAGGTAGCGTAAGTGCCCACACATCCACACTGGTGTAAATAAAGTAAGGAATAAGCAAACAGAGAGGGAGGACATACAAATTCCCCGTGCAGAAGAACCCCAGAAAATCCACGGAGATTCTCTAGTTTCAGAGAGTCAGAGACGATCTGCCCGCTCCCTCGGCCACTTCTTCCCAAGAACCGGGGGTGGAGAGGATCAAGCCTGACCTTGCTGTGGGCACACCTGACAGACGCGGCCTCGGCTGAGGACCTTGGGTGGCACCCAGGTGGCTGTCCTCTTGGTGATGTGCCCTGAGCCGATGTGCCAAGATGGCCTTCCCGACCACCCAGCGCCTCTCCCTGCCATGAGTGAACATCAGATGCATCCCAGCTGAGCACGGTCTGCAGAATACGGACAGTAACCCTCTCAACCACCAAGGCTTTGAAAACAAGGGATGTCTGAGAAACTGCCAGGACCAAGAGACATGGAAGGAGCAGTGCTAAACCAGAGGACTGTGGAACCCTGAATAGAATCCTGACCCAGAAGGGACGTGGGGAAGCACCAAGGGAGGTACACTGGACTTCAGTCAATAACAGGGTGTTGATGCCCTTTGCCCAGCACATTTCCCGAACTCCTCAGACAGCACCATGACCTGGGCCTGGGAGAGGACCAGCCGTGTTAGGACCATAGTTCTCTCTCTCCCTGTGTCCCTCCTCCCCTGCACTCTGGGTGGACGGTGTGCGGTTAGGCTGCCCTGATGAGCGGTAGTGGCAGAACGACGTGCCGGGCGACTGCCGAGTGGCAGGCAGCGAGCAGAGCAGGTGCGCACTGGGCGGCGATGGCAGGGCAGACACAGGGGGCTCTGATGCCAGCCGGCTCCAGGCCAGGCCCAGCTCCATCCCGTCCTTTGCCAAAATGTGGCTATTTCAGGATTAAAGGCCCTAATGGATCCTACAGTTTCCTCTACTTGAAACCCTGTGGAGCCGAGGAGTCAGGGAGGTTTCTGGAATGAGAGAAGAGCGTGGGATCTGGGGAGACCATGGTGGTGAGAAGCAGCTTCCTTTTCGGACTGCACCCGTCTCCGCCTCTTTACTGCCCACCTTCAGGATCCTGCAAGAGTTAGAGGAAATGTGCATTAAGTGCCCCATACAGGAGTTAAATGATTGCTAGTTCACTTCCTCCCCAGCCTGAGAATTCAGAAAAAAATTAATAATCATATATATAATTTCAAAACAAAACAGAAATAACCACATTATATATTAATTGTATCCATATACTGGTTCCTTACTATAATGAAAATTATTTAGAACCGACAGATTCAATCACAAATTGGAAAAACTTGAAGTCCACAAATTTTATGTGTATATATATATATATCGTGAATATATATATTTTTTACATATCATATATACGATAATGCATGACAAAGAAGCATGCTTTATCATTTCCAAAAGATACTTTTTATAAGCTGTTTATGTGAATTCAGTCATGGAAAGAGCTTTGAGGTTCAAATGAACATGAAAATCTTAAATTCATGTACCAATGCCTCACTAAACTGAAAATATCCATAAGTTTAAGGCTATTTTTAGAAGGTGAGTACCCGCACATAAAATAAAAATTAAATCAGGTTAGACTGAGCGACGGCCAAGAATTAATTAATTACAAACGAAGGATAATGCCATGTGACTTCATAAATTATTAAACTCCTTTTGTTATTTTCTGTACACATATGTCTTAAAATTAGAAGTGATGGGTATGTGTAATGACCACAAACCCTAAGTTATATACCTATATAAAATTAAATAACTGTTCTTAAATAGCATACAGTTCCCTGCGTAAGAGTCTAATACACTTGATTTGAATTACATGTATGTTTTCCTGTGCAGTTTGTAAGGCACATATGCACGTGTGTGTATATGTGAACATAGCTATGAAAGACCCTAGTTAAAAAGAAAATAATCAACAAAGCAATGCCCAGAGGGCACAACCGTGTGATGAAGATGCTAGGAAGCCATCTCCCGTGATGCCTGAAGCTCCCTCCATGCAGGTCATCCGGCTTTTGTATTTTATGGGTCACATGTGTTCTCATGTTTGGGTTTAATGTTTGCATATCATGATTACTGGGTTGAGTGCTGGGTTATCTCTTTACCATTATTTCTGCTGTAAACCTTCTCCTGAAAGTAGTTTGCCTTTACTCTGAGTCTGCTAACAACATGAATATTCTGGAGTTTGTTTCTTTCTGCAAAATCACCTGCTCTCTGAGAGTGGGTCCCGCAGCCGCCCCTGCCGGCCGTGCTCTCCTTCCGCCTGCCTGGCTCCTCACCTCCTGTTGGGTCCGGCACTTTGACTCAGGCATCAGGAGCTTGTCAGGGTGCCTAAGCCAGTTATCCTCCACCTGCTGTTAGCACTTTACCATGATTAGCGCTAATGCAGCCCAGTTCTAAATTACAGTGTCCTTGAAACATTTAATCTGCTCATATCACATGCAGTGGATGTTCTTGTCTGCCCGCCCCTCCGAGGATGACCTTCCTTTCATAGAGGCAGAGAAATCAGAGGCTTCTTCTTGCTCCTAAGCTGGTCAGGGCTGCAGCTGCTCCCCAGTCTGCCCCTCAGACCAGGCACCCCAGCGCCGGCCCCGACCCGCCTCCCCGCATGCAGGCTGGGGCACTGAAGGCGCCTCGTGGAAAAGACCGCACTCCATCTTCACTGCCCCCTCTGTGTCATGTCCACACAGCAGCCTGGACACAAGGCTCTTCTTGTGAGCCCAAAGGCAGGCTTAGGGATGACATAGGACCGAAGACACCTCAGTGAGCCAGATGTCACATACGACTGGTCTCACCTCCCATGGTGACGTTTTTAAAAGTAATAATAATTATATCTGTCATGGGAGGGGTTTGGTAGCCGATGCTCTCACCTGAGACCCTCTCCAGGACTGAGTCCCAGCCTGAGAGGGCTGCCAAGTCTCAGGTGGCACCTATCCGGGCATGTGGTTCTCATACCTGACAGGGCAGCGGGCACAGCCCTGGTCCCTAATGCAATGAACAGAGGGGCCACCCCACATTCAGGGCTCCTGGTGGGCTACTCCGTCAGTCCTACTTGTCCCCCACCCCGACAGGTGTGTTACCCTGCAAGCAGTGCCAGATTGGCTCAGCATCCAAACCACTGTGCCAGGAGGTGCCTCCCAGGGAAGCAGGCTGCCGCTCTGCTTACCCCCTGCAAGATAAGCTGGGGCCTCGGTCAGGCTGCACCCCCAGCGACGAGCTCCCAGTGGTTGGGGCCCCGGGAAGGAGCCTGATCCCCACCATGCCCTTCTTCCTGGCAGTGCGGGTGGGGGCGCTGGCCTCTGAGACGTGCCTGAAGGGGCATCCGGCGGAGCCTCTTTTGTGGTTGAGCATCTCAGAGTGTGGAATATAAGAAAGTTGTTTTACCCAAAGGAAACAAAACCCCTGATTTGAAAGGATATATGCACCCCTATGTTTATCGTCACATTATCTGCAGTAGCCAAGATATGGAAGCAACCTAAGTGTCCACCAGTAGATGAATGGATAAAGCAGATGTGGTGCATATGCACAATGGAATACTATTCAGCCATAAGAAAGAAAGAAATCCTGCCATTTGTGACAACATGGATGAACCTAGAGTATTATGATAAGTAGTAAGTGAGCAGTGGACTCTCAGACGCCGGGAAGTGACTGGTGGTTACCGTGGGGGAGGGGTTGGGGTGGGTGGGGGAGGGGATGAAGAGGCGCACAAATCTCATAGTATAAATTGGTCATGGGGATGGAGGTGCAGCAGGGAGAATATAGCCAATGATTCCGTAATGTCTTTCGATGTTGACAGATAGTAACTGTATTAGTGGGGGTGAAGATCTGATAAATAATAAATTTAATAGTGTTGAATCACTGTGTTGTATACTTGAAACCAATGTAATGTTGTACATCAACTATTCTCCAATAAGAAAAAGAAAGTTGGGGTTTTCTGTAGCTTAAGGCAGTGTCCTATAAGGAAACACTAAATAGGATCTGCATTCTGTTTAATCTTTAAATTTTGCACTACTTTTCAAAGGTTTTTTCTCCAGTTTCCCTTTGGCATTTACATGTTTCAGTTTTCAAGAAGAAGTGTTGGGAAAGACACCAGAAGCAGAGCATTTTAAGTACTGTGTGTTGTATAAAATCCTAAATTTTCATGATAGATGGGTCCATACATCTCATTAAGTTTCTCACTGTTAATATAGAAAATGAAACATGATATCACAGCGGAAGGCAGAGGACGGGCAAGACGGGACAAGAGCCCAGCTGCCAGTTCTTCAAACTTTTTGATTTTGTTTTCTATTAAATTCTCCAAAAATTATTTCTAACATTACATTTTTCATGTGAAAGCATTTCAGTGATAACCGCACAATTGTGATCTACAGTGTGGTGGAGATATTCATGTTCCTCAGCCCAGCTCCTCCACCTCTGGGGGTCCCATCTGCTCTATAAAGTTGGAATAACAATGCCTCATTTGGAAATATTTTAGGATTACCAGTAACATATACGGAGTATCTGAATGGTTGACCCAGGTGGTCAACAAGTGGCAAATATTACTATTTTTTAAGATAACCGATTTGTAATTTGGAGCAATGAAATAAATGTTTACTGTCATCTAGAACACTGCATTGGTAAATGATGAGATACGTTTGGACTTTTGTAACTCTAGTTTGATGATTTGGCATTCATTTCACCTTTCAGGATGGCCCCACAGCATCTATTTTATATATGCATATATATATACATATATATAAAATATGTAAATACTGGGACACTTGTAACCAGTTGAAATTTGATTGACTATGAAGTTCATTGATGTCGTATAAAGTTCGCTTTTGAGAAGAAACAAACACGGTTATAAAGAAATGATCACCTTCCAGATGATTAATGGCAGTGTCTATGACCTGCCATGTGGTTGGAGTGTATGTAAATTTACCTGATAAAATTAATGAACATGTAATTTTGTTTTTGAAAAGTCCATGATCAAAAAAGTTCTGGTGTACGTGACTGCTGTGCTATTGTCTTTCCATCACTTATGCTGAATTTTTAACCTCTGATATTCTCTGCATGCGCTTGTCCGTGGTTGGTTCGCAGCTTGATTCCTGGCATGTTTTGGTCTTGCTCTCAACTTTTTGGTCATGTTTCTAGGACCAGCTGTAGTTTAACTGTTATGTCCCCCTACCCAATTAGTTTGGGGGTATTCTAGGAATTCCACACCTGGGCGCCAATTCATTTTCCTTTATATCCCCACCTTTGTTACTCCTCCCATCAGAAGGAAGTGCAGCTTTTCTGGTCCTTACCTCTTTTCTTGCTGACTCCGGGGCACACCCGTGGAGATGTTCCACAGTCTAGAAATAAAAAGCACAGTGTTCACAACTTTGTCACGTTGCATCCATGGCCACGGCAGCCGGGGGTGTGCGTTCTCTCCTTCTGGTTCACCATCCACAAAACAGGATCCTGATGCTGTTTCTTCCTCAGTCATCAGCTCCCGATTGCCACTCCCCTCTTTCTGTCATAGTTCTGCAGTAACTAGCATCTGGATTAATGCCTCTGTAGTTTGGAGTGACAGAGGGCAATTGAGACAATGTCTGCCGTTGACTTAAAAATGGAAGACCACGCAGGCATCACCTGGAGGAGCGCAGGCAGCAGGCCGTAGCGTCAGCCCGCAGCCCCTGCCGTGTGTGCGCTGCATCTCCCGCAGGTCGCCCCACGCAGTCACATGCATTCTGCCGCAGGCATGTCTGTGTCCTCATTTCTTGTAACTTATAGTGTCTTCCAATTGCCATTCAAGACCTGGAAGTCCTGTCTGTAGCTCTCAGGTCCATTCGCCAGCTTGGTCACACGCCTCCTTCGGGTGCCTGTCTCCCATCCTGCAGATACGCCCGAAGGACTAGAAACATTGGTGAAAAGCCATGTGGGAACTCGGCCCTCTTTTTTACATGATGAAACACGGTAACTCTCCCAAATCATATTTCCCCTGGTATCATACCCAACAAAGCTGTGTTTAGAACACTACAGATTTTATGGCATTTTATCCATATTATTTCTTTTGACATTGACAACATTTTCTTAAGAAAGTTTATTATAATGCTGAAGAGTAGAAATCCTGGATCCACTATGTGTAAATCTTGCCACCAGTACTTAGCAGTTGTGTGGCCATGGGGAAATTACTGAATATCTCTGTACCACCCTCTCCTCCTCTGTAAGAGGGGATAATAATAGTACTTACTTCATATATACCATTAATATACATAAACCAATTAGGACAGTGTCTTTCTCATACCATGTGGTACAAAAGTATTACTGATAATTAAAAGAACAGAGATAATCAGGTCATATTAACATGGCTAAAAAGAGAACTGAGATGTCTTTCTCCTTTGCTTCCCATGTTAATAACTGTGTTCCCATTTTAATGACAATATCAACTCATTTTTCCTAGCTTTATTGTTTCTGGAATCGGTATACATTAGAATGCCAGTATACATTTAAAATTGTATGTTTTCCCTGAAGTTTATATGATGCTTTAAAACTGGGAGAGTAAACTAAAAATCACTAACACATTTTGAGCACCTATTCTTTTCCACATGGCCTACGAACAGTTTAATCTGCATCGTCTCATTTGTGTGCCACAAAAAACGCTTCAGTGGTTCCATTTTTCATTCCCCTTTTCAGGACATAGAAACTGAGATTTAAGTAATTTGCATCTTCTCTTTTCACCATTGGCCATGAATAGGGAGTCAGTACAGAGAGTAAATGTCAAGTTTCATTATTTGAACATCGGATTTTTAAAGTGGTCCTGAAAATCATGTGGTCAGATTTTTCTAATCCTTCCCAAAGTTTGCAGGAAGGAGTGCAGGGTGAACAGTCTGTGGACAAACACCTCTCATGCCATCGGTTTACATGCCCAGTGCTCTGTGCCCTGTGGGTATCTGAAGTTTTATTTCCTTAAGCTGCAGTGAGTGCTGGGAAGGTGGAGTGTAAACAGATAGTCTGACGTGCACCCCTAAGACCCGGTTTCCAAATGATTGCGCCTAGTGAAATTTCATTGATTGTACACATGCTGTTAACAGCGCTGCTGCCCCACAGATGAATTCCAGACTTCTGTTCGCTGGCCTTTTGTCCCATTTTGTAATGAATATTAATGCTGTGTTTTATTTTAGTGCCATGTTTTCACTTTTCGTCTGGAAAAGGATTGGATAGGACGGACAGTCGTTTCCCATTTCATCGCTTAAACAGTTGGGTTAAAAGTTTGATGGGATAGACTGATTGAGTCACTGAATTGTGACCATACGCGTTTGGCAGATCAAGGGTCGTGGAGGGAATTTTCTGTGAGCGTTGTTGGGATGAGGGCCTGTTTCGTGCCCCGGGTGTACAGACGTGGCTTCCTGAGGCCTGATGGAGACCTGCTGCGGGAGGGGGGTGCTGTGCCTGGGGTTCCTTTCAAGAAACGCTTTCTCATTACCAAATGTCTGCTCTGGGTGCTGAATGCCCGTTGTGCCCCTTTCTTGAAGAGTCTCTGGGAAAGACTGCAAATCATAATTACATCAAGGAAGGATTAAAGGGAATTAAAAGTAGAGTTCATGTCAATTCGATAAGTATTTACCAAATACTTACTGTGTCCTCATTACCATGGGTGACACAAAGGGCCATTCACGATCTTCAGGGAAATAGGGTAATAAATGAGTTGAAACAAAATTGGCAGAAATGCCATTCGGGTTGAATTTATTTTTTTCATTTTTCCCAGCCACTGGATTTCCATCTGTTGACAATTTTCACATCTCTGAGTCTTAAATCTTTGCTTAAATCAATAATCATTTTCATCCATGTTTCATAGTTTAGGGTATTTTAGTAATTTTTTTTAATGACATCAATGATGGTTTTCTAATAGTATGTGCATCTTTGCACTTTTGTTATTTGTGGCTGAGAGTAAATATTTTAAGTCTTTCTTGATTATTTCTATTTGCTTTTTGACATTAACATTAACATTTTAATAGTTGTTTTCTAAAATAAAATTGATTGACAATAAAAATCCTCACTCCCTAAATCACGAATGTATAACTTTGTGGTACCAACCAGTGATTTAAACGTTACAAGTTTGTTTTTAATCATGTTTTCCTATTTGCCAAGTCATTTTGCTTTAAAAATTTTTAAATACACTTTAATACTTTGAGGCCTACTTACGTTTTTTTTTTCTTTGGCCAAAAACCTATTTTTTTTTTTTTGGTATCATTAATATAAAATTACATGAGCAACATTGTGGTTACTAGATATTCCCCCCATTATCAAGTCCCCACCACATACCCCATTACAGTCACTGGTCCATCAGTGTAGTAAGATGCTATGGAGTCACTACTTGTCTTCTGCATGTTATACTGCCTTTCTTGTGCCCCCCCACCCCACGTTATGTGTGCTAATAGTGATGCCCCTTTTCCCCTTATCCCTCCCTTCCCAGCCATCCTCCCCAGTCCTTTTCCCTTTGGCAACTGTTAGCCCATTCTTGGGTTCTGTGAGTCTGCTGCTGTTTTGTTCCTTCAGTTTTTTCTTTGTTCTTGAACTCCAGAGATGAGTGAAATCATTTAGTATTTGTCTTTCTCCACCTGGCTTATTTCACTGAGCGTAATACCCTCTAGCTCCATCCATGTTGTTGCAAATGGTAGGATTTGTTTTCTACTTATGGCTGAATAATATTCCGTTGTGTATATGTACCACATCTTCTTTATCCATTCATCTACTGATGGACACTTAGGTTGCTTCCATTTCTTAGCTATTGTAAATAGTGCTGCGATAAACATAGGGGTGCATATGTCTTTTTCAAACTGGGATCCTACATTCTCAGGGTAAATTCCTAGGAGTGGAATTCCTGGGTCAAATGGTATTTTTATTTTTAGTTTTTTGAAGAACCTCCATACTGCTTTCCACAGTGGTTGACCTACTTTACATTCCCACCAGCAGTGTAGGAGGGTTCCCCTTTCTATCTCGCCGACATTTGTTATTTGTCTTTTGGATGTTGGCCATCCTAACTGGTGTGAGGTGGTATCTCATTGTGGTTTTAATTTGCATTCCCCTGATGATTAGTGATGTGGAGCATCTTTTCATGTGCCTGTTGGCCATCTGAATTTCTTCTTTGGAGAACTGTCTGTTCATATCCTGCGCCCATTTTTTAATAGGTTATTTGCTTTTTGGGTGTTGAAGCATGTGAGTTATTTATATACCTACTTACATTTTTAGCAAAACATGGGTGCAGGGTGGGGAGAGAAGTGACTTAAAGATTTAATTTGTTGCTGATGCATTGTCTCCAAAATGTTATTTTGTCCAGTTGGTTTGTGAAGAACTTGTTGGTTATCTTCTGTTCCCAACATGCTCCAAGCTATGTAGCTTGTAGTTGGGATCTATCTAGAAAGGTATGAGGTGTTTTCCATTGAGTCTTATATTCATCATTTAGGTGAGCAACTATGTATTTAGCATGTCCCGGCTGAGAGTAAGACACTGCTCTAGACAGCGTGTAGACAAAGGTGAGAAAGATGCCTCCCCAGGAGAGCAGATCAAGGCCCACACGGAGGCAGGCGGTCGTGATAGAATCCGACGGCAGCCATACAGAGCCGGTGCCAGGGGGTGGCATAGTCTCTGCTGGCCCTCACACCGTGCTGTGAGATAAATACCAGTGAGGACACGCTTATAGTAAATTAACACAGCTAGGAAGGGTCAAAGAAGTGACCTAAATCCAGTTCTCCTGCCATTCCATTCCATTGTCAATTGAAACTAAGAAATTGCAAAGAATCAGGGGTGGGGTAGCTGTTTTTCAGATTGTAATGCAATCATCCAGATGTTAAGGTGAAGACCAAATCTGCAGACAAGCACAAGACAGGAGACCTTTCCGTCCATCTGAGAGCCCAGGGAACCGTTTGCAGAGGGAGGGAGACAGAGATTGTTGTCACTCTGCAGGCTCCCGTGGGCGTGGATGGCCCGGGGCCGCTGCTGTCACGGGGCACCCTGCACGTGCGCTCAGGTGTCACTGACAGTGACCTGAGGTAGGGCGTTACAGCTCCGCCCTCCACTCCACTGCTGTTCTCTTTGGCAGTCACTAAGTTCACATCTCCTTCGTGTCCTCTTAAAGTTAGCTTTCCTAAGTTGATGATAAAGAATGGGAGACATTTTTTTTTCTGAATTTTATCAGTTGTCTGTGTTTCCAAATATTACATTCAACTTTCCATTGAAAGTTTTAAGATGTAGATGTTTTCTTTGCAGAAGCTCACTTGGGAAGATGCTTGTCTTCAGGAGTGTTTTTTTTCCCCCTCAGAAATGTTGTAGATGGTCCAGTTCCACATTTCCTGGCAATATTATTGCACAGCAAAATTTTACATAGTGTGTCTCCACTTTTCCTTGAATGTTTTAAATAAGCTGCAGATAATTGTGGAGCCGATCCACATGGCGGCAGTATCTTGTGATCTAGTTCCTATTTTATTGTACTTTAGTTCTGATGATCTTTCTGTACAAGTCAATTATTTATGTTATCACTATTTTAAAAAAATGGTTTCTTGCTATTTTCAATAGAAAGTGGATAGGGAAGTCGTACAGGCTACATTTGGTTTTCGGAATGACTCATTTCTTTTCCAGTTCTGAGCCAATCGCTCGCTGTGGTTCTCTTTGGCAGGTTTAAAAATATTTGCCAGGTTTACATTAATAAAGCCTATGTTGGGGGAAACTTTATCTGGACACAATCTATAATGAATATGTACCATCTACTAAGTATTACTAGCAGTTAATGAAAATGATAAAGGCCCTACAAAACAAACAGGAAAGAATTTATTACTTCTGAATATTCCTGGACAAGGAAGAAAATCACCAAAAGCATTTCTACCTACTCATTCTTTCCCACCCACGTCTTTCTCTCCCCATCAATGGCAGAAATCCAGCCGCGCTTCATGTTTGTCTCTGATTATAAGACCCCTGGCTCATGAGGATTGACAGGTTTCATAAAGTGAAATGTTCCTCCAAGATAGAGTTGCAACTTTTCTGCTTTAGAAAGTTATATAAAACAGTTAAATACCAAACAGTTAAAATGTTTTTAAATAACATTTTTTAAAGTAGACTTCCTGTCTTAGGGATAGTGACTATGGGATTAAATAGAGAATTATTTTTTATTGTAAAAGACAACAAAAATTATAGATTACACTAAACTACTTTCAATTGTATTGTCAAACAGATTTTTGTAGGCTCTTTAGAGAAATTATTTCTTGAAAACTACAACTGAGCATACTTTGACTATGTAAATAGTGATTTCATAAACATGTCAATTATGTTAAATACTTCAATTGTAGTATTTCTGTGTAGCTTAGTTTGTGCATACTTAAATAGTATCATAATAAAAATGATTTTATAAATGGCTGAAATTCCCTCCCCATTCTCTGGGAAAGTTCTTTTTTCTCAGTTTACAAAACAATAAAAACAGAAACTATCCTACTACATTATGCATAGGTATCAAAAAACACCACCCTGCACATGCAAAAAAAAAAAAATGAATGCAACCATGAATTAATTTGATTTGTTCATTGAAAATACTTTAGTTGAAAAATCACTTTCTTAATAGATGCCTTTGGTTTTGTTGAATATGACATAATAGCAGCTGATTTACTGATGACATGCTTAATGTAATCACAAATAGGGACACAATAGCCAACAGTCATCCACTTCATGCATTCAACTTAATGGTGCTTCAGTTATGTTCAAAAGTATGTTCTGTAAATATGCAACGACATCATATTGATTAGGCTTCAAGGCAGTTGAATTAGGCAGAGAATCATAACAACAAAAAAAATGAAAAGGCCTAGAAAGAACAGAATCAAGGTCATCTTTTCGAAATTCAAGTGAATACAGTACTTGTCAAAACTAACAGTTAAAATTTTGTTATGAACCAGACACTATAAATGCATAAAGCCTAACAGCTTACAGTATAAAATGGTGCATTTTTCAAAAGTCTGATAGATTAATGAATGAAATATTTAAGTCTTTAATTCAGTTGTTTATTCTTCCAGGATTGATCAGTGATATTTATCAGACAGGCCTGGTCCTGGAGGAATGAAGAATAAATATGCCACCAACATTCATGCTGTATTTCTTATACCACTTTTTCCTGTGTCTACATCTTACTGTTATCTAGCTGCTTAATCTATGAGACTGTGGAAGCTCATAATTAGAAAAATAATCTAGACATCATCTAAACACTGAGTCTAAGCAGAGCTATATTTTTCCCTCTTAACAAACTGCATTTATGTATACATCCCAAAGAATCTTTATAAGATATTAAATTGCAGGTATTAGAAAACCCAAATACATTTTCTCAGTTTAATTTGTAGGCAAACTGAAAATATATTTTTGTGCTAGGTTTGCTTATTTTAATAGTTCAAATGCAATAGTTTGTGTCATAAATTGATCTTAATAGATACCTCTCTTGAACTTTTCTTTCTTTCTCCCTTCTTCTCTGTTTCCAATAGTTTTACCCAGTCACACGTGTGGAAATCCTGGGGAAATATTGAAGGGAGTTCTCCATGGAACAAGATTCAATATAGGAGACAAAATCCGGTATAGCTGTCTCTCCGGCTACATCTTGGAGGGGCATGCGGTTCTGACCTGCATCGTGAGCCCCGAGAATGGTGCGACGTGGGACTTCCCAGCTCCGTTTTGCAGAGGTGGGTACTGTGCAGTAAGAGTGTAATGTGAATGCACACTAAGTAAATGGCTTTGGAATGGATATTATAAAAGCCCCACTTAGTGAGGACAAGCCCCAACTGGTCTTCCCATGCCAGCTCTTTCTGTTCCTAAAGGTAGCTTTATATGGTATCGAAGGAATGTGGCTGGACCCAGTAAAGTCTCCTCAAATGTTTCTTCATCCTGTTTCTCAAACTCTATGGACTTTTGCATATTTTTATCACCAGCTGTCATAACATTCTAAGATTTAATTCACATTATGACATTCTTGATTTGACAGTTGCTCTTCTTTTTCTCATTAAAAGTGATAAACAACCTTGATAATGAAATCATACCTTTTTATAGACTCTGTCAGCACTTTTAGGCCTTTGGAATGAGGTGATTATAAGGAACACACTATCTCAAGTGTTCTTCATGCTGAAAGGTTGGACTCACTTTTCCTGAAGCCTCATGATTTTTAGCCTTTTCTCTACTATTACTTTACTGACCCTGTAACTTTACAAAAGAGCATAATTTGATTCCTAGATTTTGCCTTTCCTAGGAAGAACCCATCTGAATGGTTTCCAAAACAAATGCATGGCCAACATGTGTTGAAGTTTAATGTAATGCCAGAAAACGCATGGAGGGCTTTACCTGGACCACCTCATTTAATTCCCACAGCCACCCGCAGAAGTGTTATTATTGACACTCATTTATAGGTAAAGAAGCAAAATTTTAATTTTCGAAAGGTTTCAGAGATAGTATTTATATAGACTCAACCTATGGCTGACGTTTAACCCCAGCTTACCACCAGGCACGTGTGTAGTCTTGGCCGTAAGTCACTGTGAAACAGTGTATTGTTTTCATCTGTGTGATTTTATTTTCATCTCTGCTCTGTCACGAAAACTTCCCTTTTACTCCTTGTTTTTCTGTGACTGGCGTAGTTCCCCAGCGCCCCTGCCTGCCCACCCCCCTGGGAATGCCTGTTTCTCCTGGAACTGAGCTGACACCCTAGTGTGGGCCAGACACTGCTTTTCACATTTAACCTTCACCAATAGGTATTTTATTAAAGATTCATTTCACAAATGAGGAATCTGCAGGCTGTGACAATAGGAAACGTGACCTGGGGAAGGCACTCCAGCCAGTCCTTGTGGGAGTTCCATGCCCCCCATGCACACCGTTCCTCTGTTCTGGGGAAATTCCTTTTCTGATACTATACTTTCTGCTGCAAATGTCCATTGCTCCTCTAGAAATGCACATTTCCCCTACATGTCTGCAGGTCACCTCTTTTTTTTCTTTTTTCTTACTGTGGGTAATTACTTTCCATCTCTGTTGTTAACAGGCGGTGCCGTCAAAATCTAGACCCACGTCACATTTCCCTTGGGAGAAGGGAGGGGCTTTCCCCCGTCGCCCCACCGGTTCTCCTAACTCTCCGTCCTGTATGGGGACACTGCCTCCTGGATATCCTAAACAGATCCTTTCCTCTTTACTTCCGACCTGTTTTCTTGATGTGCCCGGTCACTGCATGAACTCTGGCGTCCCTCAGGCACTTGCCCTCAGCTTCTCTGTTACTGCTCCCAGACGCGTGAACCCTTCTCTCCAGCACCCAGCGCTTGGCCGGCCTGGCTGCCACTGGGCCCTGGGGACCCTGGGAGCCCAGGGACCCTGCTCTCCCGGCTCTGCCTTCCTGACCCCGCACTGGGCAGGAGTATTTACCCCTGATGAGCAAGCACTGCAGCGGAGGGTTTTTCTCCAGAGAGATCCTCACCCCCATGCCAGCCCACTCTACACTGGGGTCCATACATTTGCTCCTTTTATCCTGATGCCCACGTGCACCTCGTGTCCTGACCCCCACAATCCTAGTTCCTCGTCAGTTTCACACTGAAGCCCGAATCTGTCCTGGCTTCTCACCACCTCAGCCCCCTGCGCAGCTGCTCTAAGCAAATACAAAAGTCCTTTTGTCTACAGCATTTATCCTGTTGCTATTCTGCATTTTAACTTAATGTCTCAACAGTATTTCTTCACCTCCTTAGTAACCATGGCAGAGATAATATGCAGTCACAAACACTTTGTAACTATATTGCTGATTCCTCTACATTAAAATATAGCCCAATCAACAGCTGATTTCCCCTTCTGGTGTGGCTAATCCCCATTCAGAAACTTAATAGACATAAATAGATACACTGAATATCAAATAAGGAATTGTTATAGACTTGAAAAATACAAAAATAAATATTGATAGCAACTATGACAGCTTCTTTCTTGCTCACACTCATTGTAGGGGTTTTCCTTAAATGAAGGGTCTCTACTAATTCCACAATTATTTACCTTAGAAAGTCAAAGTTGATGTAGCAAAGAGTTTATAATCTTTCCTAGTCTGTCACCAATTTATTGAATTCCAACTCTATCATGATGCTTTTTTTCTATATTACAGATTATTAAATTTATAATAAGGCAGGTCTGGTTTAAGGGCTTGAATTTTGTGTTTTCCACTGCTTGGGCTAGTGATGTTCCAAAGGGCATTAAATTAGATATAATTATTTTATGAAACAAATTTGAAAGATGCAACTCAGTATTGATTTGGATAATTGAATCATGAAGAAAAAAATCAATGCTCTAATTCTTATAAATGTGTGGACATGGCATATCTAGGAGAGACACAAATGGATTTCAGCAGTTGTGAGCTGAGATAATTTACAAAAGTGAAAGGAGTATATTTTCTGCTTCCCCAAGTTCTAGTTATTTAATTCCAGGAATTACTTGAAGATTCTTCTTAATGGCATTCCTAGCAGTAACACCATGTCATCCTTTTACGACGACTTTTTGTTGGTGTTGAAAAATGTGCATTTAACTCCAAGTGACAGCACTTAACCTGAACAATGACCCCTAAATGTGTGTTACCATTTCTAGAGTCATGGGATGCTATTTAAAGAAAAATGATCCAACCATGTATTCAATAAGCCAAAACCTAAGAAAATAGGAAGCCAGCCAGCTCCTACTTAAAACTTCTTCCTCAAACAGGAGGCCTGCGCTCAGCTGACTTCAGTCAAGCAGTGTTTAGATTGTCTTCCTCTGGAGATAGAATATTCTGGCCTCGCTCGTTTATCCCTGAGTTCTCTCCTCAGTCCGTGTCTTCCTTCATTACTCTGTATGAGTGCATACTGCACCTTTGTCTCTCCTAGTCTTCACCACGATCCGCCGTCCGTGATACACAGGCATGGTGTGTATTCAAAAGGAGAAACTCAAAGCGAACATGAGGGGAGTAGGCAGACCCGCTGACGGCCGCTCTCGGATCAGGAGTTCAGTGCCTGTTGAATGAACTTCAGGCTTCTCCGGCTTCATGATGGACTCGCACAGGCTGTGACGTGAGGGGGGGGTGGCGCTTGCCTCATGCTGCTGCACTCCAGGGTACCGGGGGGCCACAGAGCATCACGTGTGAAGGCAGGGTGTTCGCCCGGATGGAGAGGGGAGCACAGGCCGGTGTCTGCAGGAATATGATGCGATCAGACAAGAGGTAGGAAGGAGGTGGGGCAGGAGCTGCATTTGGAAAGCACGCTTTTGTGAGAAACCTTCTATCAGTTACAGAACTCCCAGGGAGAAGTGGTCTTTCCTGACGTTGGCCCACCATGAGGTGGGAAATAGCCCTTTCATCGTGCCTTTAGGCACCATACCTCTCCAATTCTGGACCTCATTCTGTAAGTCTTAGTGGGCAGCTACATCAACTTACCTTATTCTGTGTCTATAAGCACACAGTGAATTATGCAGGCATGTGGGGACTTGAGCTCTCCCTGGGCCTGGGAAGGGTGAGGCTAGTTTATGCTGTGGGAAGATGATGGGGGCAGTTGCAAGAGGCATATGCCATCTGAAATAAGGCAGCTGTAAGCAAACAGGGTCTATTCCAGGCAGAGATCCAGTGCTCTTTCTTCCCTGAACATCACCTCTTAAATGTGCCTTAATTCTTTCTATGATGGATCACTTTTTATTTGCAATCTATGCTTCAGAAAATGATTCTTAGCACCACAGCTATTGCAGAGCTGAGATCCCCAAAGTCATAGCTCTGAACATTCCCAATTATAAGCTGTTTTAAATCACGTGTGTTTATATATTCTGGGACTCACAGATTAGCCTGTATTAACATTATGTGCACAACTCATATAAACTATCATAAAAAAGGCATCTGAAAATCATATTTATTTAATGTAAATTTGTAAATATGCTGAAGCTCATAAATGCATGACCATGTCTGTACTGCATACCACCTTGAGATGTCTGCAGGGAAATTAGTAGTAGTCTTATAATAAAGGTAAGGAAAAAGGCTTCAAATTGCGTTGACATCTCTTTTAATTTTTACCTTGGCAGTTATAACAAGCTATACTTTTGTATGTTGTACCATTATACTTTAAACTAAAATATTTTAAATCTAAGTGGCATATGTGCCCGACTAAAGAAATTGAATAATACTGCAGCAATGACCATATTAAGGCACCACCTCCTGAAACACTCATACCGTAATGGCACCTACGTTTCAATAGCATTTAACCATTTGGAATTTTTCTCATTCTTATATCTGTTTAGACTGTTCCTTTTTGCTTTATCCATTTTATTTTTTTTTCTAATTATTTTGCTATGATTATTAATTCACTAATATCACTGCCATCCACAATGTCTTGTTTATTCCAATTTAATTTAGATTTCTGTACATTATCTTTATAAGTTAAAATATTATACTTGACCCTTTATGCCTCATTTCTTTAATTTTTGAATTAATTTTTAATTTGGAGACGCATCTCTTGCCTCTCTGCTTAGAAGGTGTGGATACCATTGCCTCCACTCTTTCCACTATATCTTCTAATCTTTCCCCTCCTGTGGATTCCCCCAGCTGCAGTAGAACTACTGCAGTAGTAAAACTGTTAAGATTTATATTTTATCCTATAATCATAATTAAGTCCTACTTAATTTGTCTAAAAGCTGAAAAGCAGTAAACAGCATTCATGTTATTATGCCTGTGTAAATATTGTTTGCCACGCTTTATGCCTATACTGAGAGCCAAGTATTGTGCCTGTAATTAGAGAGCTTCCTCTGTGATTCCAGTGTCATAAACCCTGTGCCCCCCAGAGTCCAGATGAGGCCTCTCTCCAGCCTCAGTTACTCATCATAACGCCAGAGTGACTTTCGCTTCACGTTGGCACCAAGGCTCACTTACTCTGCGTGTGCACCGAGTGTAATATGGGCAGGCTGAAGTGCAAATACTGTTTGCTCATGGCGAACCAGAGGACTGTTTCTGCCGGGCAGTTGGTTGTGGTATTAGCCGTGATACGGGCACTTCCACCCCAGCTTGCAGTCAGTCTCCAGCCTCGGCTCCACCCAGCTGGCGGCGGAGCCTGGGGCGGTGGTGGGCTGGGCCCTGCGCGTGTGTGGCGTGGCTGGACTCGGCCGCTGTGGTCTTCACTGCAGGGAAGCTAGCGGTCGGATCAGCTGTCAACTCAGGGAGAAGTAAGGCAGGTCTGGTTTAAGGGCAGCCTGTCTGTGCTGTGACTGCCTTCTGCTTGTCTTAAAATCTTGAATTATCTTTATTTTTAGCTTATTTACTAATGAAATTTATGTTTCATTACAGTACTTGAGATACCTTTTATTTTATACTCATGGATCATTGCTAGGAAGGAACTGTGTCCTTCCTCCTGAACGTCACTGGTGCATTCCCCCGGCTTAAACTCGGCCATGTCTTGTTTGGCATACAGCTGTCTCCCGTTGTTCCTAAAGTCGCTACTGTCCCTGCCCCCAGCACACCGCACCTTTGTCACCTTGTCAGTGTCCCTACTGCCCTCATCCCCAAACCCCTGGCTCTCCGTCTGCTCCGCCGGGGCTCTGCCCTGCCTCCTGGCATTGCTGCCGCAAAGCACAGGTCTGGGATGTCCTTCCCTATCGCCCCTTGGTCTGCCCACACCTCCTCCTGGTGCAGTGGCGATGCCATCATGCTTCCCGAGTCCGGGTGCTCCTTTCTCTTCGTTACACCTCAGGTGGCTTCCCAAGAAACGCCTCTCAGGAGGAAAGCACTTGAGGCCTCAGCACACCTGCAGACGTGCTTGTCTGCATCCACACCGATGGACGTTCCAGCTGAGTATGAAATCATGTGTGGAAAATACTCCCTCCCTGAATTGTTAAAGCGTGGTTATATTATTTTAAACATATTAGTATACTTTGGCTTCTGTTATGTATACATGTATGTGTATGTGTGTGTGTGTATGTGGACAGAAGGGAGACTCTACATAGTCTATCCAGTATCTCTCACACTAAATATGATGTGTTTCTTTGTGTGTATGTGTATCTACACACACATATGTATTCTACATACATAGTTTCTCACTATTTGTACATATAATCTATATACATAGTTTCTCATTATATATAATATCTATATAGTCTATATACATAGCTCCTCTCTCAGAACGTGTGTATATATATAATCTACATGCATAGTTTCTCTCTTACTATATAATATATATACACACAGTTTATATATTCTGTGTACATATTTTCTCTGTGTGATGTATATGCGTGTGTATATATTTATACATATATACACATGCACATATATTCACACACACTGAATAGGCAAGTGGACTTTGAAGTATGTGATCAAAGAGCTAGAAGAATGATAAGTTTTCGGGCATATGTCAAAAGATAAAAGAAACAGAGGTCTTTAAGAAAATAACAAGTAAGCCATTTCCAAGGCCAGATGCTGACTTCATCATCTTCTGGAATAGAAGGGCAAGTCCTCACAGCCTGGGAAAGGCCTCAGATACACTGTTCTGAGATGAGCTAGGCCGCAGCCCAGAGCCTCCCTGTTCTGTGGGGTGGGGCTTAGGGGGCGCGACATCGCACCCAGGCAGGGGCCTGGGGGCCGTACAGCTGCCACGTACCTAACCAAGAAAACCCAGTTCCTTAGTATTTAGAACAGTGCTGTCCACTAGAAATAAAATACAGTCCTAAAGTGTGAGCCCACCACATAATGAAACATCCTGATAACTGTATTGATAGAGTAACAAGAGAGAGGAAAAATTAACGTCAGTAATGTTTTATGAACCCAACATAACCCAAAGATGGCCATTTCAACACATAATCAGTATGATGCTAACAGAGTAGTTTGCATTTTTTCCATGCAAGTCTTCAAAATGCAGTGTGCATTTCACAGTCACAGCATATCTCAGTGCGAAATAGCCGCATTTCGAATTCTCATTAGCTATGCATGTCGGTGGCTGCTGTTTCAGAGAGCTCGGACCAAGCAGGCAAAAGCATTTCAACGTTCTTTTCCTTCCACATGGGTGGGCGATGCACGTAGAGTTCTGGGGAGGTGAGTGGGTTTCATCTTCCCTTATAATGTAGGGTTCAATAGACTGCTGTAGTTTTAGGATAAGGACTGATAAGAAAATGGGTCTGAGTGTACAGCTCTATGTCATCGCCTGATTGGAACTCTTCTATTTAACTTCTCCAGAACTGCTGAAACAAATTTGAGCTGAATAGTATCAGAAAGGTGAGTCTATTTTTAAAATTAGTTTTGGCAAAAGGTAAGCGTGAGCTGGCTGTTGATCAATCCAAAAAGGTTTCTCCTTCGGAATCTCATTTCAGGCACCACCTTGCTTTTGAAACAAACGGCAGGGGGTCTTAGGAGTGGAGATCAGGCAGGCCCTTGAAGGGGCTGCAGGTTGGCTGGTGGGGTCAGCAGGGAACCCGGAGCAGCCCTGTGTGTGCACCTCAGGGCGTGTGATTCCAGAGAGGAAGAGAACTAGAATCAGTCCCAGGACCAGGCAGTCACGACCTTTGTGACTGTAAGCGCATCGGATGCCTTTCCCAGGGTCTGTCCCTGTCTGTGAACTATTGCATGTACTACACTGAGATGTTCACACAGCCAGAAGGCAGGAAAGGTGAGGTGTGTACCCAGCAGCCTATTCCAGGGGCCACGTACCCAATCTCTACACAGTATTATCAACACAAAGAGCAAATACTTTGAAAGATGTCATCCTCAGGGTTAGTAGGAGGATTCAATGAAATGACATGTGCTAAGCATCTTGCAGAGTCTTCAGCACATAAGTAAAATGAGCAAAGCACAGGTGAGATAGCAGCTCACTTGCAGGCTCGGCCGTGTACCCGGGAGAAAATCCTAGTGCCAGTCCCGCTCGCGACTGTGTGCTGTGCCTGTGTGCAAACCCAGGTCATCTCTCTAGTCTCAATTTTCTTCACTATGTAATCTTGCCCATGTCCCACTTCCATTGCAAAGATTAGGTGAGAAAACCCAGATAAAATGCTTAGCAGAGAGCCCGACACAGTGAGGAATCTCTAAATACTGGCTGGGGAAGACAGCTGTGCTGCATCCTCTCCTTTCCAGTCTCTGCAGCACCTTCAGACTCTGGAATGGAGTGAATGGAACCAAACTGCAAACAAGGTGAACGTCCATTCGTGTAAACTATAGGATCTCAGGGCCAGTAGCACTTACATAAAAGATTTTTATGCATTATTGATATTCTTTGGAATTTAAAAAAAATAATAACTACCAGGCAGATTTAAATTGAACACACAGAACCTCAAAGGGCAAATCAAATAGCTCCCGAAGTGTCATCCATGTAGGAGCAGGTCACTGTTTCACATGCACTGTTGCACAGAAAGAGTAAGACAAAAATTACCTGTTGCACGTGCGTGTAGATGCATGTATGCACACAAATAGCATGACCGAATAGAAAATGTAGACTGAGCAATAATCCAGATATGGATCATTTCTAGATTCCTGTTTCTTAAAGGAATAATCGGTCAAGTTCAAAGTATTTTAGTAGGTGGAAAATGGAGGAGCATCTGTCATGAAATGATAAAAATTTCAGCTTGGTCACTAAAATTGTACATTTTTTAGAAAAATGGGTGAAGATCATGGTTAAACCACAGCAGTTTCCAAGTGCCAGGCCCTGCTTACACAGCTCATGTGTATTCGTGTATTTGATGTCCACAGTAACCATACAGGTTATATATTATCATTGGCTCAGGTTTTTCGACGGACTCAGGCATAAAGGCCTTGAGCGGCTTTCTGAGGTCACCAGGGACTAAGCGGCCGAGACAGAATCTGAGCCTGGGCCTCTCATGCCTTAGGTCTCTGCAATTTAATTCATGAGAAAAGTTGATGCCATGTAAAGAACCTAAGTTTTGATTAGGAACAAGTAGTCGACCTTGAAAGAAACATTTTCTTCTTGAGCACCTTGCGCTTGGGCCCCGAGGAGTGTGGGGAGGCCGGAGAGAGCAGGGAGTGCAGGGCTTGGTTTCTTCCAGGAGAGGTGGGACCGGCTGGCCTCTCCTCCCCCGCCTGCTCCTGTGCGCAGCCCAGGGGAGGGCATCTCACAGGCCTGCAGGCCGCTCAGAGGCCGCGTGCGGTCAGAAGAACAAAGGCATGATAAGTAACCCCAGGCCCAGTGTTTTCTCTGGATGGGAAGGGCTGAGTCAGACCCAGGCTGCAGGGCTTGCCGTGGTCTTCGGTAAAGTGAGTCCCAGCAGCCTCCTGCATGTCCAATGGAAAACTATCGGCTGAGCTCTAGAGGACTGCTTGCCTGTAGGAACTTTCTCATATTTTACTTTAAAGGCTAAATATGACTTGCTGAGGCCATTTCTTTAGACAGTAAGTCAACCCTGGAGGAAAGAAAACAAACAATGCTTTATGTTCCCAGGCAAATGGTCTTCCCCCTCCAGGAAAGGCTTTCTTTGGGTTAAGCTGACCCGGACCTCTCTCCCCGTTCTCCCCTGTAGCCCTGGACCCTTCGCCGCCCCCCCTCCCCCCGCATCCTCTGTCTTCCCGGGATTGCCCGCCCCTGGGCAGGAGGAGATTGAAGGGCACTGCCAGGCCCTGGCCTCCCTGCGGCCTCCCCTTCTCGGGTCCCAAGCAAGGTCGTCTTGGGGGGCAGCCAAAGTAAGATACAAAATTTTTGAGGGATGGTTGGCTACTAATTACTGGCTCTTTATTTTCCATGTTTAGCCAATGGAATCATTTTAGGTAACTGAACTAAGGTAGACGGTGTGGAAGTAGAAATGTCAGGCTGCACATTTTATTTAGACTAGATCTCCCTGGCTGATGTTGTATTATAAACTTTACATACCTTATTCTATATTATCCTGTCCAAATAATGTCAAGGTCAGTATTCATATTTAGTGTTGGCGGATGAGGAATCCAGTTCCCTGAGAAGTGAGGAATCGCATCCAAGGCAGCAAAGATGGTAGGCAGTACGGCCATTCCCGCTTGGTTACCCCTACCTGCCTCCTCCTTGGGGACAGTTGAAGGGACATTCTTTCCTTTTGTTTCATTGAGAACCATGATCTTTAAACCATCAAGAAACAGCAGCAAGTGAATCATGATTGGAAACTAAGGCCCCTACCTCAATGAAACTAATTTTGTTCCTGTCTAAACACATGCACTGACGATAAATATTCACCTAAATGTGTCAACACATGTTGTCACTGTTATGCAATGGTTTTAAAGAATATAGGATGTGGCAGCTGCTTGCTTTTTCTTTCTCTTTAAGTGGACTGATTTTATCCATTTCATGGAACTGGTGTTTACTTGGAGGAGTGAGTGACAGCAAGCAAAAACATCACGAAATAGCCAGTAGCAGCCTCAGTCACACCTAGAATAAAACACGCCGAGTGATGGATGCCCATGTTTCATTGAGACTGTCTAAAGCTTGAAATTTCTTTAATTGATATGCCTCACCTAATGTGACTGGCAATGACAATATGTCACTTACCAGTGCTTTATAAAATGTCACTCAAGGTTTTTTAATTGTACTTGCTGCTACTAGTGATGAGGTGGGAGAGAGGCTGGGGAAAGATATAGCTGCAGGGGAGAGAAGGGAGAGGATCACGCTTTTTAGGGGCACCTATAAATTCTGTGATATTTAAAACACAGCTGGGTTTTTATCAGTTATGTTACAGAAATAATGTAAAGTGAATCTTAAATGATCTGTCATGTCAGGAGCACTCATTACAGAGAAAGATTGAATGGGACAATCTTCCTGCAAGAAACCTGGGTCTACATGAAGTCTGAATGGCTTTAGACAATTTAGTTTTAAGCACTTTTCTTGCCTACTCTGCAGTAAATGACTCTACTATAAATCTTAGCAAAATCGAGAAAAAGTACAATTGAAAATACATGTCACCATTGGAGCAAATCTAGTTTACACGTTTCGCATCCTCACTGCTACTTTTTGCTAAACACACTTTTTTTTACACTATCTCATTAAATACAATCCTGCAACAAGTTTAAAATATAAGCATAAATGCCTCTATGCCAATTATTTTCAATCTGGTGAAGCGAGTTACAGTACTTTTCCATGATCTTATTCCGTGCAGGTACCATATCAACTTGTAGAGGTGAGTATGTGCAGTTCCAAAATGAACACATACCCCTGTAAATGCCTGCCATTC
This sequence comes from Manis javanica, assembly GCF_040802235.1. Classification (NCBI taxonomy): domain Eukaryota; kingdom Metazoa; phylum Chordata; class Mammalia; order Pholidota; family Manidae; genus Manis; species Manis javanica. The sequence goes on from NC_133167.1 coordinate 109,306,112, forward strand.
ATTGTGACAGGCAGTCGTAGATGCACTTCATGACAAGGACGTGGTCATGCGTATCCTGTGTTATCACCTGCTAACTGGGACATCCTGAACAAGCCATTTGCCTGCAGAGCCTCCGGTTCTGAATCTGTTGAGTTAGATGAACATTTTCAATCTCACTGGTAAAAAAATTAAACGAGGTGCCCACGGTGCACAGTACCAATAATCGATGACTACTGTGATCGTCGTCACTGAGGAGCTGGAATGGGGGCGACAGACCGAAGGAGGCAGACTTGACCTCTAACCCTCAGGGGCAAAGCCGTAAGGTGTATCATATTTATTTTTTCCTTTGTAAGATTACTATTATATCATGAACTTTTCCATTATAATGGACAGCATTTTATTCTCCATATCCTTACGGTTATACACATTAAATGTAATTTCTCTCCCCGTAATTGAACATAATGAGTGTTTCCAATGTTTACTCTACACATAATGCTGTAATTAGTGTCTCTGTACATGTAGCATTGCTCTTCCTTCTGTTTAATTATTTCCTAAGGATAGAAATCTAGGAATGTTATTTATGCTTTGCAAACTTGCTGCACAAATTCCCAGGCCTCAAGGAGTTTCACAGTTACTCTTGGTTTTGATGTTAGTATTTCCTTTTAATTTGATGAGAATTTAGTAGCATTAGAATATGCCCCAAAGTTGCTCTAATTGTCTTTGATTTCCAGTAGAATATGTTTACTCACTGTTTGGGCTGTTCATTGGTTATCGAGGACCTACAGGGTGTCAGATAGACTTATCAGGTCAGTAAGCATTTTCTGCCAAGTTCCAGGTAGTGAATACTTTGTTTCTTAAGCCGTATTGGTCCCTTTGAGCCGCTGTAGTCAGTCATTGTAGAACAAAATTCTGCACAGACACTATCGCAAGCGAGAGGCTGGCCTGTGTCCTGTCAAGCTGCATTTACAAAGCTGGATTTAGGGCCCTGGGCGGCCCAGAGGCTGCAGCAGGTTTACCCTAGTCCATGAGGCCAGAACAACAAGGCACATGAAGCAAGAAAAATCCCAGTCGCCATGGGTATAATACTTGATTGGGTAGATACAGACATATGTAAACAAACCAGTGAGTAAGAAATAAATGTATATCACATACCTAGTTATATTAAGTGTCCTGAGATGCCCTCACCCAGAAAACAACATTTGATGAAGAGGGGGTGACCTGAGGGTGGGAGGCAGGGCCGTGGGCAAGTGGCAGGATCAGCGGTTCTGGGTCCCTGGGGTCAGAGGGTCTGTGCGGATCGGGTATTTGAGAAAGTGGCCTAGACTCACAGGAGGTGGTCTGAGGATGCGGGACCTCAGATGGCTGCTACGAGAGATGATCAGCATTTAGTGACATGATGAGGGGCAGGGTAAGGGCGGGCTGAGCTGGGCAGGCTGCATGCTGCAGGGAGGGGGAAAGAGCCTCAGGGTGAGGCCTGGCTGGCACTGGCACCAGCGAGAGGCAGGCGTGTGGAGCCTTACATTCTGTGTGCCTTTGACCTTCACAGCAGCCTGGCGTAGATGCCGTGATTCCGTCCGCCTGTGCATAACCACCCTAGGCACAGAGCAGGGAAGGGATCAAGACACAGAAGCCCACCGGAGAGCTCGGCTCCGACCCACACGGCCTGACTTAGGGTTTTCACGGAGCCGATGTTCCTCACAGCCTCGGGGGTGGGGGGTGGGCGGGGGAGCGTGCGTGTATTTTCCCTTTCTGGATATTTTTCCATGCTGTTTTTAAAACTGAGAAGAGACTATATCTACATCCAACTGTATGCCCTGCATTTTATATACTTAGTATTCTGAGTCAGGAAATTCCAGAAGCAATGAGGCAAATGCTCAGTAAATGTGTTACATGGTCCTATTGTTTGCATGCATCACACCTTATTTAATGATTTATCTGTCATTAAACATTTAGATGGTTTCAATTTTTCCTTATGATAACTATGACAAAGGAAGTCTCTAAATAATGTTTTATTCTGTATTTTGAATTATGCCCTTGAGATACATTCCTAGCAACATTTATACCCAGACAAGGCATATAATAATTTTAGAGTTTAGCTTGAAACTTTTTTAAAAAGTTTGGTTATGGGGAAATAGGGCACTCTGATTTCTGCTTACATTTGGAATTATTTTCCCCACTTACAGAAATCTGTAGATTCAAACACATCTTCTATTAAGAACCTTATCCTCCCTGGATTAACTTGATGGCATTCAACCTCCTTATAGCTGTAGAATCTTTTTTTCCCCCCAAAATGCAAGATTTTGTGAACACTCAATATAGGAAACCGATTTTTAAAAAATAATTGCTCTGATAAGCCTTTGGTGTGGGAGCAGAAAGCCCACCCCCTTGGGTCGCTTGGGTCCTTGCAGCCCCTCACCCCTTCATACAGAATGCCTGGGAGCATGATTTTTGAAATAACCGAATGAAGTGACTCAACATTTATCATTTCATTCAGGAATATTTGTCGTGTGCTAATTGTTAATTTTACGAAGTTGAGTTTACAGGGCAGTTTTGAACCTCGCTTTATTACTTCATTTTCTTTCTGCACCACCATGTGTAAAACGAAGTGAGCCGGGGAGAAGGTGAACTTCTGAACAGCATTTACTTAATTAAATCCCCCATGTTTTCAGCTTCCAAATAAAAGATTTCTCTGGATACAACAAAATAAATAGGAGAGTAAAATTTTTGGTAAGTTCATTGCTTATAAACATGCATGGATTTGAAGGAGCTTACATTATGGTGACATAACTGTATTATTTAAATATTGGCCAGAATTATTTAGCTTATTTTAACGTTTACTTACTTTTTTTAAGTGCATCATACTTTTTTATCCATGATTTCTGTGTTTACATCAGTTGGGTTAAACTTTGGAATTTGAATAATTCTTCCTGTTGCCAGAAAGCTTGCTCATAGCCCCTTAACATTTTGCTTTGATTTATTTGTATTGTCTTCCTGCCTTGACTTTCTTCCTGAAATTTCTCTGCTGCTCTGCTGAGAATGAAAAAAAAAAAAAAGTTTCTGGGCTTGGGGCTCAGCTATTTGCTGAAAACAAAGCCAAAGAAAAATGCCAAGTGCACCCCTCAAGGATTGCTACGCTGAAATTAATTTGTATCCAACATAGCTACTTAGAGGCTTGCTACAGTGTTTCTTGAATATTCTTTCCTTAAACCTCATGCTTGAAACAGCTGCATATACTTGTAGGAATGGTATGGTTTAATGTCACCTATGGCCCAGAAATGTATTTTGTTACAGTCCCATCACTTATATTAAAGGTAACAGAGTGGAGGCCAGTGGGCACAGATGTAGCTGTAGGAAATGCCTGCGTCATTCCCCTAAGAAGAAGAAGAGAAAAAAGGAAGTCAAGTTTACTGAGTTCCAGGCAGCAGCATTTCATTTAACCCAGGAACAGGGCACCGACAAGCGCGTACAGCTTACGGCCCCATGCGTCGTGCTTGGCCAGGTGCCAGGAGGCGCCGATGAGGAGACGGGGAGTGGCCAGGAGAGGATGCTGGTTCCTGCGTGGTGGCTGGAGAAGGTGGCCCCAGGGAGGGGCTGTGGGGGCCACGGGGGGCACTCTGTCAGGCAGGCCTGGGGCAGGTGTGGAGTGAGGAAAAGGTGGGGTGGAAAGCCAAGGGCCCAAGTGAGGGAAGGGATATGAGGACTGTGGGGGAAGGGGGCATATCACGGTCCTGGTTTGATTTTATTCTGAGTCGTATTGTGGGAAGTTAAAAAGTTTTGAACAGACAATTTTAGGATTCAAGTTAAATTTCAAATGGACCAGATTGGCTGATTTGAGTGGAACAAATCACAGAGAAAGGATAAGGCCGGACTGAAGTAGTGTTGTTTGCGTGCTGGTACGTGTGTAGTTGCACATGTGCTCACAGGTAATAACAGTGTAAGGCATGGTTCTAAAGGGCTGTGGCCAAAATTTTTGAAATCTGACTAATGATCTTTCATTTTGAAACTCCTATTTGTAAATTTCAAATAAAGCATTTGTTTTTAGTTATTTTATTCATAATTAGAGATAAAGTGTTAAACTGTTTAATTATTATGTGTTTCCTTTATTACTAGTTATTTAGAATGGATGAAGCCTGCCTTGTGAAAACATATCTCAGAAATTGTAAACTTACTGTATTTTAAAATATAATTTGCCATATAAAATGATTTGTTACATCGGTCATACATATTTTCCATCAAAATACTAATGCTAAGGTTAGAGCTATGCTAAATAAAAACAACAGTAAATCTATTATATCCTTACTGATTTTTAGGTTTTCCTAAAGAGGTGAAATGTTTTGGTTTAGAAAATTAAACAGCTGTTTCCTAACTAAGTTCATTTACCTAGGCTTATTCATTATGGAAAAAATTGCAGTGTGTACCAAAAATGAGACCGTTTTCAAATTCTACTGCAGTAACTCTAATTCTTTTAAATTATTATACATACACAGAGTGTTTAGGGCAAAACACCATGTATGTTCTCCCTATGTTTTAATCCACTAAAATAAGCCAAGTATGTAATAATTATTAATCTTGACTCAAAGAGGATACACAGCTCTTTGATATGGCTTTGTCTCCTCTTTAAAAGGCTGTATACAATACCACGGAAAAGACTGGGAAGCGCTAATTAAGTTTATCTAAGTAAACGGCTCTCAACCAGGGACAATTTGGTCTCTCAAAGAATTCTTGGCAATGCCGGAGAGATTTTTGATTGTCCCAGTTGGGGGATATTTTTGGCCATTAATGGGCAAAAGCTAGGACACTGCTGGGCTCCCTACAATGCAGGACACCTCCCCAGAACAGAGCGTGGAATGACCGTGGGTGTCAGCGGCGGCCAGGCTGAGAAGCCATGCGCCCCGCGTTCTCTCAGTGACAGTTTTAAGAAGGAACTTGCTTTCTCCCTGTTGCTCTTTATTCCGGGAGATGCCTGTGCTACTGAGATGTCGGTAGCTCCTTGAAAAATCACATCTGTCTTCATGACATTTCCTAGGTGGGTGAGTGAATGTAAGATATGAGTGAATATTTTGTGATTGTGGGTATCTCATATTTTCATATTTTTCCCTTGGAAATTGGTGCTGGAATGACAAATCAGGGATACATCATATGGTGCCACCGTACGCTTCCTGGAGCCCTTAGATTGAGAGATTCTTTCCTATAAAACTCTGAACTGTGGTTGCTACTTCTCCTGCTCTGCGAGTGTTACCATTGCAAGTAGCAGCAGGCACGGGGTGATGAGTGCACGCCAAGCCTCGGCAGAGCCCGCAGGCAGTGGCACACCCCGGCCGCCGTGGGCTCCACGCCCCTCCAAGGCTGTAGACGAACGAATGGCAGCTTCATGCTCCGGCTTCTCTGAGATAATGGCAGTTTCTCTAGTGGAGTTCAGTATTTGTCAATGTATTTTTATTGGGCAGTTTAAAATATATATATATATTTCAAACTGCCCAATATATATATATATATATATATATATATATATATATATATATGGTGGGCTACAGAGGTAAATAAAATTGGTGGGTGATGGTGAGATTTACATTTTGAGATTTTGGGAAATTAGTCGTCAACTGAGGACCTACGAAAATCTAGATGCTAAGCATCTAAGCTTCTGGACATTTAAAATGTCTAAGCTCATTGCATCAAAAATGAGACGTGGAAGTGGCAAGGGAGGTTACTTGTTTCAGCCACCCTCATTTTGAATGGCAGGGTCTCTGAGTCAGTACTGATGCCAGCCAGGGGCACCTGCACAGTTCTGCCAGCTGTTAAAACACTAAAATATCCCACCAATCCACTTCCTGGCATTCCCATGCCAGGAAGCCATGCCACCCGCTCTGTGGACACCCCCTGCAGGTCACCGGAGCCTCCGCCGTCCCACCACTATGGGGTGGAGGCCCAGGACGGGCGCCAGGCGCGCTGGGGCTGTGACACCTGCCCAGCAAACCCCTGTCATGCAGCTGCAATGTCACCTGCCTTTGGTCAGCACTGCCCAGGCATCTTCCCAGAAGAGCAGCTCCTGCTTCTTACTTGATTCACTCTTACCCTATTTCCCATTATATTTTGTACATAAATACACCCATTTGAAAGTCGTTTAAATCATAATGCTTCAGTGCATAGGCTACTATTCCAAAACTCCAGCATGATCTGATATCAGCTTCTCCTCCTCAGATACGTCGGCAGGGGGTCTGCTAGCCAACAAGCTGAATTATAAAGCATGTATGTGCTCTCAAGTGTCACTTAAATTCATCCATTTCATTCAACCTTTCAAGCACACTTGGTACTTCCCAAGACACTCCATTTTAACTTTTCATGCAAGCATCTCCTACTCAACATTTTTATGCACCGGTGTGTCTCTGTTATGATAGGGAACAAGAGCTCACCAGAAACAAATTCCATACCGTATAGAAGTAAGGAACTGTGTCTACTTCTTTTAGCAGTACTCTATTTTCAAAGCCAGATACCAGTTAATGGAAGGTAGCTACATACTTCTAAGTCTCAAAATGTTTTTGACTTATCTGTCTTCCAGGATTCAGAGAAAAATCTTTTGAAAATGTTGTTAAGCTATCTGTGAATGTCAGGTGTATGGCAACCACACATTCCAGATTTTAGAAAAGCCACGATAACACTCTTTTTTAAGGGCAGTGCATTTAAGAATGTGATGTCATTGTCAGGCTTCTGTGAGCTTTTCGATAGAACTGAATTCACACCCCAGAAGAAAGCCTGTGCCATGCTGGGTGCCCCAGGTTCAGGTCCAGGAAATGCGTGTCTTGGATGCAGAGGGGCAGCCTGTAGGGGTGCTCGTGTGTGACGCGGTCCTGAGAGAGCCTTTCCTCCTGCCTCTGTCCCCACCAGCTGAGGGCGCCTGCGGGGGGACCCTGCGGGGGACGAGCAGCACCATCTCCAGCCCGCGCTTCCCCTCGGAGTACGAGAACCACGCCGACTGCACTTGGACCGTCATCGCTGAGCCCGGGGACACCATCGCGCTTGTCTTCACGGACTTCCAGCTGGAGGAAGGGTACGACTTCCTAGAGATCAGCGGCACGGAGGCGCCGTCCATATGGTGAGTGCTGGGGAACGAGGGTGTCCCCGTCTCCTTTCTGCAGGCTCTGTGCAGTTGCTGCCTTGGGACTTGACTGGCAAACGTGAGTACCTTCCTCTGCCTTGCTGTTTGGGCTGCTAAAAAGTCATCCTCATCACGACTGACTTCAGAGTGTCTGAGTTGTCTTTGTGCTGGTATTTCGAGCTAGACACGTTGTCTGGGGCCTGGGCACAGGAACCCGCCGTGCCCTCACCTTGGACTTTTTTAAAGCAACCCAGAAGACTGTGGCTAAGCGAGCTGAGTTAGTGTTGAATTTGTTCTGCGGCTGAATCGAAGAAGTATTTTTGTACTGTGGTGGTTTAAAACGTCACGTTACCAATCATGTGTCTACTATACTTCAGATACATGGTCGCATATTTATTTTCCTCCCCAAAGATGCGGCACCTCAGAGGGTCACAGGCGACCCGTAAATACCAACCCGGCATTCGTATAGAGTCCTTCAGCCTGACGGTCAGCTCTCCAGGGTGTGTGCTGGGGAGACACAGGGAAAGCAGATCTGATCAGTCACAATTCAGGTTCACAGTGTTGGTTTCAAAGTGGATTAGCTGTAGGTGGGTTTGAAAAGGGCAAATCAGAGGATGCACATTTCAGATCTTAACACATACCTCGCAGTATGTCATTTCTATGGGTCGAATTGGTTTTTTGTTTTGGTGTATAATTTCTTAGGGTTTTAAAAACTGCATCTGTTATCTATTTCAGATGTTAAACTGTAAGCCTAAGTGAGTATGTGTACGTTCAAATTAAGATGGTATACAGAGCACTCTGGCCACTTACACACTGGTAGAGTGTGAAGTGTGTGACTGTGAACATCTGTATAGGTATCAGCTTGCATTCCAGGGCCTAGGCTAAAGAATAAAAAGATGAGCATGAAACGTGTCCTAACTAGACCACGTCTTTTAAACCAGTTATTGTAACTGGTTTTTGTCCTATTTTCCAAGACTCAAGACTCAGAGCAGAACATTCTTATTAATGATTTCTTTCCTTACATCAGCTTTACTAGGCTGATGTTAAATGCTACTTCAAATACGGGAAAAATAACCCCAGCCTCTATGATCTTTGTTTTCTGTTTGACTCATCTCGAAACACTTTCGGATTGAACAAATTTACCCATTTGTTTTATGCTATACAAGTTTAACTTCAAATGCTCAAGAATGTGTTGATAGTATTGTCTGTCTCACTTTCGGTAACATCAGAGTTAGGGAAACACATTCTGAGTGCTAGATTCGGTGCCATCTTCTGCCACGAACAGTCCTGTGACCTTGGGCAAATCGTTTCCTGTTGACATGAGGAAGGGGGCTGTACCGAGTGAACTTCTGAGCTGATGCGTCAAACCTCGATTGAGGGCCTATTTTCTGTCCATCACTGTAAGAGACTCAGTGGTACGGTGCTCTCCTAGCTTTAAAATGACATCATTTTGGTTTTGAGAAAATCATTGCAATACAAAATGTATGGTGATGGATTCTCAGAAATTTTGTGATTAATTGTAAAGGCTTTATTTATGCGAGATTTAGAGGTAATGGGCATTGACTCATCACCTTGCTGGTATGGTGTCAGGTTGGGAGAGAGAAAAAAAGTGAGGTGTATTGGACAAGGATTCTAGAATCCATGATCAGGACAGCTTTTGATGAACCAATTTAATTCATGTAAGAAAGGAAGCTTCGAGGTGTGGACGTCCAGACGGGAAACGGAGGCGCCCGTCCAAATGAAGCGCAGCCCAGCAGACATGGGTGCTACTCACACTCAGCGTGGTTCGCCGCTGAGTGAACAAAGGCGCTGAGTGAACAAAGGCCTCTTCTTTTAATTTTTTTTTTTGTTAAAAACAGCGATCAGGAGAGAGAGGATGCTGTTTGGCTTAGTTTTGCCCACTTGTTTTCTTATTCCACTGGTTTCTCAAGTGCCCGCCCCTCCTCCCTGCCCAGTGCGTGTGCACTTCCCCCAGCCGTGCCCCCACCCAACGCTTCAGTATCAGACCCAGGAAGCTGTGACACTTCAGTATCAGACCCAGGAAGCTGTCAAGGGGGCAGGGGGGGCGGCCAGTGGGCTGAGGTTGTGTCCTGACTGATGCTTGGGCCGCTGACACCTGCAGCCTCAGGCAGCAGTTGACGGTGGTTGTCGCACACAGGATGTTGGTGTGCCAGCCGGAGAAACGGGCCCACCCTCTCTGTGTCTGGATCCAAGAGGGTTGGCATGTCCCGGCTCTCAGGAATCCATCTCGGTATTTGCCAGGCTGACCATCTGGGGACAAACTGGGGAAAAAATAAAATGGGCAGTTGTTGGGAAGTTCTTGGTGGGAATTTGGCCCCGGGTGCCTGGTGGTCTGGCTTCCTAGACCGCCCGTCGGCTCAGTGCACTGTCTCTCCACAGCCACCGCTACGGGCTTGTGGCTGTAATTAATTACACCCTTGGGGCGACCTGTGCTGTGCTGCTGGCTCGGCACAGGGGCCAGTGGGTCCTCATCGGTGCCACCTAAGCTCTATGGAGGAAGAAGCCGAGCACACACAGTGAGCAGAGCTTGTCGGCACCAGAGTCCCGCCGGCACCGTCCAGGCCTGAGCCCACACTGCCAGGAGCCCCTCTGCTCCGGCTTCTCCTTGGCCCGGGCCCCGTAGCCCTGAACCTGCGGCTGCCGGCGGGGCTGCGGGCCAGCTGCAAGGAGGTCCCGTGCATGTGCCACAGCAAACGGAGCCTTAGGGGTGACATCCAGTGTTTATCATAATTACAGAAAGAGCTTTCTTGACATGGCCACAGGGCCACTTTTAAATGGAACTCTCATCTTTCAGTTACTCTTCTGTGGAGACGGAAAAGAAAAAGAAGGTTTTCCTAAATAACTAAGGAAACACATGAGAGCCTATTTACAGTTTAAAACAGAATCAGTTGAAGGACGCTGTTAGGATGTATGCTAATGTACAATATGGCTTACCTTAAAGACGCTGTTACTTTACAGTAGTTTTAGAGGGCCAGCCTCCGAAATGTGTAATGGCCCCAGTTGGCATATTTGAAAGAGTTACCAATCCCCAAATGGCAAGAACAGCTTTGCGTCGCCTGCAGGTCGACGTGCCATCCGCACAAGCCCGAGGCTGACAGCAGCGGGGGTGGGCAGTGGGGGTGGCTGGGGGGCACAGCATGCACACGCACGTAATTTTCCAATAATCTATTTTTAAAAGACAGACTATACAAGCAAGGGCCCTCTCAGATGAAGCTATTTAGAAAATTGTTAAGTACAATAATAGGGTTAGCCTTATTTTCATTTAATTTGGACTGAAATTACCAACTCAGCTATGTTTTATATAAGGGTTGCCATGGCTACAGCGGAGGCAGTCTAAATGTGGTGAGTGATGTAATGTGCCCAAATTATCCATATATTAAATGTGCACGGGTTCATAATTTAAACCTAATCGACTCCATGTACATCAGAGGAGGCTTTTTTTTCACTAGTAAGATTCTAATTTTATATGGGTTGGCTTCCTACCAGTACCCTACTTTAACAGACAGCTGCAGTTTCTAGTTTTCTTTGCAACATGGTCCATTAGTTATGATTTTTCTTTCAATTAAAAACATGGTTAGAAGTACAGGTAGCCAAGCGTTCTTTCTTTCTGAAGTGATTGGATGCTGTAGCAAAGAGCTCATAACTGGAAATGTTGAGATGAAAGAAAATGGATTTTATTTCAGAGGCAACATACTGTGGCTTCTGAATTAAGACGTGGTGGTGAAACGGTTAGAAACATAGAGTCTCAACAGGAGACAAGTAATAGGCCTTTACTGTCTTTCAAGCATGTGGTCACAGTGAGAATGGTTAATCCATCCTCTGCTGTGGTGAGACATGTGTGCGGCATGTGACAGACAGGAAACGAGCAATTAATGCATTTACACTGTGTCCTGTGACACACGTCAGTGTCTCACTTCCTTAGAAGCCACTGATGATGGAGCCTTGGGCACCAAACCCAAGGGCCCCGTGTGCCCTCAAGGTCCCTGCCATGCGGCCCGGCTGCCCTTCCTCCTGGTGCCCGAGCCCAGCGAGCACGGCTCTGTGGTGCCCTTGGAACACCTCCCTGCCCTCCCTCCGTGAGCATCTGCAGCCCTTGCCCGGGTACTCAGGGACGTGTCTCCAGGGTGAGGCTCCACGCCGCCCGAGTCTGTCAGCATCAAGTTCACACAATGCGTCTAGTGACACAAGATGCCCGAGCATTTAGTGCTAATGCAGGCAGAAGAAACCGTCTTGTGATCTACCCCCCGACCCCCGGGGAACCAGTGATCATTAATGCAAGGTGCTCCTGCTTGGCTTAGAGTAGACCCGCCTCCTCAGGCAGCAGAACCTCTGGTGCTCTGTGACCTTTCAGAGCTCCCATCCGGTCACGCACTGCAGTGTCCCTTTACCGCCCCATCCACCTGGCCCCTGTAGGACCTCACTGCAGGGGCCAGGTGTCCTGTGACAGCACTCCCTTCCCTCCCCACCAACCAGGCACAGTCTCCCCATTAAGTCAGTCTAACCAGTGACTTGCTGAAGCCAACACAAAATTCCAAAGGTCCTAGAGGAGCTGAGAGAGCCTCAAAGAGCCCTGGAAGGACCAGTTAACACTTAGGGTGTTTATCCAGCTTGTCAATTAATAATTGACTTGGCATGTATTTAATTTCTAATGAGGAAGAATTATAGAGGCGTGCACAGAGAGAGAGGCTTTGGCTGAGCAGCCCCGCCTCTCCCCACCCCAGAGTAGGACAGAGGAGGGGTCCTCCCCTCTCTCCTCGTTTCGTGCGGTTATGAAATCATTTTACAGAGAAGTTGCGAAACAAGCTCACAGAGGGTAAAGCCTGGACCCGGCCTCCCCTGATGCCGACACCGTACGCAGCCCGGTGTGATTGTGGAGGCCAGGAAGGCTGCAGCGGTGTGAGGAGGCCCGCTCACTTAGAGTGCTCTGCTGGCCACCCTCCCTGCTCAGGCATCAGCCCCTGCCCGGCACCCGCTTCCCTCTCGGGCCTCCTCCCCGCTGGACCGTTTCAGCCCTTGTCTCCATGACCCTGAGCTAGCCCCCTTGTATGCGCTAACGATAAAGTAAGGTGATGCATGCTGTCTGTCCTGTGTATTTTGGGGACAGATGCAGTGATGGATCCCATTCTAAATCAGGGCATGAGTGGCAGGCCTGAGGTTACCCTGAAGATACTGCCTGATGGTGTGGACGCTACGGCTTCTCTCTCCTTTGACTCATTTAAATTGAGGCATGTGGAAAAAGGCATTGTCAACAACTCAGACCATCCCACCCCCTTGTTACCTTCACCCCGAAAGTCAATAGGGAGTTAAAGGGACATTTCTATTGTAACAGCAATTCTGTGCAATAGACAATGTCTAACGCGATCTACGACATTCATTCTCGTGCACGATCCCCGTCAGGCTGCATGGCCTAGAAGGTGAGGTGGCCCCTCCACACGGTACAGGGAAACCAGTCTGCACACTACCCACCAGCCAGCGGCACTTTATGCCACCAGGCTGCACAGGGGCTGCTGGACAGGGCGCTGCCTCCCCACGGGCTCAGTGACATGGGCTGGCCGTACTGGGCAAAGGTTTCAGCCGGGTGCCGTCTTTCAAGGCGCTGATTTCCTCCCGTTTCAGGTGAATCACCCTCAGCAGTGGGGGCGGGAGGAAAGGTCCTCTGTGCTGGGTTTACCTTGAGGAGAAAAGCAGCACGTTTTCTCAGATGGGCTAGCGGAAAATCCCTGCTTTACTTTCAGTGTCCCAGGTGGCCTAGCCCGGCCTCACGGGCAGGCAGGGGGGCCTCCCCAGCCAGCACGGGCAGGCGGCTCCACCTCTGCAGCGCCCGGGTGGGTTCTCCTCTCCCAGCGCCTCCCCAGCATCTCAGCCCCCTGGTAGACCGTCTTATGTGTTTCACTTTGGCTGCAACCAGTCTCCGTGGTTTTGCATATACAAGATTGTTGATTTAAAAACCTACTTATTTTAGACACTGAGAAGTGACTGGTGGTTACCATGGAGAAGTGTTGGGGTGGGTGGATGGGGAGGTGGAGGAGAGAAAGGAGCACAAAAATCCTCAATCACAATGTAAGATGGTTCCGGGGACGGTGGGGAGCTGGAGAGGGTAGCCAGTGGTTCTGTACCCCCTTTCCTGTGTTGACAGACAGTAACACCACTAGTTGGGGATGAGGATTTCATAATGTGAGTAACTGGTGAACCACTGTGTTGTATACTTGAACCAATATAAAATTGTATATCGATGATACTTCAATAATAAAAAACTGTTTAAATTAATATGTTTCACATAGAAAAGCTGTAGTTTACTCCATCGTGGTTATTGTGGATAAAAGATAGTATTTCACTCTAAGACCACATGCAAAATGACCCGTTGAGGGGTGAGGAGGGAGAAACAAGGCCTCCCTGCTCCCGGGGGACGGAGGGCCCTGGAGGGGGAGCCAGCCCAGGCTGGGGGGATGGGGGGCACGGGCACGGCCGCCTGCCGCAGTCCGGGCGCATCTCAGGCACCAGCGCCGGTGTTGGTATTTCTCTTGTCACGTAAAACCCCCAACTTACACACCTCATTTTATTGAAAAATGAACTTCCCGTAAATTATGTTTTGGACAATGAGAAAAAAATTTTCCTTTAGGGATTCAAATTCATTTCACAAAACGTAAAATACCTATTTTATTTTGGTAGTCACGCATCTTTCTCTGGGTGTGGGGTCTTTTGTTGGGAACCAGAAGTACAATTAACTTCTTAGGTACGTTTGCTGTTTAAAGATGCGCAGCCGTCTAAAGGGCCGCTCTGCCCATCCCGTCTGAGCCACTCTCGATTAATGGGTGGGAACTTTCATTTCTTCCCCAAATCAGCCACTTTCAACATCATGGCATTCCAATTGTGCATTTTGATATCTTAATTTAAAGTTTCTCTTGAAGCTCCATATCTAATTTTTCTCTTTCTTTCTTAAAGTTTGCACAATTTCATGGAGGACTGGTTAGGAGAATAAGGTAATTTTGTGCAATCCAATACTTCAGGAAATGTGACATTTTATTGCTTGGGTTTCATTATACTGGTACATGCTATGCAAGCTTGATAAGTCCTTTAAATGAGTTGTGGCTGGAAATATGAACATGTTCCATATTTTGACTTTGATAACAGTACCTACATTACTCTGATTTGAAATGTATTATTGAATTGTGGTATCACTGCTAAATAAACGTGTATGTCTTGGAGGATATGATCTTATGCATTGCGAGTTTTAGAATAGCTGGAACATGAGAAACATCTCAGTGCAATCCCTCTAGAGTTTGGAGAAGAAGTTGTGTCCTGCAATAGGCAGGCCTCCTGTCAGTACACACCCGGGTGGTCGGGAGAGCCGGGCATGTCCAGTACAAGCGGCCTGCCTCAGCACAGCCGGGCCATGGGGACGGCGCCCTTGATTCCCTCCCCTGCTCCCTGCAGGCGGGCATTAGGACCAGTAGCTAGGCTGAGACTCCTGTTGCAGAGCACAGTGTAAAGCAGATCTGGGCTCCAGCCCGGTCTCAACTCTGCAAACCTGGGGCAGGTTTGCTCCCTACAGCCCCACGTTCCTCCTGTCTGTGAGATGGAAATGGTCATGACGGGCGCTTGGAGGCTTGGGAAGTGCAGCAAGTGAGGGGATGTTTGCAAACCCCTGAGCACAGTGCCTGTAACACACGGGGGTCTCTGCAACCAGCCAGTCGCTCCCTGCAAAGAGGGCCATAGAGTCCAGATTGTGCACTCAATCTTTTGAAAAGAAAATCTTTTTTTTTAAACCAGCACATTTTTCTTAATTTGTATTCACTTTTAAAAGGCTATTTTCAGTAAATAAACTTCAATTTTTTTAAATTATAAAAGCATTGTTCTATGCTGGACTTTTTTTTTATTTCTAATTTTTATTGGAATAAAATTGATATGCAATGTTATATTGGTTTCAGATGTACAACAGAGTGACTCCATAATCATATACATTGCTAGATGCTTGCCATATACTGGACTTTAAAAATATATACCCTATCTTTGCCTATGAATCTCTGTGAAAATAAAAGCCACAATAATAATACTGCTTCAGAAGAAAAATTAGGACCAAAATGTTGATTCCTGTTTGGTTTTGTCAAAGTGTTTGACTGCAGCAAATCATTTTTAATATTCAGGGATATTATTGTGTGCACCGTTCAATTCCTGGAATCCAAATGTTGCATGTGTACAGGGCATTATACTGTTAACGTGCACCTTAGGGAAAGAAAATGAGACCAGTAGGATTTATACTGAAGCACATGTATCTGTTCGGCAAACATTTTTCCGAGTCCATAACGTGTTTCCAAAAGTGAGCTGTGCTGGCCCAGAGCGCCTCAAATTTCAGTGTGCGCAAGTATCACCTGGAAACTTCTGGAAATGCAGGTGAGACTCAGTAGCTCTGGGGAGGGCCCAGGATCCTGCACTTCTAACAAGCTGCCCGGTGACACACTGCTCTGTGCCGGGGCCGGATTGAGAGTTGAGAGAGTTTGTGAGTGTGCAGAGGATTAAAGGAATAGCTACTTAAATGTCAAGTGTATGTTAACTGTAGCGACCACGGTGCATGTGAGATCCT
This sequence comes from Manis javanica, assembly GCF_040802235.1. Lineage (NCBI taxonomy): Eukaryota > Metazoa > Chordata > Mammalia > Pholidota > Manidae > Manis > Manis javanica. The sequence goes on from NC_133167.1 coordinate 109,321,786, forward strand.
CAGAACTGATACAGCTTGTAACTGAACCTGTGCACCTTTGCGGGGCCTCTCCCCTCCCCCAGCCTCTGGCAGCCATGGCTCCACTCTCTGTTTTTATGAGTTTGACTTTTTGTTTTAGATTTCACACGTAAGGGAGACCACACAGTATTTGTCTCCCTCTGCCTGACATTTCATGCAGCACCATGCCCTCTAGGCCCACCCATGTTGTTTGCAAATGGCAGAATTTCCTTCTCTTTTAAGGCCAGATAATATTCCATTGTGTGGATAAAAACCACATTTTCTTATCAGCTCAGCTATTGACAGACAGGTTGTTTCCATATTTTGCCTGTTGTGAACAATGCTGCAGTGAACCTGGGGGTGCAGAGCTCGCTCCAAGATGATTGCATTATGCATAAAGAAAATGAGATACATATATACTCAGCCGTAAAAAAGAGGATCTTGCCATTTGTGACAATGTGGATGGATCTAGAGGGTATCGTGCTAAGCAAAATAAGTCAGAGAAACAAAAATACCATATAATTTCACTTATACATGGAAAAGACCCATAAATACTGACAGCAGACCCTTGTTACCATAAGGAGGGGTTGGGAGGGCGGGTGAGGTAGGTGAAGGGGATAAAGAAGAGCAAACTTCAAATTATAAAATGAATTGGTCATAGAAAAGGAAGCCAGCATAGAGAATATAACCAATAATATTGTAATATCTTCATATGATAACAGGGTAACTACACTTACTGTGTAAGCATTTAGTGACGTTATGTGATTACTGAGTCACTATGTTGTGCATCTGAAACTAATACACTAAGTATATCAACTATTTTCCAGTGAAAAAAGAACCTCTCCCCAGCATACAGTGCCAACTGATAATAAAGCTATTGTTATATGCCATCTGAAAAAAAGAAAAAGATAATGATTTCTTTTTTTTGGATAAGTACCCAGAAGTGGGATTGCTGGATCATATGATGGTCCTATGTTTAATGTTTTGAGAACCCTCCATACCGTGTACATTTGCTGAGAGAAATCTCAGGTGTTCTCAGCACACACGAAAAGGCAGCCGTGGGCGTTGGTGGAAGTGTTAATCAGCTTCATTGCAATAAATAGTTCAGAATTTTATGTACATTTAACCACCCCGCTGTGCACTTGGACTGTGCGCACCTTTGTCAGTTTTACCTTAAGAAAGCTGGAAAAATATTAACTAAGTATTATAAATATTAAGTTCAGGCTTTCTTAAAGAGTGAACACCTGTTCACTAGTAATTTTTCAAGGTCTGGGGTCCTGAGTATGTTCCTCTGACTTTGTGATGGCGGCTGGCCCAGGAGGAAGGGCTCACTGTCCAGTTTCAAGTACAGACATCACGTCAGAGTCACCAGGGTCGCGCCTCAAAGGTTCTGATTTAAGCAGCCGAGCCAGCCCAGCTCTGGGGCCAGGTACTGGGAGGGAGGGTAGGGATGGGAAGAGAAAGAAAAGAAACACAGGGTTGCACTGGCCTCCCCGGATCGTCAGCATGTTTCCTGCCTCCTGGTCACTGTGCACTGAAAGTAACGTTGCTTTGAACTCGGTGGGGGACCCTTGGGTTAAATGGGTTCCTCTGCAGCAGATTCCCTTGTGTGTTTATCTCACTGGCCAGGGTGACTCAAAGAGCAGGTAGAGGACGCTGCCATTCACCAAACACGCTTGGTCATGAGGTCCCTCTTTTTGGCGGGATACAGGTTAACTTGTGGGACTGTGGGATCTGAATAAGGCTGTGCTTTTTGATACGGCACCAATACCAGCCTGACCTGAGCTGTGGGTATTTCTATTCCATTTTGCACCATAAATTGAAAGGGACTTGATTGCGGCGTGCTCTGTCTCCTCCCCATGGCTTCAGTCCATTTCCTCTGCCTGGAGAGCGGCTGGGCCAGAAAAGCCTGGTGATCCCCAGGGGTGTCAGAGAGAACCGGCCTCGGGGTCAGAGACAGGAAGGGCTCAGAATCATGCCGTGCCCTCCGAGGCTGGGCAGTGGGGTTGGGTACTCAGACTCCCAGAGGTTTTGTTTCTCAACTATAGAATGCGGTTAATGATGCTCACCTTGCTGGAGAAAGATTGGAATGTGGGTCCGAATCCCACCTCTCCGCCCAGTGCAGAGACAGCCATGTTCCCACTCCTGAACATGACACCATGTACAGAACAGGGCGGGTCAGCACGAGAGGTGGAGAGGGGCTGTCCATTCGAGGCACGAGAAGTAATTCCTAGTGAGGCCACCTAGGAGTATTTCACAGAAAACTTGGGACTTAGCACAGGTCCTGAGAATGGAAAGGGTCAGACAGACAACAGGCGTGGGTATTTCAGGCGTGGGATGTGTAAAATAAAAAGGACGGATGTGGGAAAGTACAAGAAAGGTCTGAGGGGTGTGGAAGAGAGTGATCCATTGTTTTAACAGAACAACAAGAAATAAGTTAAAAATTTTATAGCAAGCCCTCTTTTTCTTGATCAAATGTTCATGGTGTTCCCAATATCTGCTGGTGCAAGGACGATGCTTCAGGGAAAAAAACTGATTTTGGGACACTGGGTAGATGAGAAAAGGAGAAATGAGACATAAAACCAGTTATAAATTCTGGAACAGAGAATTCATGAGACCATGTGATCACAGGAGTCGAAAGGAAAAGGGGAAAAACATCACTATTGATTTCTAGGAAGTCCCATCACTGTACTTGGCAGTGGTACCCAGAGATCTTTCAGCCTTCAGCTTAAACCAGGGACTTGTTAAACGATCGCATGCCCAGGACTGGTGGCTGGGAAGCATCCCCGCTGTCCTCGGCACGCTGGCCGCCCGGAGGGAGCCGTCCTTCCAGACACACGGGGCGCAGCGCAGGGACGGCGGACGCCCTGAGCTGGACCGAGCGCGGCCGGGAGCCCTGCGCCCGCTCCCGCTGCCCCCCGGGGCGCCAGTGGGTCACGCCGGGAATGCCCCTGAAAGCACCGAGGCCGCGGGTCGGAGAGGGAGAGAGGCCCGCCCCTGGGCTCGTGCTCCCCCCGGGGGCCTGGGCTGCAGGGGCGCCTCTGGGCGTGAGGCGACAGAAGAAGCGGTGGAGGGACAGGGACGTCCGGTTCCCCTGGGGAAGACCCTGCAGGGGACACTTAGGGCAGAGTTAGTGAAAAGGAAAGAAACAAAGCAAAACGCAGCCCCTTGTTTATGCAGAATGGTCTGAAATATTCAATGCCTGGAATCAGGATGGATTAGAGCGATTATCTGGTGGCTGCACAGAGCCAGGGGGGAATCCCAGCCCTGGGGCAACAGCCGAATTCCCAGGGGCTGCGGGAAGAATCCTAACCGGGACTTGCAGAGTTCAGGGAGTCCACAGACGAGTTTTGTGAAGAATTTTCTGGGGAGGAACCTTTTCCTCTGCCCATCAAGGTTTTTCTCGCTGGTCTAAGAATTAAATTGGCCTGAGACAAATTGACAGGAAAAAATCAAATTCGATTATGTACCTCTCAGATTTGATTATATATATATGGGGAACCCGCCCACGGGAAAGGTTCCCAAGACAGGCAAAATGACACATATGTGTCGTTCCGGACGAAGGAGAAGGTTCCCAAGACAGGCAAAATGACACATATGTGTCGTTCCGGACGAAGGAGAAGGATGGAGGGGCCTCAGGCTTCAAAGGGAAGGAAGGCCATTCAGAGGATGAGAAACAAACCATAAATGTTTGGTAAACAAATGTTTGCTGGGCTATCCAGAAACGGGGGGACACGGAGAGGAATTTTAACAAACTGACTCGGCCCAGTCATTCCTCGTCTTCCACCCCTGTTCCTTCATCCCGTGTTGTCTGTAGTGAGCGTCTCTCCCCGGAGCAGGTCATTCCCTAAGTTCTCTTAGGCAACTGTAGAAAGGGCAAAAAGAAGAACACCTCCAGTCTCCTGTTTCTTAAAAATAACCAGCCTAAAATTATCCACGCCAAGGAGACTCATTTTGGGCTGGCGAATTCTGTTCCCCAACAGCCTCAAGTACTGGAGGGTGGGCACACTCAGTGCAGAGTAACTGTCAGTATTTAAAAGAAGAACAAGCAAACGAAATTATGTGCACATTTTCTTTAACTGTCGAAACATTTGTAATGGGTGTATTGAAGCAGTGGTTCCATTCACAAGTGTGTGTGAGTTGCTAGACCAGACAAGAAGATAGGCATGCATCTATTTACTTTCTTTTAAAAGGAAAAAACTGGGTGATACATAACCCTAATGAACAGAAACAGATACGCCTGCTTAAAAAACCGTTTATTCTCCGCAAATGTGCCTCATAACGCAATGGGGGATGGATGCTCCCAAAGCATAAAAGAGTCAGGGCTTCTTGGGCGCCTTGGAATTCGCCAGCAACCATGGGACAGGCCGGGGAAGGCTCCTTTACCCACACCACTCTGGGTCTGGAAGTCTGCAGGCGCTCAGCAGCTATGAGGTCATTTTCATAAGCCCCACGTCCTTTACATAAAAGCTGCTATGTCTAGAAAACTGAGCACATGGATACAGGAATAAAAAACTGGCCTGAGCAACCCTGTGGGACAATCCATCTCTCCCCCATCACCACCATATTCTAACTCATGTCACTTTTATGGGCTTACCATGAAGTGAATGAAAACCCGAAATAAAGTGTGAATTTTCTAAACATCGTTTCCAGCATCCCCTTCCTCTCTGGCTTCCTCCTCCCTCATTCCCTCCCCTCTTCCGACTCTGTGCCCTCTGACACATGCATGTGCACTATGTGTGAGCATGTGTATAGACACTGAGCCCCCAGCCAGGAAAAAAGATGGACAGTTTGTTCAAATCAAAGTCTTGCTATGTGTTTTGTTACTGTAACTGAAGAATTAAAAAAAACTGTATTTTGGTATTTTTTTTTCCTTTAATGTACCTAGTTGAAAAACAAAATATTGTACATGTGAGTGCTAGGATTCACAGTGGCCTAGTCATTATTTAATGCCACGTTCTCTTATAAACATGTAGAGTCATGTGTCTGGTCTACCCAGCTTTATCAGCTTATGAGCAGAGGTATGAATTGCTTTGAAATTAGACATTGCAAATTGGAAAACAGCTGCTCATCTGTGCTCCCCGTTTCCTGTCCAGCAGTGGATCAGAATCTGGCTCAGGATGCTGTGGACACGTGCAAACACGAGCAGAGGTGTCATCCTGGTCTGTGACGTTAAGCTTGGCGTTGATTTTGCAGCCTTGTTTCCCGGCATAGGCCATGTGAGGCTTGTTTCCTGACCAGAATTTTCTGTGACTCTTCTGTGCTCAGAGCTGCAGCTGACCGTCCCGTGAGATGATTCAAAGGTTCCCTAAGGGAAAGATCTAACCATACATGGCAGTGGCCCATGAGCATAGCACTTGCAGGGAAAATGTCCCCTCAGAGCGGCCGCAGGACCCGGCATGGGCTGCTGTCCGAGGATGCAGCGTGAGGAGAGATGTCCGTGACAGAGAAAGTGTGAAACGTGAACACAGCTCACCACTGGCAGAGTGCTGGCTGTTCTGGCATCGGTGGGCAGTTTTCAGTTCCCGGGTCTGGGCATGTAGCTCCACAGTTTGTTTTAATGGGTGGTTGATACATACACAGGCAAGGGTGTGATGACAGTAGAGGTCATTTTAAATGTGGGAGGAAACAGGAGATATTCGAGACCATTTTAATTTCTGGAAATTCCAAGAGAAAGAAGCCAGCAAACTGGATGTGAATCGCACCACCACCATGCATCCGCTTTGTCTTCTTAGACGGGTAGCGCCCATCCTGAAGCCCTGTTGTGACTCTGCACAGTGGACCCTTGCAGGGTGGCTGGGAGGTCAGGGTGCGTAGGACCCGCATTCGGCCCTGGGAGAGCTTCACTGGAACAGTCAGCGGCATCATGGCCCCGTGGCCGCCAGCTGCCCACCTCCCTGCTGCGTCCCTCCGCTACTCCGTCATCACTGGCTCCCCCGCTCGGCTTTACCGAGTGTCAGGTGCAGCGTCCTCTCGCGACTTCTGATCCTCTGAGACAGCGCAGTATTGCATTCTGGAATCTGGCCACTGGACAGCACTGCGCCCCACATAATTTAATAGGGTCTTTTTTTTTAAAGTAGTACTTCTTAATTAAGGCAGGCAGACTTCTACATGGACATACCATATCTAAATAATGGACAGATAATTTATAGTGAATCAGTAATGCACACCTTTGGAGCCCTTAATTATAGTCATAACCATAAGAACAGTTAAGATCTGTGCATCGATTCTGTGTACCAAGCACTGTTCACATATTAGCTCATTTGGTTCTAACAGCTACTCTTGATGTGTGTGCAATTATTGCCCCCATTTTACAGATGAGGAAACGAGGCTCAGGCAGGTGGCATCAATCACTTCATGGCATGCAGGTCATAGACGCAATCCAGGATTTTATCCTGAGCGCTCTGACCCTGGTCTGATTGTGGCCAGCTGTAATGAGTGTCATGTGAAAGGGAGTTGGAGAGATACAATTAGAGTGTTGGCAGCAGCATGCTCACAGCGGCCTGCTGGCCCCCAGGAATGGGGCTCTAATTGCTGCCCCCCATCTTTGCCAAGTGCATGGTGGGTGGGGCCACAGGGTCTCCACCGCAGGTTTATTGAACATGCACCTGATGAACCGCCAGTAGTGTTCTTCAGGGGATTCTTGGACTCCAAGAAATTATGACATGAGACGTCATTGCTAACGGGGACATCACTGTTCTAACTTATCAACGTAAGAGGTGAAACTTTAGCCATGTATTGTAGAAAGTAGTTCAGAAAGATTTAGGCCAGCAAGGTTGCCTTTTCTGCAGAGGGAGGACCTTGTGGATTCCACGTTCTCGGGGTGCGTGTGCATCCAGCATGGCTGTCACAGCTATTTCCATCTGGTGGCCTCTTGATGTCAGTGTGCGTTAGCCAATAGCAGGTGATGGGCATGAACGAGCAGTGAGGGCATTCCCGCTGGGGACATTGCGTGTGCACATGAAGGTGCAAGGTTAGGGGCCTCTGGGCTGGGGTCGCCTGCACCCTGATGAGTGGAAAGAGGCCATCGTTTATGGGAAGCACAGGGGTGCTCCAGAGAAGGATTGGAGTTTCAGTCCAAAAGGCCACCTTCCTCTGAAAACTTGAAGCTTTGCAGATGCTCACTTGTGGCCAGGCAGCCACGGGCACCAGCTGTGAGGCCTCAGGGACACGGCGCCACAGGGAGGAGCCTGCTGAACCTGAACAGCTGTGTCGTGGGCTCCTCCCCCCTTGCCACAGTCCTTGGAGAGAAAAATCTAGGGAGAGTAGAAGATACTGAACTCTACAGGTTTTAAAAAGGATAGGCTGAAACTAGTGATTTTTTTTTTTTTTGAAAAGGAGAAGGCTGGATAGCATCGGCATAATGGAGCAGAAGTAAGGTGCCCTTGGGGAGAACCAAGCAAAAGGCATTAGCTGAAGGAGGAGGCAGGTGGGTCACTGTATTAAAGGGGGAAGTGGGCAGAGCCTTCAGTGCCAAAGCGTGAAGCCAAATGCAGGCAGAGAGCAGCAGAACCCACTGACAGGCAGTTCAGCCAAGATTATTCCAGCTGGGGTGTAAATGCTGAGATTTCCCAACTGGAGTGCAGGAGAAACTATTTTATGCTGCTAGGAATGCATCACATACAAAACCCACCTTAACTCTGAAACTCAGGAATGTCCCACAGCCTCTTCCTAATGCATATAAATATGAGCTAAGATAGCCTTCCATGCGCTGGGGTACAGTGCAAGCTCGCGTCCCCCGAATGGTTAAGTTCCCACTTACGCCAGTGGTTGATAATATAACACACAGTTCATACAACTCTTAAAAGGGATGCCATGAAGCCCTATAATACAAAAGGCTTTATCAACGGTAAATGATGAAGCCTATTTCATATTTAAAAAATGGAGAAGGGAGAAAAGGGAAAAGTAAGCAATTGGGAACAGAAGCTTATTCTGATGAGCCTGTGGGTTGAAAGGAGCTTAGGCATTTCTGTAAATAATAAACAGCTTTAAATCCCTGTGAGGTCTTCCCCCAGCGGGCAGGTGCTGGTGAGACGACAGTGACCTGCTCTGGCCAGGTGGTCTCTTTGGAGCATGCCCTGTGCTTTCTGGGCAACTCCTGCCATGCAGGCAGCCCCTAAAATGGAGGTATTTTTCCACAGTCTTAGTCCGCTTGGGCTGCTCTGACAAAGTGCCATAAGCCGGCTGGCTTGTAAGCAGTGGAATTCTTTTTCTCACACCTCTGCAGGGTGGAAACCCCAGATCAAGGTGTCCGTCAACTTGGGTCCTTGGCTCTTTTCCTCTGCCCAGCTCGCAGGGGCCAGGCTTCTCCCTGCGTCCTCACATGGCAGGGGGAGGGAGCTTTGGCCTCTCCCCTCTTGGAAGGGCCCTGATCCCATCTCGGGGCCCGCCCTCGTGTCGTCCTGTAAACCTGATCACCCCCCAGAGGCCCACCGCCGGAGGCCATCACACCGGGCATCACAGCTTCAGCATGTGCGTTTCGGGGAGATGCACACATCTGATCCACCACACGCACCTCATTCCTGTGACTTACATGCAGGTGTGCTGAGCACCTTCCCTGCTTCCTGCCCCCTTAGCCTTTTCGGCCACGCTGATGCCTCCTTAGCTTCTCATCAAGTTCCTGTCTTTGCAGTCGCAATCAACGTAATGGCCGGGGCACCTCTGAGGCAGCATACAGAGCATGTCAGAACACATTGCGGTCTGTGCCCAGAAAAGATGATGCCCTGAATTTCCTGACCCAAAACATAATATAAATTATGAAGATTTTTACTCTACCTGTGTCTGAGTGTACCTAACTCTGACCGGGGTTGTAAAAGCTGAGGGAGGGAAAAGGCATTGTGTTTAAATGGGTAAAGTGGAACCATTTCCTGTAACCGTCAAGTACCGCTGAGCACATCTGGAAGGGAAGGCTCATGACCCAGGTGTTACCTGATGTTTTTCTTCTTGTTTTCATCTTCTGATGGTTGTAAAATGCAGGCTTCTGTAAGGCAGTTCAAAAACAAGAACCTACGGCCCCCCGTCCAGTGCGCATTCTGACATTAACTCCCTCCCCACGTGCCGCTCCAGGTAGCCGTCCTCTCATTAAAGCTGATGCGGCCCTGGGAAGGTGTGGCGAGTGGGCCGGAGCTCAGTGGGTGGTGGGTGCCTCCACCAGGGGGGCCGCTTCCTCCCCTGGGGGCATTAGCCCTGGAACACACGTGTGCCGTGTGCTAGGTGGCCGTCTGTCGCTCCGCTGCCGGTGCTCAGTTAGTGATCAGCAGAGCCCAGCTGGCCAGAGCGATTTTGTGCCACCACAAAGAGGGCGAGCAGCACATTTGATGCTTTCAGTCACATTACTTCCCCACAAATATGCCTCAATATATTCATTAGCCCCTCAGAGGTTCTGTGTTTTTCAGACTCTTGGCCAAAATCATACGTGTATGTCGCATGCTGCATTTCAGAACGCCCTGAAATATTTAAGTTACACACTCCTGAGTTTCTTGCAATAATGCCTTTATTGGAAGGTAGGTTTCAAGAGTACAAGTAGAAAGAATATGAGTTGAATAAATCTATGAACTATGAATATTTTATAAATGAGAGATAAAAATCTTACGTGCTTAGAAAACAAGGATGGAAGTAAAGAAAGCGATGTAAACGGTTAAACATAGGGGGCAGTGGTTTGTGGCCACCCACTCATGTGGAACTCCAGGCCCCTGGGGACCCTGGGGTAGAGGCTGTGTCCCTAATAATAATTGTTCTGCTGTAGAGGAGCTGTTTCTTCACTAGAAAGGAAGACTTTCTTGAGGGCAGAGCATGCCATTCATTCTGTTCTCCCTGTAGGAGAGTCTCATGAATGGTTATTGGATGATGGAGCTGGTTGGCATAAACACTCACAATTACAGCCACCGAGTTCATCATTTGCTCACGTACAGTCTGTCTTTCGGGGAGGCTGCAATGTGAGCTGAACAAGTCAGAGGCAGATGCCCACACGAGCTTCCTGTGCCGTTACGGGGCCGCTGGATCAAAGGACCAGCTACCATTCTTCTGTTAATTCAATTTGTTCATAACCTGTGCTTACAAATTACTTCCAGTAACTTGTTTGAACAAAACACAGAATCATATAATGAGAAAGAAACTGAAATCTAGCTGGAGCGAGTTAAGTATGAAGGGAGATTAATAGAACTGCAGAGGCAAAATTAATATTTAATTTCTAATTTCCAGGCATCTATAGTAAAAAAAAGAAAGTTGGCCATTTCCCACAATCTCATTAGCAGAAAAGGCAAGTTTTCAAACTTCTCTCAAGAGTGGCAAATGTTTAGTGCTAAATTTGACAGTAAAATGCAACCTGGGACTGTGTGCCCAGGTCCAAAGAGAATAAAAATGTTTCAAAATCTGAACAAGAGAACATAAAATTCAGTTGTAAATTGCCTGTGAGTTTCCCTCAAAGTAGAATCTTTTTAAGTCACGTCCATGCCGCCCAAAACGATCCAGAGAAGAGGCACGTACACTGCTCTGTACGTTTCTTCCTCCAGCAGGACTCGATTTGCACAGTCTGTTTCGGGCTGCTGTCCTGGGTCCGGCAGGAATCGCTTACCGTGGTGGGTAGCAAGTGGTAAGACCAGAAGCGCTATAGCGGGACTGACTGATGGTAAAGACTAAAAAAATCATTTCCGAGAGAGATCACCATCACTTTAATTGGGAAAGTTTTGCTTTAGGATTTTGTAATGTTGAGATTAGGATGAAACAAAATCCCAGGTGGGAAAGAAAACGGAAGGTGATGACAATCCCTTATCTCCCACTCCCTGTAAGCACACAGACAACACGCCCTCACGCCGTCATGCCCGTGTGTTCTGTGAATACAGATTCAGTCAGTGACGTGGAGGCCAGGCGATGTGCACGATACCAGTCAACCCGGGTGAGAGTTATCTTGCTCCTCACTAAAATTGCAAAACTCACGAATGGTTTCATTCCAATACCGCAGAACATCTGTCTCTTTGAGTCCAGCCATGGCAGGAAGTGCCTGGGTCAAGAATCGTTCGTGCATTTAGGGTCACGGTGTCAGCAGTTACTGCCAGCTGCTGCCCCACTTTTGAGAAATAAATCTCCAGATCAAGATGATCATCAAGTTAAACAACATGGAAACTGACAGTGCTTGTGTATGTATCAGTTTCCTTGAAGAATACAGTTTTAAATATTTTTTCACTGATCTTTTATGGGGCCACATTCCATTTTTCAGTAAGCTTTGTTTTTGGGGTATAAAATAAATCAGTATATAGTTTCCAAAGTGGGTAATTGAGGCCAGTCAGTCAGTAAAACTCTAACATTTCTTACACAAGTATAGCTGAAAACAAAATCCACGTACTGGGAATTGCTCTTTCCTAATAATATTTGGCTTTCACATAAATCTAGACCGTAAAAGTGTGTTTAAGTAACAGAGTAAAACTAGTTTTTCTTGTCATGCTGGAAAGAGTAAGGGCTTTGAAGTCAGACAAATCCCAGTATAACCACTCAGGCAAGGTATTTAATGTAGCTAAAATTAATTTTGCTTTCTTCTCTGAGGGGAGCTTCTGCTTAGACCAAGTCCACTTACTGCAATGTCTCTTTTTAATGTTTACCTCCTTTTTCTCGGCAGTGTGCAATGTGCTCGCCTTCACACAGTTTCAATCCATAAAGACACCCAAAAGCAAATACCTACAAATTATGGTCAAAGCCATGAATGAGATAGGGTTAAACAAAAGACAGTAGTAGAGATAATAGTCTGGCCAGTGTTCACAGTTGTAGGAAAAGTGTAAGATTTTGGGGAGCACAAATGAAGCGGGAAAGAAATTCAGGGAGACCCATTCCAGCGAGTCACATCCATCCTTGAAAGCAACTGGTGTACGTTTTCCAGATAAATAAGAGCTGAAGGAGTTCTTCTCCACTAGACCAGGCATCCAGGAAATGTTAAGGGACTTCTCCATGATGGCCTGACGGGACAGCGGTTATAGTAACAGGAAATGTGTGAGAGAATAGAAGTCACCACACCACTAAGGTCAAGTACGCATCCACCAAGCGGAGAAAAAGAGAGAATGCTATTAACCAGAAATGTTGGCTGTGTGTCTCTCCTCTAAGCTGAAGAAAGAAGATAAACAGCTAATTTTTAAGATGAAATATTTCAATTGTTGAGCTGTTAGTCTAGAATATCGTTTCTGAGTGGTGAACCCTGCCAGTCTCCAGCTAGGCATGTGCCTGTGGCCATGGTATTGAACCCCTCTCCTGGCACCTTCTTAGCAGTAAAATAGAGAAAATAATAGCACCCACCTGAGACGTTCACTGGCAAACATGCCTAGCTTACACTTCCACCCTTTTCTGGGGTCTGAATTCTCATTGCATTTGAGGGTTCACAATGATGGGACTCCAATTCTGTGCAAGCAGTTTGATCAGTGAGTGGTCCAAAGTGTGCGCTTCACCAGAATCCACTCATGTAAAGTATGAGGGAAAAAATCCACCGTCACTATTGAGTAAGTCCACGGGATTACATAACACAAAAGAGTATAAATGCATATCTTTATTTATATCTATCTGTGCATAGTGTGTATATGTATATAAAATTATTATATGTATAAATATATGTATATTAAACTGTATGTTTATATAACTTCATAATATATAATAACTTCACTGATTAACAATAGAATTCAATGAAAATAGTTAAGTAAAATAGTAAAATAGTTACCTACTTAGATTTTTATAAGGCTACTGACAGATCAAAAATGTCTATGATGAAGTAGGCGACCCCTTATTCTAGGAGTTAAATTGCTCTCTTCAGAGAGTGATTTGGGAGGAACATGCAAACTGAATATGCCATCTTACCCTAAATTTTAGTCCTAGAAATTATCCTAAGAAATTACTCCAAAACACTGAAAAATAACTCAAAATAACTTACCGGACAAAAGTAATAATTGTAATGTTACAATGACAAGGTTTCTACAGTGCAAACGTGTGGGATATAAAACTGCTCGTCCCGAGGCTGGAGACCTGCGCTCTGAGAGGCAGCTGGCGCCCGTGGGGGCCGCAGACGTGAGCCCCCTCCCTTCTGCCCTGGACGCATTCCCCCAGGCTGTGGATGGGCTGCAGATGGAGAGGTGCTCTCGCCTCTCCTGTGTATCTCCAGGCATTCTGCACTTGAGTCCTTAGGGCCTGGCGAAGGTGGGTTTCACACAGTGGAGAAATCGCAGAGGCCACTCACTGGGCATATGGGCTTGAGGAAGATTCTTGAGCTTTTTGTGGTTCATTTTCATCATCTATATAGCAGCACTACTAGTAGGGACCATCTCCTAGGGATCTGTGGGGATGAAGTGAGCGGATGGAAAGACTTCATGCAGATGCTCCCGAAAGTCTTGGCTGTGCCTGATGAGGGCAGCCCGTGGTGGGAAACGCACTCTGCACACGTGTTGTTATTGCTCATGGAGATCCTGCTATTTTACTTGCTCTTAATCCATAAGATTGATGAGATGCAGAGGACTTTGCAATAGTATATTTTTACTTTATTCAACAAATATTTATTAATTATTAAGTGTTAGTCACTCTTCTAGACCCTAGAAACAGATGCATTAATAAACAAAAGGAAAAAAAATTGCCCTAATGTGTTTCATGCTAATGGATAATATACAACTTGAAAACAGCGTAGGCATGCCCACCAGCATTGTAATATTTCTCTTCTGGTTTAGTAATTAAAGAAACATTGACCATATGAGAAAAACTTATGAATTCACTCTGGCAGGTAAGAATAGCCTAAGAAGATAGACTTTTAATAATTTTTAAAAACCGTATTTAAAGTATTCATGAAACCAGTACACAGGTGATGAAAAATAAGCACACTTCATTTATTATTTAGGGTCTTGGGTTATGCATCATTGGCATCTAGTCTCTACTCTGTAGGTAGTGAGTTTTCTGTGTTAAGCTCTCCCTGGTTCCGGGCACACACGCATTGGCTTGTGGAGTGTGGGTTTCTAACAGCACCTATTAAATACATCCCCCACTTTCAGTCTCAAACTTTTACCACTTTAATAGGTGACTATGCAGTATTATTTGCACATACTATTTTGAATATCTGTTCCAAACTGAAATAAAATATACTTTACAAAAATTACGTATGTCTGCTTCTTTCATCAGGCAAATCATGTCTGAAGGGAAAGAGCAATGAAAAATCCTAAGTGTGTTTGATTTGTAAAAGTCAAAGAGAAATAATTATCTAAAATGTTTGTTAATCTAAAGGAATTTATGAAAGGAGGACTTTCTAACTTTGGACTTCGGCTAATGAAAGGTATATGTGTGTGCATCTGTGTGTGTGTGTGTGTGTGTGGACACAGATATATATATATAATATATACATGTAAGATCAATGCTGATTTCTACTGAATCTCAAATTATGGCAAATACTTAGGGCAAAAATATTCACTGACCCCCAAAAATGATAAAATGCTTTTTGTCACATCTTTGGTTCCAGTGCCATTTTGTTTCCAGTGATATTGTGATATATTTGAGAAACTGAACCAAAAGTAACCACAAAATAATGCAGTTTTTCCCCCTTCATTTTTTTCTCTTTTTTTTTTTTAATTCTAGAACAATGAGAAAGCATTTTATGGTTTTCAGAAAAGCATTTCTACTTACACAGGAATGATTTGTTGGGATACATGCTCTTTTTAAAAAGTTAACAACCTCAGGAGCCTTGTAACTTATTTTCAAAGAGTTTTTATAACCCATATGCTCCACTAGGCGGGTATGGCAGGTCATGACAGGAGGCAAATATAGAAAAGTTAAATAATCTTTTGAAAACATTGAGTGGAGCACGGGGCGGAGCGTGGCCCTAGAAGGAGACACAAACCCCTGCTTGGGACTCTGCCCCCACTCCTCCTGGCCTGGGGCCGCTTTGCACAGAGCACGGCGGGTCACAGATGCAGAGAACTTCAGCTAAAGTAACAAACGGCATGTTTCCAGGCAAAATAGAGGGATTTATTAGAGTTTTATCCCCATACGGTCCCACTTGCCAATAAAGTATGTCTGCAAGAATTCCAGGTGCTAAAAAGCCAACAAGCATTTGTCATCAAATAACACTTACCTGTGATCTCACTGGAAAATGCTGTTGTAAGAGAAAAACTAAGTTACTTCTGGGGTAAATTAACATTGTTAATCTGCCTTTTTCCACATAAGCCTTGTGAATAATATTTTTTAATTTTATTTTTACTAATTTCCTCTTTTGGTCATTTAACTGGTTTGCAACCTCTCTTTTCTCTTTTTTAACCTAATGATACAGTATTACTGTATCTCATTTTACATAACAGTAGGATAAACACCAGAGTACACGTGTGAATATCCACATTTTTTCCATGAGATAGGTTCCTGAAATGTGCTACTTTATTGAATATGTACATTTTTAATCATTTTGATTGTCGCTGTGTATTTACTCCCAAAGAAGTGTTCTAAAGACCCTGTTGGTAGTGTCCATGCCAATGCTGGTTATAATCAGTTGCTATTTTTACTATAGAAAGTGAAATAGGTTAAATATATGGCTTAATAATACATTAAAAATTAATGTTTTCTTATAAATATGAATAAAGTAAGAGAGCTCCTGCAGGCAATGGAGGGCCACATTTAATTTGAGAACCATATTCCTAAGGAAGTTTAGGGGCAAAAATTCATGCTAGGGAGGAAGGGAAACACCAGCCTCAATGATTTGACTTTGTATTAGATCATCAGTTACTCACACAACTAATTAATATGCTTTGTAGAAGGAGCTTTAACAAAGAGTGAAAATTTTGAACAAAGTGACAATATTGAAAAATTGGAATTCTAAAGTCAGGTTGTGTTAGTAACTTAGGTAACTCGTGTTTTAAGAAAACATCCATACGATTTTAAGGAAATTTTTTTTGTCTTTCAAGGAAGGGATAAAAGAAAGTCACATCTGTGGGACTTTAGGCAAGTGAAAAAATTTCAAGTAATCCATATACCAGGCAGGGAAAATAATTTGATGTTTAATTATCTCCACTTTGATGATCCCCTTTATTGAATTTAAGCAAATGCATTATTAGCTTTGGCAACATTTTGAAAATACAGTCATTTATTTGTTTAATCATGAGAACTGACCTAAAACATGAGAGCTTGGTATTAAGTCCTTTTTACTTCTTCAGGCCTAGTTTTTAAGAAAGAAAAGGATAGTCTTAAGGCTCACAAGACAAAAGAGAAGTAAAAGAACTCTAAAAATTTTAAATCTCCCACAAAATTGTTGTGGTATTATAAATGCACTTTTAAATTGTCATGGAGTCTAATTGCCTCATATTTAAAAGTCAGTCATGATTGGGAATTCTGACTGACTCACTCAATTATGCCGAATTCTGTACTTTGACTAGTCAAACTCCAAGGCATAAAAAGAGGGCAAAGAAGAATTCTTTAAAAAGATCTCATGCAGAAGCAGTGGTCACAGTACTCATTTCTATTTTCGGCGTGTTACTAGAAACAGAAGGCATGGCATTTAGAAGCTGCAAATGCTGGTTGAGAAATGGGGGAAAAACTGATGCTAAGGTCGCTAGCCTCTCCTTCAAGAAGGCCTGTGAGGTTTTCCATCCCTCCTTTGATAATAACTGCGTCCTGTCCCCAGGAGCATTCCTGTTACTGCGAAGCGCTAATGGCCCAGGGTCCTGAATGTGTTTCTGGAGTCCTTAGTCTCTGTGGTGTGACTCTCCTTGCAGTGGCTTCTTGTTGAGCACAGGGACGAGGGTTTCCCGTGACCACATCTGAGGCGCATCAAATCCAGAGCGTGTCTGTCCCCTTGGCTCACATCCCACCACTGTGAGATCTCGGGCCGCTTCTGGCTTCTCTGTGGTGACTGCTGGGCCCCTGTGCTTCCAGAGAACATTCAGAGACTTAAGACCCGCCCTCTGCTGGCCTCCTTAATTGACTGAATGAGTAGGTGCCTGGCATGCATTTATTTTGTAAAAGAAAACTCCCAAGTTGACAGGTTCCTCTTTGACTACTACGCATCACCCAAAAAAGTCCTGTTTGAGTGTCTTTGAACGTTTCAAGACCTCCCATGGAAACAGGTACTTAACTGCAGACCACATCGAGCACAGGCTGTTTGTAGCTTAGAAACTCAGTATGAACAATGCAGTAAACGGGAAACAGCATTTGTGTTGAATAACGCAAATGTTAACTTTCCCTGAGTGACAAAAATGCTGGGTGAGATTGTTTACATAAAGTGGAGGTTTTAAAAAATTCCTTAGATCTCTGCATTCTCATTTGACAGCTTCCCAGAAATTCATAGACGAACACTTCAGGAAAGAATCCTCTTTCTCTTAGGAGGCAGGGGGTGTAAGATTTCTTCTTCAGTGAATTAAAAAGATAGTTTATATGATTCTTTCACAGCAACTTCAGATAGTTATTTTATTGTCACAGTCGTCATTTGATATATCAGTACTGTCTTCTACTGTCATCACTCGTGAAATAGTTCAGACTTTTTAAAATGTAGCAGTTCCTTAAATTTTGGTTTAATTGTGGGCCACGTTAGGCTGGGCCGCAGTTTCAGTTTCTGCATCACCTGCTTTCAGACACGGGCTTGAGGCTGGCATGTTCTCGTAACTTCATCAAACACCCAGTTCTCTTTTGAATATTTTTGGGGAGTAAGCTACCCACACATATATTCCCAGTAAGTAGGGAATCACACCTGATTCTTGGTTACCGAGTGTTTCCATGAACTAGGCAGTAAGGGCCAGCAGTCGGTACACGTGGGAAGTACCCCCTTTTCTCCAGCACTGCGGGCTCCCCAGCACACTGCCCGTTTTAAGCTCTGCTGTACCACAGTCACGCAACATGCATCATCATTCCCGAGGCACAGGCAATTCTTCAGGGTACAGAACTTTTGCAAGGGGTAACAACAACAAAAAAATCCCAGTAGTTTACAGACCAGGGTCAGCTAGTAGCTCACTGCTAGTCAGCATCGCCACCAGTTTTGTTGCGTGAAAGAGATGGCGTGAGCTAGAGCTTAGATGCCTTTTTCCAGTTCTTTGCATCCTGGGCAGCTGCTACAGGAGGCAGGTGGGGGAGTGAGGAGCTGAGGGGAGACCCTGCTTCCATCTCCCTATGTCCAGCTCTATTTTTATCTTTATTATTATTTCACTCTAATGAGTTATAGTGGATAAGTAAAATTGTGATATACTTAAAGTATGCAGCAGGATGGTTTGGTATATATATATTATGAAAGGATTCCTACCATTGAGTTAATTAAACGTCCATCACCTCCCATATTTACCTTTCTCTTTTTGAGTGGGGGGAATGTTTAATTTCTACTCTCCTAACAAATTTCAGTTACACAATGGAGTTGTCAGCTGTTGTCCCCGTGTTTACATAAGAGCCTCAGAACCTGTCCATCTTATGACTGAAACTCTTACCTGTTACCTGTCTCTCCCCATGTCTCTCCTCCCCCAGCCCCTGGACACCCCCACTCCACTCTGTTTCTATGAGTTTGACTAAAATTTTTTTTCAATTCCACGTGTATGTGACTTCCTTAGTATTTTTCTTTCTCTGTCTGGCTTATTTCCCCTGAGCACAATGTCCTCCAGATCCGTATATGTGCTGTCACAGTGGCAGGATTTCCTTCTTTTCATGACTGAATAATATTCCACTGTGTATCTGTCCCGCATCTTCGTTCATCCATCACCAGATGCCTAGGCTGTTTCTGCAGGTCGGCGGTTGTGAATAATGACGCAGCGAGCATCAGAGGCACATGCCTCATCCAGGTAATGATTTTGTTTCCTGTGGACATGTCCCTAGAGGTGGACATGATGCGTCATATGATGGCTCTGTCCTTAATTTTTTGAGCAACCTTCATACTGTTTCCATAGCTACTTCCGATTTACATTCCCACCAACAGTGCACAGGGTTCCCTGCCCTGCAGATCCTTGCCAGCATTTGTCATCTTTTGTCTTTCTGATACTTGCCCTCCTAACAGGTGTGAGGCGATGTCTCAGTGTGGTTCCAGCATTTCCCTGATGGTCAGAGACGGCAAGTACCTTTTCACGACCCTGTT
The DNA here is from genome assembly GCF_040802235.1 of Manis javanica. Taxonomy (NCBI): domain Eukaryota; kingdom Metazoa; phylum Chordata; class Mammalia; order Pholidota; family Manidae; genus Manis; species Manis javanica. The sequence goes on from NC_133167.1 coordinate 109,340,822, forward strand.
AGCTGTTTGGACATCCCCTAGAAAAAGTCTGTTCAGGTCCTTTGCCCATTTTTTAATTGGGTCATTTGAGAATTTTTCCTGTTGAAGTGTTTGAGTTCCTTGTATATTAGGTCTGTCAGCTCCTTATTGTGTCTGTGGTTTGTGAATCTTTTCTCCCACTTCACAGGTTGCTTTTTCATTCTCTTGGTAGTTTTCTTGGCTGTGTGTGTGACAGTGTTTTAATACTGCGTTTTTCTGCATTAGGTTTTGTGTGAAGAAGAGTGGTAGGTTTTGGGCCTTGAAAGTTTTGAAATAAAACGTGCAACGTAATGTAATGTTTATATAATAAAAATGGCTTAAAATCTGAATTATATGAATCATACTTGAAAGAAAGAAAAAAGTCACTGTGTGATCAAGTATGATTAATGGCCAAGTATTGACACATCCCGGTCACTGCCTTCCTGTTTCTTTTTGCTGTAACTCCAAATCCCCTGCCCATCTCCACGCTGTTGGTCATTGAGGCTGTGTCCATGCTGTTTGTAGCCGTTGGATCATAGGTTGTGTAATAAGACCAAGTCCAGTGGCTCACGCTTACTGAGCATTCATTTCTCTGAGTTTGTGCACATGGATGGCAGCAGACAAGATATTAAAACATTGTCGCACGTTCTGTGTGGGGAAAAATCTTCTTTAGCAAATGTTGTGCCATGTTCCCACTATAATTGTTAAAACTGTCTTATGATCTGAAAAAATGGCTTTAGCAGTATACTGGTTAATTATGTACATTTTATGTGCAAAATGCACTCAACTAAAAATGTTTTTATAGGAAAAGGTATCTTGCTGGCTAACGGGGGTGTCCACGCAAAGGAAGGAGAATTTCGGCGTCCTTTAGTTTCCACACCCGGGTGGTGCCAGGTGTCCCCCTCAAGCCCCTGTCCAGGTCATTCCCACACTGCCTGTGCCTGGAAGTAAAACTGATTAGAAAAGAATGTTATGGGAACTTCTTAGTCAAGAAAAGGATGCTTTCATGATATATTACTTTCCTTCCCTATAAAGATATATTCCTAAACAGATTAGGTTCATATAAAAAGGCAATGACCTCATATAACACCAAGTATCATTCTTCTTTCCTGGTCTTTATCTGATTCACCTTTTACTGAGATTCTGTAAACACAGAGATACTTTGCTGAGCTCCCACATGCTTCATTTATTTCCGTCTCCTTTCATTATTTTTCCGCCCAAGTAAGCAACACATCTATCTACATGACTTTCCTCCTGTTTATTTTTTACTTTTTATATTGAGGCACAGACAATAAAATGTGCAGCCCTTAGTGTAGAGCTTGGTGAGTTCTGACCAGTGTATACACTTATGCAGCCATTGCTCAGATCAAGATACCAAACTTTCTCACCAACTTTTTCCCTTCACCTACTTCACCCATCTTCCCTCCCCACGTCCCTTTGGCCACCAGTCTGTTCTCTGTGCTGTAGTCTATTTTTGTTTTGTACATGTTTGTTGGTTTTTGATTCCACATATAGTGAAATCATATGGTATTTGTCTTTCTCTGACTTACTTCACTGAGCATGATTTCCATCCATGTACTTGTAAATGGCAAGATTTCATTTTTTATGGCTGAGTAATATTCTATTGTACGTATGTAGTCTATCCTCTTTATCCATTCATCTGTTGGTGGACACTGAAGTTGTTTCCATATCTTGGCTACTGTAACCAATGCAGCAGTAAACATAGGGGTGCATGTATCTTTTTGGATTAGTGATTTTTTGGAGGGGGGAGGTGTAAATTACCAGAAGTAGAATTGCTGGATTATGTGGCATTTCTTCTTTTACCTTTTGGTGGAACCTCAGTACTGCTGCACCGATTTTCATTCCCGCTGGCAGAGTAGGAGGGTCCCCTTCCCCGGGTGCCCTCGCCAGCACTTGTTGTTTCTTCTCTTTCCAAATCCAGCCATTCTGACTGGTGCGAGGTGGTGCCTCACAGTGAATCTCATTCTGAGTGCGTTTCCCTGGTGATCGCGAGGCGGAGCACCTGTTGGCCACCTGTAATGTCCCTTCCTTTAAGCAAAGAGTTGGGATGAGGAAGCTGAGAATCCAGAAGGGACGGGTTGGATCAGAGTTGGCCTTAGGGCCGCTGGGCCCCAGTGCCACGCCTGCCCGCTCAGGGTCCGAATGGAGAAGGCACACAGCCACCCCCACTCACATGTCAGTGAGCAGCGCGGGAAAGAGGAGGGGGACAAGGAGAAAACAATCAGAAAGACTCAGTTCAGAATAGGAAAATGTCTCAAGTGGGAAGGCCCAGGGCAATATGGAGACTCAAGTTAGAAGTTGAAAAAGGAAACAAAAGTTTTAAAGGAAAGGTAAATGGAAATAGACAAAATTGTTCACCCATCTACCAAACTGTAGCCTCTTTCCTTCTTGCAGTGAACCACCCGTGCCCGACTTTGATGTCTTGGTGACACTGTCTAAAATTGCCCTTGAGAATATTTTAGCAATTCACTAGGTGACTCTATAGTGCAGGACTCAACCTCAACTCTTTAGAACTGGATGGAGAACTTGAATCACCTCTGGATCATTTTCTGTTATATCGCCAACCTCTTAGTTCACTGGCATTTAATTAAACCTGAAAACATGATACATCTGTATGTTGCGTGTAACCAAATGAGCTTAAATTAGTATCCGTATAGCCTTGATTCAAATGGAAAATGAAGTACTGCTTGAGATCCATTCACAGACATACTGATCAGAGTATGTGTGACTGCGTGCAGCCTGCCGGGCACTGCGTGCCCCGTGGTGGTAGATACCAGCAATACCAACAAATACAGTTGTGGTCTTTGCCCTTGTGGACCTTGCGGGCTAATTGAAAAAATAAGGAATATGGGCAGGACTTGCCAGAACTGCAAGCCAGTGTGCACAGAAGAGAAGTCAGCAAAAAGGTAGGCCTGCAAAGCACCAGACTGCTCCTTCCCGGGGACCCAGCTGTTCCATGCCTCCTGGGACCCCGACTGCAGGAGGGGATAACCATCAGGGTGTTTCCAAGTTTCAATACTTGGATGTCTATACATTTGGGGGGTGCATGAAGGAAACAGATTTTTTTTTTTAAATTAGCCCTAAGCATTTGAGGTTTTTTTTTTTTTGAGAGGGCATCTCTCATATTTATTGGTCAAATGGTTGTTAACAACAATAAAATTCTGTATAGGGGGGCTGTCAATGCTCAATGTACAATCATTAATCCATCTCAAGCCTAATTCTCAACAGTCTCCAATCTTCTGAAGCATAACGAACAAGTTCTTACATGGTGAATGAATTCTTACATAGTGAGTAAGTTCTTACATGGTGAACAGTGCAAGGGCAGTCATCACAGAAACTTTTGGTTTTGATCACGCATTATGAACTATAAACAATCAGGTCAAATATGAATATTCGTTTGATTTTTATACTTGATTTATATGTGGATCCCACATTTCTCCCTTTATTATTATTATTATTTTTATTTTTAATAAAATGCTGAAGTGGTAGGTAGATGCAAGATAAAGGTAGAAAACATAGTTTAGTGTTGTAAGAGAGCAAATGTAGATGATCAGGTGTGTGCCTGTAGACTATGTGCTAATCTGAGCTAGACAAGGGCAATAAAACATCCACGGATGCAGAAGATTTCTCTCAAAGCAAGGGGGGTAATGTTCTAAGCCTCACCTCTGTGGATCCCCGATTTCTCACCTGGTGGCCCCCCTGCGACTGTGCCTGTCTTGGGTTGTTCCTCCCTTGAGGAATCTTACCCGTCTGGCTAACCAGTCATCTTCCGGGGCCATACCGGGAAATGTAAAGTTGGTAAGTGAGAGAGAAGCCATATTGTTTGAAAAGGTTAGCTTTTTACTTCTTTGCAGATTTATGCCCTGTGGCTTCTATGCCCAGCACTTGTCTCGAGATATGTTTACCACCTGGAGGAATTATGATGCTCGGTAAATTCAATATGAGGCATGAATTCTATTTAAGGGTTGTGGAAACAGATTTTAATCGTGCTCTTCACCTCCCGTCATTAAGCTCCCCGTACTTGTTTGTGTCTGTGCAGGGCTGATTGACTTTGTAAACGAAATTGTGCAGCCACAGAGCTGGCCACCTGGCACATCTCGCGCTGTCGTGTCTTAGACTTTTCCCCTCGGCCAGCCTATTAGCTGAGATAATCAGGAAAAGCCTCATACGTGCCTCTTCAATAAATAGTACATTTCAGTCCCTCTCATTACACATAGAATTTCACTTTTAATACTCAAGAGTAATTCTCTAATCAGCATTTTCTGCTTTTGTCTTAAATTGAATTCATTTCTTGTATTGTCATTTTATTTTCCTTAAATCATGCTTTCTTAAAAGACTTTACAGTTCTTAATTATACTTCTTATAAAAATAATAGCAGTTGACTCTGAGGCCTGGGATGGAAGCTCTCCTCAGACCAGTTCTTTCAAGCTCTATGATTCAGCCAAAGTGCAAACATTTTTTAAGACAAGTTTTAGAGAAGCCTTAGGTTCACATCAAATTGAGAAGAAGATACAGAGATTTCCCTGTACTCCCTGCCGCCCGCACACTCACCCCACCTCCCCCACTGTCAGCATCCCCACGTGATGGGACGTTTGTCACAGTGATGGGCCTGCCCGGACACGTGCCTGTCACCCAGAGCCCACCGCCTACATCAGGGCCACTCGGTGGTGCACATTCTGTGGGTTCGGACAGATGTGTGATGACGTGTGTCCCCATCAGTGTCACACAGAGCAGGCTCACTGCCCCGACACCCTCTGGGCCCCCCTGGGCCCCTGCCGACCCCTGACTTACTGTTCCCATAGTTGGGCCTCTTCCAGGATGTCACAGAGTTGGCGTCACACAGTGTGTGGCCTTTGCACGCTGGCTGCTGTCACTCAGTGATGTGCATTTCAGGCTCCTGCACGTCCTTCATGGCCTGACAGCTCATTTCTCTTTAGAACCAAATATGGTTCCATTGTCAATGGGCTGCAGCCTGTCTACCCATCACCTGCTGAAGGGCATCATGATTCCAGTTATGAATAAAGCTGCTCTAAAGAGCCACATGCAGGTTTTTGTGAGGATGTAAGTGCCCAAGGCCCTTAGTACACACTGAGGAAGCGGCGAGCTGCCCGTTCCTTAGGCCAGGGGTTCTGACACCCACTTTACGTATTTCATCTCACTGAATTTTTATACCGATTAGGTACAAGTTATCTTCACAATTTTACAAATGAGAAAAATGATGACTTAGAGCATCTACAGGGGCTTGGCTCAGATTACAAAAAAATGAAGAGCTATACATGTAAAACAGGATTCTGCTTAACTCATTACAGTGTGAATAGTGTAAAATCATCCTTGTTCTCAAAGGAGAAATCCTAGTGAATGACCACATGTGACTCAATTTGCAGCCTTAACAGAATCCCAGTAATAATATTGCTCAGGACCCTAGTCTTTTGTGAAAGACCCAGGAGATGATGCAGAACAGACTTTTCGAATTTTGTTTCTTTAATAATTATGGTCAGCTTTATATAAAAATACAGACAAATCTCAACTTCAGGAGGTAAATTTAAACGTTTTCTTGTACTAACACAGTAATTATATTGACTGTGTCGGGAAATTAATTTGGACTTTAGTGTATCCATTTCTTGATTTCTTTCTTTACCAGCGCAGGGCGGTGGGCACAGCTGGGGGTTACAGTAAAGCAGCACCGGCCCAGCTGCAGTCTTGAGTCAGAACAGAACACCCACCCGGAAGAATGTGCTGGGCTTAAAGCATATGCGTATGAATTACTGTGCTCGGTGGACGAGTGGACGAGTGAGCCACGGGTACAGCTCACCGTTCAGGGACGTTTTGTTTGTTCCTGACGCCACCAGTTTTCTTCAGCAGTGCTTGTACTGGAGCACAGAGTCTCCAAGAGGGAGAATTAGCAAAAAGTATAATTTAGGAAATTACTCTGACTTAGTCTTTAAAAAATGACTTTAATGTTTACTTGTTAAGATGAAAATGAGTTGTCACCCTCTCCTGTGAATTTTATGCACAACTTCTTTTCTGAAAGCAGGTTCTTTTTACTATTGACAAACAAGTTATTCCAGCAAGTGCCTCATGCTGTGTTATTAATGAAAATAATTTATGCAAAACACGAAGGTTCTTTGTATATTCTGGTAACGTTCAAGCCATTCTGTTTGACTAAGTACCTTTTAAATTCAAACTTCTTTTCTAAGAGGAAAAATAAAGAAGGCTAGAGTGAGTTAGGAATTCTTCCAGGCATAAATGTACACACATACCTTCCTTTCTCAAACTCACGTTTTAGTATGTTACTTAATTTTGTTTAAAAACAAGTGTTATGCAGTATTTACTTCAAAATATTCAGTTTTAGTCTTAGACTGCTGTGCAATAAACTGTTGTTACATGCATGGAACTTATTTTGTCATCAAAATTACTACATTTTGTCTAGGAAGAAAAAATGTACAAACATATTAAGTTGCACACACACCTGTGTACCCTGCATACAGGGCATCAGACTGTTGCTGAACATAATCCTGAACGACTACCAGCCACATTCTCGGGCACAGGGGACTGGCCCAGCTGGATGAAAGCCTCTGACAACCTTTGATCATCCATCATTCATTCACCAAACAGGTGATCATTAACCTGTACGGTGTTCGCAGTGTTGAGTAAAATGAGTTGGGAAAAAGTGAGAAATAAAAACAGACTTCAGTTTGCAGCCTGGTCATACTGAGGGAGGGAGGGAAACGTTTCCATTTTCCCGCCGCACAGAAAGCCTAAAAGGAATCTTTCTGCCCCGAGCGGCAGGACCGTCGCCCACGCGGGCGTCCGCAGCCCCCCTGCGCACCTGCTGCGCCCCCCGCTGCCCCTCCGCCCCACGCCAAGCCGGCCTCTCCGCCCGCGGAACCCCGCTGACGTCGGGGCGGCCCTCGGCCCCGGAAGGCAGGGAGGGCGCCGGCCTGCGGGGCACCCCTGTCCTCGCCCCGGCGCCCCGCACACGGCTGGGGAAGGGACGGCCTGGGCCCGCGACTGCGGGACGGCCGCACTGCGCTGGCGCCCCCCGGACCCGACGTGCCGCGGAGGGGTGCGCGCGGGGACCCCGCGGCTGGAGGAGGCAAGGCGCCCGCCTCGCTGAAGGGGGCCGCTGTCCGCAGACGAGGCAGCCCTGTGCCCGCGTGGCCCCCGAGGCGCTGGTGGGAGGAGGGCGGGCACGTCTGTGTGGGCACCTGCGCCTCGCAGCGCTGCTTCCCGGCAGGGGGGCCTCCGGGCAGGGACCCCGTGCTGAGGGGTGTCCAGGGGGAAGCGCCGCGGGCCACCCCGTCGCGGGGAGGCTGGCCCCCGGGGGACTGCGACCCTCCTGGGACCCCCGCCCCAGCGAACAGCGGCTGTTCAGCGCCACGTGTCTTCCGTTTGTGTTTATTGTTATTTCTTACTACGAGCCTCCCGCACATAGACCTTCCCTTTCGTCTCTGGTGGAAATCACCCCCCCACGGCAGGTGCCACGGTTCCCGCATAGCAAGACCAGCCCCACGGTGAAGACCCGGCGGCCGGACCGCGTACACGGCCTTGGGCGCCCGGGAGGCTGGGGACCCGGGCAGCCCTCGGTCGCTGTGCCGTGAGGAGGCCGGGCCCAGCTGGCACCGCTTTTCCTCGGCGACCTACCAGGCGTCTGTTTTCTTCCGTCGGGGGTGGGTCCCAGGCCCAGGGCAGAGAACAGGGCGGTTCACTGAGCCGGACACAGACCTGCCTCCTGCCCCTGAGGGAGGTGCCCCAGGGGTCAGGGCCGTCCCGGGGTCGCGCACCTTTGGGTCTGTCTATGCTCACTTTCGCCTGAATGTGGATTCTCCTTCCTCCTGCGTAAAGTGAAGATTGAAATACAGCTTACATGTTTTCATAAGAATGCAATGCATTTTGGAAAGGGTTTAATCATTCAAACAACACGAAAGGGTGGCATGACCCCTGAGCATGTGGGGATCTGAGGTGAGAGGTCGGGTGCTCAGTTATAAGATAGGTGTATATGCATATACATGTACATATGATTCTATATATGTAATATATGTAGTGGTCAAGTACTCAGATGCTTCCTCTGAACATATGGTGTAAATTTCTCTTGTTTTATTACAAAGGAATCCTAGTGCTCTCAGCATTATAAGTGATAATCTAACACTACCTCTGTGGGCTTTTGCCGTAGCCTCTTAATTTTAGGTAATAATCAACATATTAATATTTAAATTAATTTCTAATCAAATATTTAGGTTTTTTTGCTTAATCCATAGTAAAATCACATAAGTCTACAAATATTTTTCTAAACAGTATGTCTAAAGGTTACTTCTTAAATTTTCTTGGTAGTTGATAGGAATTAAAGTCTCTAAAGCACAATTAAAAATCACCCCAAATGTTGCAAATGTATTCCTGACTAATACGGAACAGATACGGAACAGATGTAACTTCATGCGGGGCACATGTCTCAGCCTCACACACGATTGTTTTATGCCTAGAAAGACTGGGAAAAGCGTGCATCACACTTTGAAGCTCTAGTACCTTCTAAGGGTCTGAAAGAATCAGCATTTGTTAAGTATCTTATTGATGACAGTGAATCTGTTAATGTTCCCTCATTCTGAGGAGAGAAAAACGATTTGTCCCGGCAGTTACGTCCCATGACTGACACGGAATCTCACGAGGGCCATGGGTCGTGAGAGGCCCTGTAAACACGCGGCTGTGCATCCCCGGCCGGGGCTGCTGTGAGCGCCGCGTGCAGGGCCTGTGCGCCTCCCCCTCGGCTGCGGCGGATACTTCATGAGCTGCTCACGGGGAGGCGGCTGCAGGGGCTTAAATAGCGTTTAAGACACCCTGTCGGTAACATAGCCTTTAACTTCACAACTCTGCAAACGCCGTCTGAGCAGATGCCTGGCACGGGGGCGTCAGGGCAGACTCAGACACCGCACACGGTGACACGGTGACCGGGGAGAGACCGGGCATCACGCAGGGCCTGCTGAGAACAGCGCCGCTCTGCGCCGTCCGGTCTGATGGCAGCTTCAGGAAGCGCCCGCAGGCGCCTGCACCCCTTCCAGTCACGGAGCCGAACGTGGACGTGCATTTGCATGTATTTCCTTGGTAGGTTTGAAAGCCCCTCCCCTCAGGCACGTGACATAAGGCCCCTTGCCTGCTGCAGGGCGCCGGGGTCCAGCAGGAGTCGGCGTGTCCGCAAGGAATCCTGGTGACACGTAGGAGCTGAGAGCATCTGGCCAAGCCACCCTTGTGTTCAGAGGCCCCAGAACTGGTGGGAATGCCCTCCTCACCAGTCCTCAAAACGGTTCCCTGTGATTCTTACATTCACATCAGAATTTTAAACTTTGAAGAGGGAACGGAATAAAAAGTGGAAGTATGTGACAGAAAGTATTTAGAGCTGAGTTTGAGACGCCCAGCGCAGGTACGCAGGTGGGAAGAGGTGCACAGGGTCAGGGCAGCCCCGGCGGGGCAGGCAGAGGGCGCTGTCGGGAACGGCGGCCCTCGGGGCTACGGCTCCCGCACCCGGAACAGGGCTCGGGATGCTTGCTGAGCAAATTCATGGGTGTTGAGTTCGGTGGGTGCTGGCTGCCTTGGCCATCCTTACCCGCTCGCCCCTCGCCTGCTCTAAGGTTCGCTCTGCGGATCCTCTGGCATGTGGCAGGAGATGCCACGACCAGGTTCTCTGCCTGCAGTGGGCAGAGGGCTTTGTGGGTCCACTGCGCCGAACTCGTGTTCCCTTCTGACCCCAGCTTATGTCCGGGCCCGTCTCCACCTCTGTCTGTTCCTGTTTCCATTCCACCTTGTGCTTTACAATGTTTTGTCAGCTTCTCTGAATTATTCTAGAGTGGGCATGTCAGTAGGTAAATAAACGGATAGGCCAGCCAGTGATGACTGAATCTGTAACCAGAAGAACACGTTCCTACACACGCTAACGATGAACAGGTGCTATTTCAATGATAATTCAAAGACAAGAGAGATTTCGGAAATGTAAACCCCCTTCCCTGCTTTTCCCTTCTTCCTCTGCCTCCTTCTGGTTTTTGGAAAGTAAAACTAGAATCAGTGGCCAAGAAACAAGTTAAAAAGCCAACAGATTGAAGAGGAGAGCCTGGCTTTCGCCACCTCCCCTCCCGTCACCAGCAGCAATGTGGGTCACTTGGGGTCCTGCTGGGAGAACCCCCGTGGAGTGGGGCACGGCTTCTGAACTGGCTGGGGGCTTCCCTCTCCCCTGAAATCGCTGTTCGCTGGTGGGCGCCCCCCACGGCCTCGGCAGCCCTGTTGCCACGGGGCCCCCCTCCAGAAACAAAGCCACTGAAGATGTGGGTGGTGAACGAAGAGTTCTCGGACTGAAACCACGTTTGTGCTGCAGTCCGACATGACATGCTTCATCTCCGGAGAAGGGCCCCCATTGCTTGTCTGCCCCCTGGTTTCATCTAGGATGCTGAGCAAAGAAATAGACCCAGGAATCTTCTCAGCTTTTCTGTCAACAGGACGATTGCTTTGTGCCCTTGAGAAGTTCTCCCTGGCCAAAGGGAGGGCGTTATCACAGGGCGGCTGGCACGTATCTTTTCAAATTAGTGTTTCTGTTTTCTTTAGAGAAATACCCAGAAGTGGAATTGCTAAATCATACGGTATTTGTATTTTTATTTTTTGAGGAACCTCCATATGTACCATAGCCACTGCAACAATTTCCATTCTTACTAACAGTGCACAAGGGTTCCCTAATTCCCACATCTTTGCCAAAATAATTTCATGTCTTTCTAACACCAGCCATCCTGACAAGAGCAAGGGGATGCCTGATGGGGGTTCTGATCGGCACTTCCCTTTTCATGTGCCTGTTGGCCATCGTTCTGCCTTCTTTGGAAAATGTGTATTCAGGTCCCCTACCATTTTTTAATCAGATTGATTTTTTGGGGTGTTGAGTTGTATTAGTTCTTTATACATATTGGGCGTTAACCTCTTATGGGATATATTATTATCAGATAACTTCAGGAAATTACCATTTCGTTTTGTTGATAATTTCCTTCACTGTGCAAAATCATTTTCATTTGATGCCATCCCAGTTGTTTATTTTAGCTTATGTTGCCAAAGCCAGGTATCTGTAGGAACTTTCTCTGGGAAGAGAAGCGCAGGTGGGCACCCCCTCTCTGGACTTCCTTAGCTTAGCTGGCTGACTCTGTGCCCCTGGTGGCCATGAGGTTCCCATGCAATGGCCTGTGTCACAGAGCAGTCTGTGTCACGCTGATGGTCACTTAAGCTCGATCACATTCTACAACCACTACATTTTTCCTTGCCCTGCCATGTTTTATGTATCTGAGGCAATATTTTAGATCTTTTTATTTAGTGTATCTCTTAACTATTGCAAATATAGTTCATCTCACTGTTTTTGTCTTAAAAGCTAATATGAAAGTTAAAAGGGATCGATCTTCTTACTGCCTTTACTCTGTTTGCTTTTAGCACTGAGATTTTGCCTTTTAGTTATGACCGTTTATTTCTAACTTAAAGAAGTCCCTTCAACATTTCTTGTAAGGCCAGCTTAGTGGTGAGGAAGTTCTTTAATTTTTGTCTGGAAACCTCATTGTAATTCTGAATGATAATCCTTCCAGTACAGTGCCCCTGGCTGGGGGTCTTTCCTTCCAGTGCTTTGAATATGTTGTGCCCCTCCCTCGGGGCCCCTCCCCAGGCCCCGCCCTCTGGGCCCCTCCCTCCGCCTCCCACCCCGCCCCCACCCTCTTGCCCCCTCCCTCCAGGATGGCACAGTTTCTGCTGAAAAATCATTTGACAGTCTCACGGGTTTTCCTTGTACATCACGAGTTGTTTTTTTCTGATACTTTTAAGATTCTCTCTTTATTTTTAATTTTTGACATTTTAATCATTATGTATTTGGTGTGGGTCTCTCTGGGTTCATCTTATTTGGGGTTCTTTGTGTTTTAGACCTGGACGACTGTTACCTTCCCCAGGTTAGGGAAGTTTTTAGCTATTCTTACTTCAGGTCAGTTTTCTGCTCCTCTCTCTCTCTCTCTCTCTCTGGGCTCATCTTTGGGTCAGTTCCCGCATTTTACCTGCGCCAGCAGCGCTGGTTGTCCACGGGCGGTGGGCTCAGGACCCTCCTACCTCCCCTTTCTCCACTCATCCCCAGAGCCAGGGGGCCTCTGCTCCAGACCCTTTCTCTGCATCAGGAGACGTACACCTCTCATAGCAAACACTGACTTAAATCTTTTGCTGATATTAGTACAGTCACTCCAACTCTCTTTTGGTTACTATTTATGTGGTATTTTTTTTTTCCTTGCTTTTATCCTATTTGTGCTTTCTGGTCTAAAGTGAATCCTGTAAATAGCATATAATTGGATAATTTCTTTCCATTCTGCCATTCTATTTTATTTGGTGAGTTAAATCATTTACACTTAACGTATCACCGATTTTGCAAGACTTCCTTCTGCAGTTTGCTGTTTTTTGGCTACATTCTCTTTTGTGTCCTGCGGTCCCTCCCTACTTGCCTTCTTTCGCCTGGGCAGGTGTTTCTACTGCACCATTTCGGCTCCCTCCTAATTTCCTTTCCTGTATATTTTTCACCTAGCTTTTTAGTGGTTACTATGGGAATTACAGCTGGCATCCTCAATCATACTGCTCTTGTTTAAATTGATACCGACTTAGCTTCATTAAGATAAATTAGCTGTGCTTTTACAACTCCATCCCCTCCTTTGTTTTTGTTACACATTTTATCTTTATACACTATGTGCACATTAACATTATAATTATAATTAACGTTTTATGCATTTACATTTTAAAATCTTAGAAAACAAAAAGAGGTGGTGCAAAATAAAATCACCACAAAGCTGGATTTTTAATTTACCTATGCCATTACCTCCATCAGAGATCTTTATCTTTTTCATATGGCTTTAGGTTAATGCCAGCTGTTTGTTTCAACCTGTATACAACTCCCTTTCCCGTTTATTTTTAGGGGAAATATACTAGTAATGAAATCCCTCCACTCTCTTTTAATGAATCCTTCATTTTGGAAGCTAAGTTATGCCTGATATAGAATTCATACTTGACAGGTATTTATCTTTTTTGCACTTTAAATGTATTCCCACTGGCTCCCATGGGTTCTGGTAATGGTTTTGAGCATCGCTTATGTGTGGCAAGCTGATGCTCTTTCCCTGCTTTCTAGATGTTTTCACCGTCTTTACCTTCCTTGGAGTTCCTTGGACTTTTCTCATGTATACTTCATGTTTTTTTTTTTATCACATTTGGGAATGTTGGCCATTATTTCTGCAGTTTCTTTGCACTTATTTCTCTTGTCATTCTATGACTTCCATAATGCATGTGTTGGTATGTTTAATGGTGTCCCATCCACCCCTTACACTATTAATTTTTCTTTGTTGCTTATTTTTTTCTGCTACTGCAATTTGATAATTTCAACTGTCCTGTATTCAAGTCTGCTTATCATACTTTTTCCTGCTCAAATCTGTGGCTGAGCCCTTCTATTGAGTTTTTCATGCCACTGTTGAATTTCTCAGGTTCAGAATTTCTTTTTGGTTCCTTTTTATAATTTCTCTCTCTGTATTGATATTCACTACTTGGTCATGCACCACTTTTTGGATTGCCTTTAGGGTTTTTTTTTTTACAGTGTTTTATTGACTAGATTTGGTATGTATCATTGTATAAATTCAGAGTGTACCTGTTACTGTGATACTTTTATATATTGTAAAATGATTGTCACTACAGCAAAATTATTCATATCACACAATCATAGTATAATGTTATTGTCAAACTTCATTATACTGTGCATTACATCTCTGTGTATAATTTACTACTTATTGTAAGTATGTAAACACCACCAGCCTTACCACCACCACCCCCTCAGTCATCACCATTTTACTGTGTGTGGTTTTGAGTGTTTTTATTTCGCAAGACTTAGAGATTTCACAAGTGATGTAATGTAGTAGTGGTCTTTCTCTGTGGGACTTACCTCACTTAGAAAAATACGCTCAAGGTCCTTCCATGTTACAAATGGCGGGATATCCTCCTTTCTCGTGGCTGATATTTCAAGGTGTACATATATGACACATAATTTTTATCCATTCACATTCACAGGCATTTTGGGTGTTTCCATATCTTGACAACTGTGAATAATGCTGTAATGAGCATGGGGTGCATATATCTCTTTGGAATCCTGTTTTCACTAACTTTGGGTAAATACGTGGAACTTTGCTGGATCAATTTATATACCCACCGACCTCCATCTCATCTTCCTGATGAAAGTCATTCTAATAGGTGTGAGGTCACACCCCGTTGTGACTTCAATTTGCATTTCCCTAATGATTAGTGATTCTGAGCATATTTTCATGTGCCTATTGGCCATTTTGAAGTCCTCTTTGGAAAAATATCTGTTTAGTTCTTCTGCCCATTTGTAATAGGACTGTTTGGTTTTTGCTATTAAATTGCATGAGTTGTTTTTATATTAACCCCTTATACATGGGGGTCAATAACAGTATGTGGTCAGCAAAAACTTTCTTCCATTCTATAGAAATTGTTTCTTTTCCTGTGCAGAAGCTCCCGAGCTTGATGTAGTCTTATTTATCGATCTTTGCTTCTGTTGCTAGTGTCATGTTTAAAAAATTACTGCCGACAAACACCGCCATCAAGGAAGTTTGTCCCTACATTTTCTTTGTGGAGATTTTCATCCCAGGACTTAAATCCACGTAGAGTTACTGTTTTTGAGTGGTGTGAGATGGGGGTCTAATGCCATTGTTTTGCATGTGTTTCTTCAGTTTTCCCGGCATCGTTTGTTGAAGAGACTATCCTTCCTTCATTGGGTTTTCTTGACTCCCTCGTTGAACACCAGCTGACTGTACACGCTTCAATGGAATGTGGGGCACTGCGTTCAGTTCCATTGTCTGTTTCTGTGCTAGTTCCTTGTTCTTATTACTGTGACTGTAGTATAGCTTGAGATGAAGAACTGTGTTCCCTCAATCTTTGTTCTTTTTTCTCAGGATTTCTTTGACTATATGGGCTCTTTCATAGCTCCACACAGATTTTAGGATTGTTCCTTGTGTTTATGGGAAGAATGTCTTTGGTATTTTGATGGGGATTGAGTCATATCTGTAGATGGCCCTGGGAAGTATAGAAGTTTTAACACTATTAATTCTTTTAATTCATAAGTATGGAGTGTCTTTCCATTTTTTGTGCCTTCAATTGTTTTCACTAAAGTCTTGTAGTTCGCATTATACAGATTTTTCACTTCCTGGATTAAATTTATTCCTAAGTATTTTATTGGTTTTGATTCTATTGCAGATAGGATAATTTTATCTCTTTTACAGATAATTCATAGTGCAAAGCAATTGAGTGACATCTGTATGTTGGTTGTGTATTCTGCAACTTTGCTGAAATTGTTCATTAGTTCTAACAGTTTTTGATTGACTTTTTGATTTTCTATTTATATAGAAAATCACATCAGCAATTAGCAACAGTTTATTTCTTCCATCTTTATTTCTTCATCTTACCTAGCTGCTTTAATAAGACTTCTAGTACTGTATGGAAAAGGAGGCTGGTGAGGGTGGCCATCCTTGTCTTATTCCTGATGTTAGAGGAAAACCTTTGCATTTTTCTCTAGTGAGTGTGGCATTAGCACTGGTTTTTGTCCTACATAACCCTGATTATTATGTTGGGTTATGTTCCTTCTATACCCAAGCTGTTAAGGGCTTTTACCAAGAAGGTATTTTTGTCAAATGTATTTGCATCTCATCAAACACTTTTTGTTTGTTGAGATGATTGTCTGATTTTTTTTATCTTTCATTTTATGCTGTGATATAGTACATTTATTGATGTGTTTGTGCTGAACCTTGCATTCCAGGGATAAAACCCACTTCATCATTGTGTGTGATCATTTAAAAATACTCTTGAATTTGGTTTGTTAATATTTTGAGAAATTTCTCATGTACATTCATTAGGGATATTGTTCTATACTTTTCTTTCCTTGTGGCATTCTTACCTAGTTTTGGTGTCAAGGTAACACTGGCCTCGTGGAATGAGTGTGAAGGTCTTCCCTCCTCAATATTTTGGAATATTTTGAAGAGGATTGGTGTTAATTTTTTGAATATTGGTTAAAATCACCAGCTGAGCCATCTGGTCCTGAATTTTTCTGCATTGGGAGGTATTTTTATTACTGATTCACTCTTAATAGGTTGTATGTCTCAAAAAATATATACATTTCATCTAGGTTATGTAATTTGTTGATGCAATTCTTATAATAGTCTCTTATGAGCCTAAATATTTCTATAGTGTCAATTATAATGTCTCTTCTTTCATTTCTAATTCTTTGAGTTTTTTCTTTTCTCCTAAAGATTTGTCAATCCTTTCTGTTTTTTCCTTGTCTGTATTTATTTCTTCTATGTATTATTTCCTCATAATTCTATGCTCAATTTGTTCTTTTAAAAAAGTTCCTTGGAATTGTAAATTTGGTGCTTATTTGATATCTCTAATTTCTTAGTATATGTGTTCATTGCTATCGACTTTTCTCTCAGAACTGCTTTTGCTGCAGCCTACAAGGTTGGATTTCCATTTTCATTTGTTTTAGGATAACGTTTTGATTTCTTATTTGACCCATTGGTTGTTTAGAAGTGTGTCAATTTGTGTAGCTTCTCATTTCCCCTCGATGATTTATGCCATACCATGTGATCAGAAAAGGCATTTGGCATGATTTCAGTTCTTCTTAAATTTATTAAGATACGTCATGTGTTCGTTCATGTGATCCATCCTGGAGGGTGTTCTGTGCGTACTTGAGAAGAATGTGTGTGTTCTGCTGCTCTTGGGAGGAATGCTCCAAGTCCATTTCTTCAAAAGTATGGCTCAAGCCCAGCGTTTCCTTATCTTCGGTCTGGGCCACCTGTCCGTGGCTGATGGTGGAGTATCAGAGCTCTCTGCTATTATTTCACTGTTATCTATTTCTCCCTTAAGATCTGTTAGTATTTTCATAATATGTTGTGGAATATGTTGTGGTGCTCAAATGTCGGGCGCATGTATATTTACAAGTGTTGTACCTTCCTGACGCTCTGACCCCTGATCATCAAATAAGGACCTTCTTTGTCTCCTGTACGTGTGGCCACACTCCCTCTGTTCTGGTTTCCACTCAGTGAAGGGGTGAAACATGACACTCAGTGCGTGTCCCTAGTGATGGGATCAGTGCCCGTGGGCGGCATGTAGTCGGGTCTCTACTTACCCATCCATCTACTCTGTGCTTCTGATTGGCAAGTTCAATCTATGTACATTCGGGTGATTATCGCTACGAAGCACTTCCTGCTGTTTTATCCTCTGCCTTCTGTCCATTTTGTATTGCCCTTGTTTCCCTTCCCTTCCCTTTCTGTCCACCTCTGTAATTTCATAGTTTGCCATGGTGATTTGCTCACTCCCCCTTTCTTTGGTTTAGTCTCTGCTTTAGACTTTTGTGTGACCCCATGGTGACAAACATCCCATGGATAAAATAGTCCTTTTTCTGCCAATAGCAATTTCATTTGCTTATAAAGTTTCCAGCATCTTAATCCTCCCCTGATGTCACAAATGATCTCTCATTAGGCTATGAATTCATTACCAAATTGTAAGCTATTTTTAATGCTCTTTACACCTTTATGCTATAACCAAAGTACCATTTCTAAAATAGTTACCTTTCCTGGCTTTTTCATGTTAATCACAGTTTTGTGTACTTTCAACTTTTTGTTGTAGCTTAAAGAGCTCCTTTCAAAATCTTTTTGCAAGGCAAGTCTAATGATGGCGAACTTCCTCAGCTTTGTTTTTGTCTGGGAAAAGGCTTTATTTCTCCTTCATATCTAAAGAATCGCTTTCCTGCCAGTCAAAAACACTCTATTCAGTAGTTACCTTTCAATGTTTTGGTAATGTTATTCCATTCTCTCCTGGCTTAGAGTTTTTGAGAAATCTGCTATAGTCTAATGGGGACTCCTGTGTAGGTCACTTTTTTCCCCCCAGCTGTCTTTAAAATTCTTTACCATTGAGTTTTGACAGTTTCATTATTATGTCTTGGAGAAGGTCTTTTCGTAGATTGAAATGATGGGGTGGTGGGTTAGTTTTGTGGGCTTGTATGCCCAGGTTTTTCTTCAGGTTTGAGAGGTTCTCAGCCAGTAGCTGTATTTGCTGCCCGCTTCTCCTCCCAGTATGCCCATTGTCATTACGTTGTCCTTTCTAATGGAGTCTGATCACCCTCATGTGGTTTATTCACTTCTTAAAAATCTTAGTTCTCCCTCCTCTCCCACCTGAATCATTTCCAAATTCCAACCTTCCAGGTCGCTTGGAGAATATCATATTATTTCCAATGTATCCTTCATCTCATTTTTTATTTCAACTCTAGAATTCCTCTTAGATAAAAGTACTCCTTTCATTTTAACCTTGAGTTCACTGAATTGCCTACGTTTTCTTGCAGCTCATTGGATTTCTTCATAACTGATTCTCTGAATTCTTTATCAGATCACAGTGTTCTGTGTCTCTGAGTTCAGTTGCTGGAGAATTATCATTATTTTTTTGAGATACCAAATCACCATGCTTTTTGTCATGTCTGGGTAGATGGCTGCATCTGAAGTAGCTGACACCCTCTGGCGCGGCTCTGTTTCCCCACCTCTTGAACTGCTAGCATCAAAGTAATTAGAAGACTTTCTTTTGTTTTCCAGAAGGCGGCAGAACAGTTTTGAGGTTCTCTGGCGCCGATTGGCAGTGAGGTTGGGGGGCACACCAGCCAAGCATGGCGGCGGTGTTGGGGGAAGTGTGCGCTCACTGCGTGAAGCTTTTGGCACACCCACCGTCTGGCAGGGAGATGATCCGAGTTGGAGGGTCCCGGAGGTCCACGGGCAGATCTCTTGCTGAAAAGCACTGACACCAAGTGGTTAAGGCCCCTCCAACAGAGGAGAGTGTGGTGTTCTGTACCCCTATCAAGAACAGGGTTTAAAGCTGCCGTCAGCCAACTTGTACCCCACCCGACCCCCCGCCATTCATTGAGTGAAGGTGTGCTTACTGTATTCTTCCCCTGTGCACAGCCCTGGGCTGGCCCTTCAGAATTAACATGCCATGCGAGGCACAAAGCCTGGGCACGGGCCCTGAAGGAGACCCACTCTTCGTCCATGTTAGGCCTGAAACCGCCTCTGTCATTGCCTGCCAACTGCCTACCAAGTTATCTCAAATAGCAGGATTTTAGCTTAAGACTTCTACTTTGATGGCATTCCCTCCTTCCAAAGATTTAAAAATATGCTAAACAGTCTCCTCACATGCTGTAGTTCAAAACTAAGCCTTAATTGACTATCTTGCTTCGGTTGTTGTATGATCAAAAGAAATATTCTTGACTGCCAGTTCAGCATCTGTTTGAGTATTAGATTGCCTCAGTTTTTATTAAACATTTTTTTAAAAGAGACATAGAACAAAAAGATCTTTTTAAGTGAATATTCTATTTAGCATAGTATTTTATTATATTAAGCCTATTATAATTGAGGACTTTATACTCTGTACTGCTGGTGCCAAGTAAAAAATAAAATACCATAAAAGTTAATTACATATAGAGTGAGACATTTTATGGAGTGCTTAATAATGCAGTATTACAGTGGTGGAGAAACAAACTCTTTAACCATGACAAAGAAAAAGATCAAACATTTCCCTGTAGAGCCACAACTAAATGGCGGTTCAACAATTCATGCAATATTGCTACAGGCGAGCACATGACTGTATTCAGACCCTGTCCTGCTGGGCAGACGGACACCGGGGATGAAGAGCACAGGACTAAAGTGCACCTGTGCTCACGCGTCGGCAGCCAGATCATTAACGCCTCCGAGACAGAGAGCTGCTCCCTGCCCCTTATGCTGACCCCTAGGCAGCTTGCAACTCAACCAGAGGCCCCCCCCTCCCCGCCCGTTCTTTGCCGGAGTCATTAGCCCCTAACAGACTGGCCAAGGCCAGAGGGCTTCTCTAAATCAGAAAACATGGAATTGGGCACCCATTCTTTCATTTTTATAAGTTTTGCTAAAACATCAAGCTACAAACACATCCATCATCGACTTGGGTCCTTCACTGTATGATGAGAAACTGTAGAGTCAGTATTTTATTGCATCTTCAAGGACCTTCCGAGTTTATC
The DNA here is from genome assembly GCF_040802235.1 of Manis javanica. Classification (NCBI taxonomy): domain Eukaryota; kingdom Metazoa; phylum Chordata; class Mammalia; order Pholidota; family Manidae; genus Manis; species Manis javanica. The sequence continues at coordinate 109,360,953 of NC_133167.1, forward strand.
TTTTCCATAAGTAGACCTGTGAATAAAGGAAAGTTAGTATAAGGTGTCTGCTTATGATTACCTTTAAGGAAGCTTCATTTCCTAACATGTCAGCTGTGCCTTTAGCATGACAGCACGTGTCAGTGGGTCCACAGCACATCTCCCAGGACCCGCACAACTGCAGGGGGAGGTCCATGCCAGCTGGGAGCCCCTGCCCTCTGCCAGAACACCCCTGAGGCAGTACCGTGCGCCTTTCCACTTCTGCTCCAGGCCTGTGTGGAGGTGCAGCTTGGAAGGGGGTGGGTAGGAGAGCTTCTGCCCCCAGGGGAACCCTCACCCAACAGAGGACAGAAGCCCTTGGAGGAGTAAGTGCCTCGGCTCTCCACCTGTTGGGAGCGCAGTCTCAGTGGTCATTTTGCATGCTTAGAAATCCAGTGGGATTCAGCCGCACTGCGTGTAGCAGGGACCACGGAACACCACGTCTGGTGGCTTCTCCTTCCGGCTCTCACTCCCTTTGTTCCCTCAGCTCTGCCTGAAATCACCTGTCACACGAGCCACCCAGACTCAGAAAGTTCTCAGCACCAGGGAACCCCAGAGAAGCAGGTGCCTTCACTGCTGGCAGCTTCTCTCTGCTCGTAGCAGAGCAATGTTAACATGTTAGTTCATGGAATATTGATGCTGAATATCTATTCTCTTCTCTAAGTTTGAAGAAAATCCTTAGGCTATATTCCCATAATAATTTAAAGATTAGTACTATTAAACTCATTTGACAAATGAGGACGTCCCGTTTAGATCTGCCTGGTTTTAGCTCGCACGCACCCCGCATCTCCCCCTAGTGATACCTTTCTCCGCAGCCCTTCACGGGGTATCTTACTGATGCTACCAGTCCGTTCTCGGAGGAAACCCTCCTCTTAGTTCGTTTCTGAACAAAGGGAGCCCCGAAACCTGAGGCCTCCGGGCGGAGAGAACTGAGTGCTGGGCGCTGCGGGTCTGCTTTCGATCGGGCGCCTCGCGCTGGAGGAAACCACGTGCGTTCCACCTGATTGAGTGACAGCACGACCACCGCTGCTACACCGCTGCTGAGTTGATAAGGTAGAACCGGTCCGCCTTCGGCTGTTTCCATAGGAACGTTATGCTTTTCAAATGTATTCAGCAATAAACGTGGAACCGACAAGCCCGAGCTGCTTCATCATCCACCCTGAAGCAGATTTATGTCTTTAAAAAATCTAATTAAAAAGCAATTAAAATGTTTTAAGTACTTTCTTGAGAAAATCCTCCCCGATGAGAAGGATCATATTCAGGATGCAGAGCAGAACCTGCCGCCCCGCCCTCGTGGCCTGTCCCCCAGCTCGCTCCCCGGGGGCTGCTCCCTCCCCCCCCCGCAGTCCTCCCTTCGCCCTGTTATTGAAGCCCCCAAATTCTAAACCCACGGGAACTGTAAAAACACGGGCTACAGCTGTACTGTTTTTACTTCTGCACAAATCCAAGTAGAACATACCGTGTTTCCGGGACTGTGCTAAGCGCTCTCCGTGTATTGACTCACGAAGCTGCAGGCAGCCCTCCGAGGACACCCTCCGCGGAAGCCGCCGCGGTCACTGCCGTGCGCACAGCGCCCGGGGGCAGCAGACCTTCCAGGGCCAGAGCCCTGCATGCTCGGTGACTGAGCTCGCCCTGGTCCCTGCGCTTCCTCACCTCTGGCCTTTTCCATTTGGTCCTTGTTGCTTAGTCCACATCTGGGAGCACTGTGAACCTTCCTGATTAGGAGCCTCTCACCCACACTCCTGTCCATAATAATTCTGTGCGGTAAATGAGTGATCTATCACACACATAGTAGGAATGCATAGAGGTTTTGGCGGACACAACAAATACCTGAATATTAGCTGGAAAATGCCTAGATCTGATGCCAAGTATAAACCTATAGCTCTAAGAAGCATAATCAACACCAACCTGAAGAAACATTAAAAAAAAAAAAAAGGAAACACCAAGCCGCTGTAAAATCACAATCCTGAAAATCAGGTGAAAAATAAACTCTTAAAAGGTACATTGTGTACAGAAGAATAAATGTAAAAATGATACCAGATTTATTCTCAGCTAAGAGAGCCAGATTTTTTGAAGGATGGAAAGAAGAAAGGATATCTGTCACTTAGAATTTTATACCCAGTGAAAGTGACTTAAAAGAAATAAAAGATTCATTGCCAGCTGATGTACTAAATAAGAAACAAGGTGGAAGGAAAATAATTCCAAATAAAATATAAACTCACAAGGAATGAAGAGCTCTTAAAATGCAGATATGTGACTAGTTATAAATATATCTTCTCTATTTTAACGTTTTTGAGAGGTAAAGGGCTACAGAAGAATGCTTCAAAGCAGACATGCTGCGTTTCAGTGTTTATAACATGTGTGCCATAAAGTGCATGGTGACAGCACACGGGACATGAGGAAGCAAAGGAAGGACACGGTCGCACCGTCCTTGCCGGGCACACGGGGTGTGATTTTAAGGGAGGCTGTGAGATAAATAGGTATGTGGTGATCCGAAACTGTAGTGTGGTAACCACTAAACTATAACGATGACAGTGAGATCTGGCTAGTGAGTGAGTAATGGAATTTTTTTTTAAGTCATGAATCCATAAGGTGGCAGCAAATGGAAAATAAAGTGAACAGCGTAGGAGGAAAGACTGGAAACCAATGGTTTGCCGGTCAGTTTACATCCAGCTGTACTGATACGTGTTATGATTGAATGATCTGAAATCCCCAAAGAAAAGGGAAACCTGTCAGTTATAAGGAATCTACATTAATAGAAAGGCCCAGAAAAGTTAAAAAGACAGAAAAGGATATATAAGGCAAATGCTAATCAAAGAAAGGTGGAGTTACTATATTGATATCAGGCAAGGAAGATTTCAGAAAAAGGGATATTCTGGAAATATACGTGGATAGTACGTGACAAAAGGAGTCAATTCATCAAAAGTATATAGAAGTGCTAAATTACATGTAGTAACAGAGCTTCGAGATAAACGAAGCAAAAACTGATAGATTTGAAACATGAAATAGACAGATCCACTGTTATAGTTGGAGATGCCTTCAATGCTCTCTTAGTAATTAATAGAGCAAGTAGGCATAAATTAGCAATATGGAAACTTGATCAACATAATAAACAACTTGACCTAATTTATATTTTTTAAAACTCTCCCAGCTACAGCAGAACACATAAAACATTGGCCAAAACAGACTATTCAGATCATTAAAAAAATGGGTTAAAACTTTTAAATGTTTGCAATTATACAAAATATATTCTCTGAACACAACAGAATGAGACTAGCAATTGATAAAACACTGTATCTGGAAAATCCCTAAATATTTGGACATTAAACAACGTGCTTCTAAACAACTCAGGGTTCAAGTAGATATTGCAAGGAAAATAAGAAAATGTTTTAAGCTACATGAATGTGGAAAGATAAAGCATTTCACAAAATTCTGGCAAATCACATCCAGCAACTTATAAAATGATAGCATATCATTACCAAGTAGGATCCACCCCAAGAAAACAAGATTGGTTTAACATGAACAATATAAACAGAGTAAAAGTAAAAACACACACAGGAGTATATCAATTGATGCAGATAAAGATTTTGACAAAAATTCAACACACATTTATGATGCAAATTTTCATACTGAAAGAGACTTCAGTAAAAGGCATCTACAGAAAATGTATAGCTAATTTCTTAATGATGAAAGCTTGAATGCATTCCTCAGATCAGGAATAAAATGGGTGTCCACTTTTACAGCGTCTCTGCCAATTACAATGGAGTTCCTGCTGGTGCTCCACATCAAGAAAAACAAGCAGGTAAAAACATCTTTGTTTCTATGATGTAGTCACCTTTGAGATTAAACAAATAAATAAATCTGTACAAACCTACTAGGACTTAACATGTGAGAGGCAATGTTGCCTGAGATGCGGCCAGAATTTAAATCAATATCAGCAATGAAAAATTAGAAAATGAAGTTTTAAAATCATACTATTTATAGCAGCATCAAAATATGAAATACTTGGGAATAAATTTAATGTATATGCAGTACTGTATGCTGAAAGTGTAAATCATACTGGAGAGAAATGATAAAAGACCTAAATAAAAGGAGGGAGAGAGATCAAGGATCAAAGACAATACCTTTAAGATGTAAATTTACCCATCTAGGGTTGGTCTGGAGAACAACACAATTCTAATTAAGAACACAACAGACAGGCTTTCTTCTTTTCTTCCCTGTGTGTATATGGAGAGAGTTTGATACGATTTTTAAAAAGGAGAACAAAAGCGGAAGAATTACACATGATTTGAGCTAAAGTAATGAAAGTTCCATGGAATTTGTGAAGTGATAAACAAATAAGCTCAGTGGAACAGAAGAGACAGTCCAGAGACCAACATGTATGTGGCAAAATGAGTTTTGACAAAAGTATGAGGTAATTTGATAAGGAAAAGATCTTTTCAATATCACTGAAAAGATGAAACTATTTTGTACTTTTGAATATGGACACTATAAGATAAAGCTGCATTTCCCACTGCTACACCATGCAACCTAGATGAATTTCAGCAAAGTCGCTAAACCTCTCAAATTTATTCTCTGCGAAAATCCTATTTCAAAGAGTTGCACTGGAATCCATTAAGGTAGTGTGCATGCAGGCACCTACCTAGTCCAAGTGATGAGAGCCCTGGGAAGACTGTAATTATTGTTCTCATTAGTATTCAAATAAAGGAAAAACTAAAACCAATGTCATAGGATTTTATGTACATGATTGATGTAAAATTCTTGGAAAGTGTCTGGAACATAATAGTTTTTCAATAAATTTAAGCTATTAGTAAAACCGATCAGCATGGTCTAGGAGATAAAATATTTGTGATGAGTCAAGCCATTCTTATGCCTCACAATAATATTTATGAATAATTATTGACTAAAATCAATATTTGCCTTTATATGACTTCATGGTCAGCTAGTTGGCAAAGATGAAAATTGCTTCTCATCCACTTTGATGTCCCCCCGTTCCAGACCATTTCTTGTTTCTCCATCCCTCAGTCCCCTAAGGAAAGGAAATTAGCAGTAAGTGCTGACGGGAGGTAGGGCCTGTAGTCATTTCCTCTCAGCAAAATAATATACCGAGCCTAGTTAAGACTGTGGATTAACTGGAACATTAGTTTACCTAATGGTGATGTTCATGTTGAACTATGTGAGAGAAAGGCTGGTTAGAAAACAACTATTCAGAGTTCTCTGAATCAGTGGCCTTCACCCTTGTCAATAAAAGTTTGAAATACAAATGATCTCCAACTTATGATGGTTGGACTTTGAACTTTTTGACATTGCAGTGTGACAAAAATGGTCCACATTCAATAGAAATGATCCTCTGAATTTGGAATTTGGATCTTTTCCTGGCTAGCGATGGGCGGTGTGAGCCTCCTTCGTGACACGGGGCAGGGCGGCGAGCTGCAGTGCCCCCTGCAGCCCCGCTGTCGCGAGGGTCAGCACTCAGCGTGCCCACTGCCACTCTGTCCCCGCGCATGCTGCTTCTCACTGTCAGCGCAGGAGTCTGTGAGCACATGAGACACGTCATTGGGAAATGGGCTTTGTGTGAGATGATTTTGCTCAACAACAATACACTGACGGAAGTGTTCTGAACACATGTAAGTTGGCTAGGCTAAACTCTGATGATTTAGGTGTATTAAAGGCATTTTCAACTTATATTTTCAACTTACAATGGATTTATCAAGATGTAATCCCATGTAGGGAAGGTCTGTAAAGAAAATACGTAGAGGACATGGGCTATGAAAATAGAAAGGATACAGATATTTAGACCCCTGAACTCATTCATAATGTGCCTTTAATGTATACTGTATGGATTTACCCTTGTATTAACTCTATGAGCATTATTATGCATATAATAGAGTTGAACTCTTGAACAACAGGTTTGAACTGCATGGGGCACTTACATGCAGATATTTTTCAATAAATATTTTGGACATATTTTTGAAATTTGCAACAATTTAAAAAACTTGCAGATGAACCATATAGCCTAGAAATATTTTAAAAACTAAGAAAAATATATATTATGAATGCATAAAATATATAAAGATAATAGTCTATTTGATCATTTACTACCATGAGATCAACAGTACAACACTGGTAGTTAAGTTACTGGGGAGTCAGAAGTTATATGTGGGCTTTCGATTGTACAGGGGGCTCCCCCAGCCCTATAGTGTTCAAGGGTCAACTGTATATGTAGTTAAATTAATTTTATGAAGCTAGTGATCCCTTTAACTTACCTACATAATAAAGAAGTTATATTTATGATTATATTCAACTTTATAAATGCAATTTTCTAAAGCAATTAACATAGATTTTGGCCTCTCCTCATGATCAGATTAGTGAAGTTCAGCTTATCACTTATAAACACTTAGGTTTATAACTAGTTTGGACTAGCCCCTTAATGTTTTCTGAGTCTCAAATTAGACATTTTATAATGAAGGAGATCTTAAATCTCTTGGAAATTTAACCCTTTATGTTGGACTTGGGGGTAAACATGACACCAGGCTTCATTATGCTTTGTTATCACCATTCTTCTGAGGCATAAGAGAATCAAGGTGGGGGAACACTGGGTGTAGGGCACCCCAGGAACCTGAATCCAGAGGACTGACTGTCAAAGATATGGCCAGGTTGGAGAAGCAGCTTTTTGTAATGAATTATGAAAAATTAAAAACCAAGCAGAATAGATCTGGATAATTATAAGACTTGAGATTATACTCCAGAAAAGGAATTTTAAAGTTTTAACCAATAACACATTCTCTGAGGCAGCTTTAACATGGATTCGGGTTTTTTTTTTTTTTGAAGGGGTAGAAAATAAAAAGAACCCACCAATTTTATATGAATAGTATCAGTGAATTTGTTGATACCTGGGAATTCACACACAGAATGTCTTAAAATTTGTAGCAAGTTTCCATTTGCTTGAATATGTATACTGTGCTTAAAATTTAGTCTGGCTAATATAAAGGCTAAAGTGATCTGACAACATCAAACTTACAGAAAAAAAAGCACAGAAAGTCTCTCCCATCAGTTGAATGCAGAGAAGGATCCCTCACATACTCAGTCAATATTCAGGCATAGACAGGATTATATCTAATTTGGTTAAAGAAACTGCTTTATAAAGAAGGCATTTTACAACAGTTAATTATCCAGGGTACAGATTCAATTTTTCACCTTTGCCTTCTGTTTCAAAGAAGCAAATAAGAAGAACAATGTTATGTAAGAGAATTTTTTTTACCTTTTCATTCTGAAATAATTTCAAGCTTACAAAAGTATTCCATAAATAGTATAAAAATCCTGTGTGCCCTTTACCCTGATGCCTGAAATGTTAATATTTTATTCCGTTTGCATTATTATCCTTTCTCTGTATTTTCCTAAAATGTTTGAGAGCAGAAGGGATTGTCATAATCATCCTATGATTATTTAAATCAGGATATTCACATTGATTAAATCCCATTATCTAATTTATAGACCTAATTCAAAGTTTAATAATCATCTCACAGATATCTGTTTTGGGGGGTGTGGAACTCGATCCAGCGTCACACAGTCCACTGACCACCGTGTCTGTCATCTCCTTTCATGACCTTTATTCTTCTGAAGAGTACAGGCCAATTATTTTATAGATTGTCCCTCTGTTTGGTTTTTTCTAATTATTTCCCTGTGATTGGATGGGGGCGATGGGGGGGGAGGCAGAAACGCTCAGCGCTGGCACTTTGTCATTCTCCGTCCATCCTTTGAAGAGGCGCATAGTGGTGACTTGCCCCGTTACTGGTGATATTAGATTTGAACTCTTGGTTAAGTAATGCCTGGCAGGCATTTCAACTGTAAAGCCAGTGTTTTTTTTTTTCTTTTCATGAGTAATAAGTATTTCATTGAAAGATTTGTGGAGTCTGTATAAATATTCCATGTTTTCATCTATTAATTTAATACCCAGTAACAATTTTGCCAGAAACACCTGTTGGGGGACTTCAAAGACACATTCTGATATGTCAAGTATCTTAACAACTTTCAAAAACCAGAGTTTAGTGAATCTCAGAAGACTTTCCACTGCTAGTTCTAGGTTATCAAGAAGTTAACTCCTTCCCATATACTTTATATAATAAATAAGGAGAGAGATCTAACATTCTTCAGTACAAAAATTAAATCAAAACAAAAAAATCAGTATTTTTAATTTTATAGTTTTTGCACATTTAGCATTTTTATATACATTTTTACTCAAAACCAAAAATGCTCTAGAACTCCTTACACATTGGAGAAATACAGCTCAAAGGCAAGCCGTGCACTGAAACTGTGGCGGGTGCTGGTTCCTAAAAAGGGCTGTCAGGGCAGCCCCACCGCGGGTCCGCAGGGGCTCTGCGAGTGCCGTGCCACCGGGGCGTGGGCTTCGACTCTGAGGGACACCAGGGTGTGTAAGCCTAAGGCTGCACGAGAGTGGACCTGAATTGGTCTAAATCAGTAGGTTTTATTGTGGTGCATAGCAAAATCATAGTTTTGAGAGGCTGGAGTAAGACCAGTGTAATAAAATCTGTGACTAACTCACATGTGAGTTCGCTTGGGACTTTACCTGCCCCATTACATGACCTGAAAGCATGGCAGGGGGGGCCTTACATAACAACAGGAACACAGCATGTTTGGGGTAACCTGGGGGCATCCAGTTATCATCAGCTGTTGGTCTTCGCATTGGCTACATCACTTAAAAAAAAAGCATTTGTCAAGGTATTGGGTTAACTTTATACTTTCCTTGCTTATGAGGGAAACGGGAGATTTGAATCAGAGAATTGTGTACATCCATGTTGCTGTATGTAGGACTTAGCTCTATCATAAAATATAATAAAATAAAATTTGGAAAAAACCTTATCAAGTTCCAATCAAAATCTGTGCGGGTTTGCAGTCCAAGGACATAAGGTCCCCACCATTCAGTCTTTTTATGACGTGCCAAGTATAGCTCACTGACAGAACCGGGTACGTATCCCTATCCACGGAAACCTGCTTTAAGGTAAACCACACTAAAATCAGGTAGATTTAGTCAAAACTCCTTTCAGTCAGATGCCTCAAACATGCATTTGGTAGGCTCTGTGTTTCAGGACATCAAACAATTTGATGGGCAGAAATAACTTGGAATTTCAAAGCTTTGAGAAACCATAAAATTACTTCAAATCAGTTACCAATACTCATTACACAATTTGCAAGCATTATGGTTGAATAGGACATTTCTGAGCATCTGATTAAAATAATAGTTTTGGGACACAGTAATTCAGCAAGCTAGGTAAGCTCCATGTTAACTAAAATGTTTACAAAATGTATGTTAACATGATACTTTAGTTTTAACAGTAACACAGTATGAAAATTCCTGAGACAGGAATCAGAAAGAAAATTGCATATTTGATTGGCAGTGTGGTGATGTTTTGCTGCAGACATACATACAGACAGACACACACACAGTCCACACTCCTTCCCAACATACACGGGCACAAAATTGGAGTTTTACTGAATATATTTAGTTTTAAAATTCACTACCCTACTGAGCCATCTACATACTGCATGTATCTCCTTGTCATTATCGTGATTCCTTAAAATGGCTTTTTCTTCCCATACAATTGCTAACATAATTACTGACATAGAAAAATAAGGACTTCCAAAAATACTAGAATTCTATGTAGTGTCTTGAAATGGCCACCATCAATACTTTAGAGTATGTTTTCTGGTCATATATATAAAATTATATTCATTCATTTCTCTACTTAAATGATTGGTGGTAGAACTTTTTGCAAAAATCGTAACTCATAAGATGCTTCATGGTTAAAACAATAGGAAGTTAAAAATAACTTTTTAGGTAAAATTTTATATACTTTGGGTACAGCTTATGTGCATTTTTATGTTATTCATAAATCTACATGTCCCTAGTTTTTATGTTTAAAACAGATTTTTAAAAGTCTTTTTCAAGGTAAACTAGTTCAGATGAAAAGAACACTGTGTTAGGTTCCTATGTACAGTCTGCCACTCAGAAACTAAATTGGGTTGGTTTATTCTCCAGATGATGACTATTTTTCAGTAAGTCAATAAACTCAATAATTTATGCACATTTCAGGAGATCAATTTGTTCTATCAGACCACTGGCTCAATATTTACTAAATCAGAACAAAAATAACTTCATCATTAAGGCAAAATTCCACTCCACCCCATTCCATACCCTTGCACGCCCTGGCCATGAATATTTTTAAGAAGAAAAAAATAATTACTATGTCAGAGAATGGTAGAATGCTGAACACATAGATATATAACTGTCAATTTAATAATTCACTGCTGAAGACTTTTGTATAAAAACTAAGATACATTAGGTAACCATCTGACTAATGAAAACATTTGGATCTGAAGTGTCCTGTTAATAACAAGGCACTCCACTCTGATACTCTGTGGCAGACATTGTTGAGAGCAGCAGTTGTGTTTGGGTCCCTAACTGTTGGAGCAACAGCTAGTGCTGTTGACGAGAACACCTCCCCAGATACCACCATTCCCCATAATTAAAGCAAGCGGACTGCAGAGAAGCCCACAGGCACAGGCCAGCTCTGGTTGTCCAGGGACCCACACTGATTGATTCCAGGCAATGACTGAAAGAGCAGGGACACGTTGGTAGCATCAGTCATCTCTAATTACTCCACAAATCAGCCCACAACTGAACCTCGCCTCCTTGCCCAGCCAGCCCGCTCCTGCCCCCGGCTCGCACGTCTCTCCCCCACCTCCCCCGCGGAGCCACTGCACAGACCTTCTGTCTCCTCCCTTGTTTCAAGGTTCAAATCAAAACTCACCTCCTGCCAGTCACATTAGACATACTCACTTTTGATTATATTACTTAATGTAAAATTAATATGCACCCTGTGTGTTTTCCCCCAAAGCATAGATGACTTAAGGAACTTTAGCATGCAAATTGTTCTTTGTAGGGCTAGGAAGGCAAGTTGTGTGTCCTGTATTATCATTTTCCCGCAGAGTAAAGCTTCATAACCACGAGCTCCCTGACTTGATAGTAAACTACAGGGCGCCAGCGTGAGAGGCCAGTGCCGGGCTTTACTTTGCTAACCCACATCCACCAGGGAGAGTAAAATGCTCATTTCATATAACACTTCGTACAACTTAGATTTTCAAAAATTTTACATATGTGATTTCACATAATCCTCAGAATATACGTGGGAGTTAACTGGAGATGCATTTCTGTCAACTATTTTATAATCTGAGGGCAGGTCTTACAGTTATGGTTTTGAAATTGGGGCTATGTGACATTGCCAGGCCAGTCCGACAATTAGTGAAGCTTTTCCCTTCAAACCCCAGGTTACAGAACTTCCTGTGCAAAGGTAAGTTTCACATGATATTCCATTCAAGGCTCTCACTGCGTGAGGACAAATCACATCTTAACTGGTGCAATCTTACGTAATGTTTACTGAAGAAAATGGCAGTATGTCTAGATAAAATGCCTGTGATTAGCACACTGTGGCAGTTGAACATGGTCACCCACAGTGAGAGACACGTGGGTGCAGGTAAAATCAATGAACAACAGCTGATTGGTTATTCTGAGCAGGCTTATCTATCAATCAACTCCTTATTGATTACCCAGGGGTCTAATAGAATTAAGATGCTGGTTTAGCCTGGACTCTCTGCTTGTCTTTGTAAGATTGTCAGGCTGTCTTTATTGTGATGTCTGTGATCATTTTAAGTCTGGACTTTGGGTTTTAGAAACAGTCCTTAAAAAAGTAAAACCAAGTGTCAGTTTAGACTCTGTTGAGGGCACAGTAAACATTGTGGGTTCCCGTCCTGTGGACGACCTTTGCCTGACCATGTGCCCCTGATGCAGCCCCTCAAGTCCCTGGTCCCAGAGGCTGAGCCTTTTCTTCCATGCGTGCCTCACCTGCACCATCGGACAGCCTAGCAAAGGTGATGAGTGAAGCTTTGTTGAATGAGACAAACTGGGTCATAACACAAATATAACCATTTTAGACTGATTGGTTCTAAGTGCAAGATCTAAGTTAAAAAAGTAAAACTAATATAATAAGAAAATGTATAAAACCTAAATAAATCTGACCTTCTTTGTCTTTATTTTAAGGATGTTTGCAGAATTTTAATGCATTACCCCCCCCAAAAAATGAATGCCATACATTGTCAAAAATGATTAACTTTGTGCTGAAATCTCTTAAATATAGGAAATACCAGTCTCTTACTAATAGAAAAACATTCTAAAAATCCTATATACCCATATGTTTTCCAAAATAGCACATACTGTCCTGGGGCCCCTCTCTTCTTCTCAACAGCTTCCATAATTTTTCTCCCTCAAAAGGAGATGGCAGTGGAATGGTGGAAGGTCTGGCATAGATGAAGTTGAAAATACATTTTTTCCTCACTCATGAACCCTAATAGATGCTTTTATGTATTTATTTCAGTAAGAACTCAAATGCCTCCTAAAACAGTTCAGGGCAGTACAAGTGATTTAAACTATTATTTGCAAACTAAAGGTATTATTAAAAGTGATTAAGCAAAGTTATTTCAGACTAATTAATATAACATGCATTCTAAGCCTTGCTTCATCTCTTTTTCTGCTCAAAGAACAGAAGGAGATTAATGAGGTTTAATCAAGAGATGTGTTTTGTATATTCATTATTGTCTAAAAATCCAGATATAGGAGCCTCATGATTAGGACAAAAATGTTCTGATGCTTTTTTTTTTCTCTTTTGACCACTTATGTTTTTTTGACCATAATGTTTTTAAATAAAATATTTCTCCTACTCTCTGCACACCAGATGCCAACAAAATTTTCAGGATGTTAGAAAGACAAGTGAAAAATGTTTACTCTTTTTTAACTAGATAGAGGTATGTTCTCATTGAAGTACAAGATTCTAAAGCATTCTTTAATTTCACAAAATAGTGAATTCTAACAACGTTAGTGCAGAAAACATGAAATACCTTTTATCTGCACCTAAAATTAGAACTCAACATCGTTAACCTTTATGTTTATTAGTAGTAGTTCATTACATTCCCCTTTTTTAAAGCAATTAACATTAAAGTCCACCCAGCATGAGTAATGCTCTTGTAAAGTTTATTGGACAGGGTTTGTGAGGCTTCCTTAACAACAAACAAAATGTCAGTATAAATGTTTGGTGACCTACAATGCTGGTTGTAGGCTTTAACTAGCCACAGTATTAATTAAACTGCAGTATGTTGAGCTTTAATTGTGTGGCTTGATTGATTTAATAAGGTTAACATCTGCCTCTTTCCTAGACTTAGTATTAAGACTAAGGTCTTATGAAGGTCTTATTACCCAGGCTAAACTGGAGTCTCAGAACCAAATAGCATCAGGAATTCAGTGCAGGCGGCCCAGGTGACAGACAGCACAACACCCAAGCGTTTCTATCCATTCCTCTCCTAGTCACATGGCAGTTGCCTCAATAAAGACTGAGGCCATGTGGACCAGCCACAGGACTTCCTGATAATTCTGTGCAGGCTGTTACTTTGGGCAATCTTTCTGTCCTGGTTTTGGTCCTTTGCTGGGAAGCAGGGGTCTGCACCAAATGCAGCTAAAGCGATGCTCACAGACGCCTGCCGCAGAGGCTCACTCCCGCGTGAGCTTAGTGTGCCGGCTGTAGAATCACCTTGCTTCAAACATGTTGTTCTGTTTTTATGTAATTCATGCCCACACATTTATGCTGAATCCCACTCTGATGAATCTGGGGCTGTCATGAAATTCCAGTGTTCTTCTCATGTCCACATCTCTAGATCTAGGTCTGCATTTTTTAGTTTCTCAAAAAAATCCTTTTTAGATTCTACAGTTATAGTTGCAGTCTGTGCTTGCTTTTTTTCCTCCTCCTTTCCCTAAAATCCCTGAAAATAAGAACTATGCCTTCCTTTGTATCTCTGCATTAAAGACTATCCAGTCTCCTGCTTACAGGGGACATCACATTGTCCCTTCACTGTGAATACCACTTATCCTTGCTGACCTGTTCTCTCCTTATGGGTCCAGGCTGAAGGCTTCTAAAGCCTTCGTCTTTCATGCTGCAGTTCTTAGCTGTTTAAAATAAAATCCACTCTGCTGGGTACCAGAATCCTGGAGCGCCTTTTTCAAGAGCCGTCTCTCACCCCTGGGACAGTGGAGTAAGCCAGCGACTTTCTCCAGAAGAAGTACCGAGTTACCTTAGACTCAGTAAGAAGGACTTGGGCGGGGGGCAGCCATATTTTTTTAAACAGCCGCAATCTGGTAAGTTGCCAGGTTTAAAAACCATGGATTTAAACGAGCATTTTTCCTGAATGCTTGGAATGAGTAAGATGGTAAGCCTGGCATTCAAGTAGGGACCAAAGAAATGAGAGGAGGCACATCCCCTGTTTACTCCTACTTCTTATATTCTTTATTTGACATTTCCAAAAGCCATTTATTTAAAACTCAAACTGCAGAATGTAGCCGGAGACTAGAAGACTTTATTATGAAACTCCCAGCTTAATTAGTTCCTTCTTAAGTAAACATGAGTGGGAGATGCTTTGAAAGATGCAAAGATGTGTAGCTAAAATGATCTGTGGTAAACTCACTAAGTTTCTAAGCTTTAATGATGTATCTAGGGAATGGTGACAAATATTAAAAATTGTGTTCTATCAATCATATTGCACATAAGATTTTTGCTGTGGTATTATCAAGGAGTGAATCAGTTTACTTATAAGCATTGTCACATTTTCTGTGAAATGCATTTGGTTTGCAAAATGGGTCAAACCTTAATGTTCCTATTGCCCCTCTTTCTAAGTGTGAGTTTACGTGAATCGCGCCCTTCCGTCTGGCGTCCTTGATGGGGCACCTGCACTGGTGTCTCACCTGGAAGGGCTGCTTCTCCTGACACAGAGCCCCTGCGCTCTGCGGTGCCCACTCTCCGCCTCCCTCTTGTGAAAGGCCCATGTCACTACCTGCTTTTGCTGAGCCAAAGGAATCCAAGAGGATTTTCGCTACGGTGAGAAAGTCATTATGAAACAGGGGGGGTCTCTTGTAAAAGCGAAGCGGCTCGATGCAGCCTTCCAGGAAGCAGGGGCCACCAGGAAGCAGGGGCCACTCTTCCCACTGCCCGACTGAGCTTGTGAAGCTCACGTGGGCATGTTCAGGTCGCCCAATCAGGTGGCCAGCAGGCGTGCACCTGCGGTCCTGCCAGACTGCAACTACCTGTTTTCCTTAAAAGGTGCTGCCTGAAGGTCTGGTTTCCATTCAGCCTGAGTCTGCATGTGAGCTGAGAGTCCCCCTTCGTGACAGTGACAGGTCAGCACACCCTCAACTACCAGGACCTACAGGACATAGGCTGCTTGGACAATCGCAAAGGCACAAAGCCAACACTTCAAGAATGGGAGGAAGGGTCGGCTCCTCCTCCGACGCATGGAAACCGCTGCAGAATCAAAGTGAAGAAACTGAAGGATAGATTCCAAGTGAAAGAACAAGTAAAACTTCAGGGAAAGAAGAAAAGACCTGAACAAAATGGAGAGAAGTAGTTTACCTGAAAGAGCTGAAAGTAGTGGCCGTGAATCGGCTCGTCAAACTTGGGAGAGGAGTGGACAGCACAGCAAGGACCTCAGAGAGAGAGAAAACCCCGGGGGTACGCGTGGGGGTCCCGGAGCTGAGGGGTGCGGTCAGTGAACTAGAACGACCCTGGGAGGCTCATGGGCAGGCTGCCTGAGGCCGAGGAAGGATCAGCCCACTTGAAGGAAGGCAGGGTAACTCACCCAGAAAAAAAAAAAAAAGATAAAGAATGAAAGCTATGAGACTTACAGGACAAGGTCAAGTAGACAAAGACTCACATTTCAGAGTCCCGGAAGGGGAAGAGAGAGAAGCTAGACGTCCCCTGACCTGTAGAGGGAAGGACATTGAAGTTCAAGAAGGCTAAATTAAAGTTTCAAAATGACGATGAATCCAGGGAGACCCACACAAAGACATGTTGTAATTAAGGTGTCAAGAGAAAAATCACTTATTATGTACAGGGCAACACCCATAAAACCACAGGCAGATTTTTCAGCAGAAATGTCGCAGGCCAGGAAAGAGTGACACAACACATTCAAAGGGCTGAAAAAAACAAAAACAAAAACAGAAACTTTCTCTCTCTGTCAAATCTGGACAGTAACGGGGATTGGATAAAGAGTTTTCCAGACAGGCCAAAGCTAAAGGTGTTTATCACCACCAAACCAGCCTTATGAGAAATGCTACAGGGACTTGCTCACACTGAAAAGGAGGCGGGCTGATTAGTAGCAAGGAAACATATGGCAATAGAGGCGTCAGTGATAACAGTAAATATCAACGCAGTGGATTATCACTAATAAAGCGAGCATGAAGTTTAAAAGACAAAAGTATTAAAAAGGTTTTCTACAATAATTAGGTAGTAGATACATACAAAAGACCGAAAAGATATAAAACCTGGAGATGGGGAGTAAAAATATAGAGCTTCAGAATCCAATCATTCTTAAGTTGTTATTGAGAAGTGGGATGTTATAGGTACAGTTGCTATACATGAATCTCGTGGTGACCACAAAGCAAAAACATGTAGTACATACCCAAAAGCCAGAAAGGAATATAAGCAGCTTTCTAAAGAAATTCGTCAAACGACAAAAGCGGAAAGCAAGAGAAAACCAAAGGAGCAGAAGATGTAAAAAACATCGAGAAAACAATTAACAAGATGGCAATAAGTACATGCCTATCAATAATTAATTTAAGTGTAAATGGTCTAAATATACCAGTCAAAAGGCAGAGTGGCTGACTGGATAAAAGGACAAGATCCCTCTGTATACTGACTACCAGGAACACGATTCAGATGTAAGGACGCCCCCACTGAAAGTGACGGGATGGAAAGTCACGGTCCATGGACATGGAGACCAAAGAAGGGTGGGCCCGTTGTGTTTCTCAGAGAGAGCAGACTTTAAAGACTGTAACAACAGATGAAGGGCGCACATAGTGATGAGAGTCAGTCCAACAAGAGGATATAATGGTTGTAAATATGTAACACTCAGCATGGGATCACTGAATATATAAAGCAGGTATTCTCAGAACTAAAGGGAGGAATGGGTAGAAATACAATAATAGTAGGGGATATTAACACCCCCCCCCCCCGCTTACATCAATGGATATATCATCCAGACCAGAAATCAATAAAGAATTACTGGCCTCCAATAAGTTGGATCAAATGAACTTAGAAGATATATACAAACACCAATCTAAAGCAACAAAATGCACATTCTTCTCAAGTGCACATGGAACATTTTCCAGGATAGATCATATGTAAGGCCACAAAACAAGTCTTTATAAATTTAAACAGTTAAAAATCATATCAAGCATCTTTTCTGACTGCAGTTGTATGAAACTAGAAATCAATCACAAATAGAAAACTGGAAAATTCACAAATGGTGGTGTTAAACAATATGCTACTGAAAACCATCAGGGCAAAGAAGTAATGAAAATACCTTCAGAAAAATGAAAATGGAAATACAGTCTATCAAAACTTACGAACTACAGCAAGAGTCATTCTAAAAATAAATTTCAAAGTGATAAATACCACAAAAAAACAAGAAAAATCCCAACTAACCTAACTTTACACCTCAAGGAACTAGAAAAATACTAACTAACAAAGCTCAAAGTTAGCAAAAGGAAGGAAACAGCAGAAGATCAGGACAGAAATCAATGAAATAAACCCTAAAATATCAATAGAAAAGGTCAATGGTACCAAAATCTGGTTTTTCAAAAGCAAAAGCAAAATTGACAAAGCTTTAGCTAGACGGACTAAGAAAAAAAGAGACAGTACTCAAATGAAATTAACAGTAAAAGAGGAGGTATTATACTTGATACAAAAAAAATACAAGAGATCATGAGAGATTAAAATGAGCAATTATACTCCAAAAATTGGACAATCTAGAAGAAATAAACTCCTAGGAACATACAATGCAGAAATAGAAAATGTGAATAGAACACTTACTAGTGAAGAGACTGAATCTGTTATCAGAAATCACTCCCAAGAAAAGTTTCCAAACAGCTTCACTGGAGAATTCTACCAAACATTCAAGGAAGAATTCATACCAAGCACTTTCCAACTCTTCCAAAAGAGAAAAAAAGATTTGCGAGCACTTCGAAGCCCATTTTGCTAGGCCAGCGTAACTCTGATACCAAAAACAGAGAAGAAAGCCACAAGAAATTTATAGGCCAATATCCCTAATGAATGTAGAGGCAGAAATCCTCAAAATATATCAGCAAGCCAAATTCAGCAATGACACATCAGGATCATATAGGATTTACTGCAGGGATGCAAGGATGTTTTAATATCTGAAAATCAATGTGACCCACCACTTTAACCAAATGAATGATAAAAAGCCATATGATCACCTCAACAGCTGCAGAAAAAGCATTTGACAAAGTCAAACATCCATTTATGATTTTTAAAAATATCAACAAAGTGGATATAGAGGATATAAAAAAGACCATCTATGACAAGCCCACAGCTGACATCAACTCGATGGTGAAACGTTGAAAGCTTTACTTCAGGACCAGGAACAAGACCAGGACGCCCACCCTTGGCACCTTTATTCAGCAAAGTTTTGGAAGCTCCTCGTCAGAGCGATTAGGCAAGAGAAAGAAGCAGAAGGCATCCAAGTTGGAAAGGAAGAAGTAAGACTGTAAAAAATATGCAGATGGCACTGCTATATATAGAAAACTTTAAGGAACCGACCACATATTAGTTAGAACTCATAAATGAATCCAGTAAAGTTGCTGTCTACAAAGTCAACACACAGAAATCTCTTGCATTTCTATACACTAATAATAAACTCTCAGAAAGAGAATTTTTTTAAAATATCACCTTTACAATTGCAAATCCCCTAGCAATAAATGTAACCAAGAGGGAATTGTACCCCAAAAACTATGAAACGCTGATGATGGAAGAACTGGAAGGAAATATAAATAAATGGAAAGATGCTCTGTGCTCATGAACTGGAAGAATCTCTGTTGTTGAAACGTCCATACCACCCCATGCAATCCACAGTTTCGGTACAATCCCTACCAAAATTCCAATGTCATTTTTCACATAACTAGGACAATCTTAAAATCCATATGGAATCACAAAAAACCACAAACAGCCACAGCAATCCTGAGAAAAAAAAAAGCTTTAGGTGTATGACCCCTGATTTCAAGCTATCTTATGATCCTGTAGTGATCTGAACAGTATGGTATTGGTACAAAAAAAAAAATAAGACAATTTAGTCAATGGAATAAAAAATAAAGCCTATAAATAAGCCCACACATATAAGATGAATTAATTTAGGACAGAGGTGCTAAGAATATACAGTGGGGAAGGGCAATCTCTTGGGCAAATGGTGCTGGGAAAACTGAGCAGACACATGCAAATGAACAAAACTGGACCATTACCTTATACCATATACAGAAATGAATGTAAGAGCAGCAACCATGAAACTCCTTAAAGAAAACGTAGGCTGTGAGCTCCTACACTGGTCTACGCTGTGAGTCTCTGGATTTTACACCAAGGCAAAGGACACCAGAGGAAAAATAAATGGGTAGGACTCTGTCAAACTAAAAAGTTTCTTCACAGCAAAGGACACCATCAGTAAAATCAAAAGGCAGCCCACTAAATAGGAGAAAATACTTGCAAACTTTGTATCTGGTAAGAGATTAATGTCTAAAACACATAAAGAACTCATACAACAAAATAGCAGAAAACAAATAATCATACTAAAAAATAGGCAGAAGGCCTGAACATATGTGTTTACAAAGAAGACATGCAGATGTCAGAGAGGTACATGAACAAAGATTCCACATCATTAATTGCCATGGAAACGCAGATCAAAACCACAAGGAGACATCATGTCCCACCAGTCAGGATGGCCACTGTCCAACAGACAAGGAGTGACAGGTGCAGGTGAGGACGTGGAGACGAGGGGCCCTCATGTACTCAGTGGGAATGTAAATTGGTTCAGCCACCGTGCAAACAGTATGCATGTTCCTCATAAAGTTAAAAATAGAACCACCATGTGACCCATCAACTGTGCCACTGGGTATTTATCTGAAGAAAGTAACAACACTGACTTGGAAAGAACTTTGCTCCACGTTCACTGCAGCATCACATACGATAGTGAAGATGGAGGAACAACCTAAAATCTCAGTTACATGTGGAAGCTAGAAAATACAAACAAAACAAGAAAACAAGCTCATATACATACAGAACAAACTGGTGGTTGCCAGAGGCAGGAACTAAGGGCTTGGAAAATGCTTCAGGAGGTCAAAAAGAAAGATTTCCAGTTACAATTTAAGTTACGTTTGTTACTTACTGAACTATCTAGATGTAGGTGTAATGTACAGCATGGGACTCTATAATACTGCATCGCATATCTAAAAGCTGCTGAATAGACCTTGATAGTTCTCATCACAGGAAAAAAAATTCTATAACTATGTACAGTGAAAGATGTTCACTAGATTTATTGTAGTGATCATTTTGCAACCTATACAAATATTGAATCATTATGTTGTCCACCTGAAACTAATATGTTGTATGTCAATTAAATCTCAATAAAGCTTTGCAATGTCTAAAATACCTCTATTAATATAATAATCGCACAGACACACTTTCCATCCAGATTTACATGTTGTCTTATTGTGGAATTTAGAGGAAAGCATTTTTTCTCCCCGTATATTATGTGGACACACAGAACAATCATCCTCACAGCCATATCCCTGCAGGCGGAGCCCTTAGGAGTACCCCTCGCTCTGTGTGTGGTGCCATCACCCCCTCTGCACCTTCTGGGCCTGTGTCACTTTCTGTTTCTTATTGTTTCTCATATGTGTCATCTATGGACATGAATACTAATTCCTTGAGATTTATTGGAAAACAAAACCCAAAAAATTCGCTATGTGATCACAACCGTTTCAGTGTACAGAATCACATTAATCATCTTACCAGAGGATACAGTTTAAGGCATGTGAAAGCAAGATCGCCCCCAAGCATCAGTGGACATATTTGGAAACCACTTTATACCCTTTCCACCCCATAAAGAAGGTGGGAAGTGCTCTGAGTGGCTACACAACATGAGGCAGCCGAGGCACCCGGAATGTACAGGGGCGGAGGGGAGACGTGGGTACCCCTGAGTGCAAGGCAGTCTTAGAAGTATTCCACTTAATAAAAACAACAGAAACCCAAAGACCTTTTTATTTCAAATTGACAGTTTCATTCAGCAGTTATACCACCATGTTCCCTCCCACCACTTCCTCCTCCGCCTCATTCCGGCGTCATGCGCTGGCCGAGGAGAAGGCAAGTCTGCTACCGGTGGGCTCGACACCCGTGCCTGTGAGCGAGCCGGGGGCACGCCTCCCTGCGGGGGAAGCATGGGTTCTTGTCCCCCTTTATGTTTCACTTTATTGAAGGATGTGACTAATTCAGCAGTTCTGGGTTCTTCAAAAACTAGGACTGCTGCTCTGAATGCCTATAGCCACCTATGAATTGTTTCCCATGCTTTGCAATGAGAAAGGAATCATGTGTCTATACCTCAACCTTGAAACTAAAATAAAAACATGGAAGGTGTAGGGAAGTCGCTGTGGTATTCATCATGGCATATGTAACTGCGGGCTGTTTTATTTATAGCTACTATCTTGGTTTTTTTCCTAAATTTTACTAAATTAACATTGTTCTCATATTCTTTTCTCAGTAGCTTATTGAACTGTAAATTGATCATAAACAAATGAATCTAGAGAAAGTTTCCTTACCTTTCCGCTATTTCTGTGATACTTTTTCTTTCTCAAACTTCCAGCAAAGAACTGGGTTTAAGGAAAGGGGATGCTGTAATTGTTCATCAAAAAATATAATATTTAAAAATATGATAATCAGTTTTTTCAAAATTAAAATGTTAAACTGAACATTCAACAGAGGATAGCAAAACTGGCGGTTGATAAAAGATATATTTAACCTTTAAATGTGTTAATCTGTACCTATGACATCAAAGCTTTTTTTGTTTTGAATCAGTTCTATTCATCATTTAACCATGCTAATTGGTAATTTTTTACACATACACAAACTGCTTTACACATATACACAATTATAAAGTAAATATCAAAAATACTACATTATATGTGTATGTGTGTGTGCATGTGTGCATGTGTGTGCTGGTTTTGAGACCAAATTTCTTTCTGGTAAGAAACGGAGAGTTGTTAATCTTTTAAATTGAAATCTGAAATATTTGGGAATTTCGATATTGTTGGTGTTCTGATGTTATATAAGATCAAAGTTTTCTGGTTAATTAAGGGTAAAACTATATTGACCTGCACTCTGATATATATTATATAGTAATACCCTTCCCTTTTGCTAGTGAATATCTGGATTACATATTCTGAATATGGCCAAGACAGTTTGCCTAACTCTGACATTTTAATGAGTATTAAGTCCTCCCACCCCCCCATTTATTAGTGCTTGTTAGACTCCTATAAAGAAGATTCAGCACTTCTCTGGAAGAGATGGACAGAGATGAAGCCTCTAGTGAACTACAGCTTCACAGTTTTGTAATGGCCTCAACTTGAACTCAAATGAGTTCAACTGCTCTCAAAAACTGCAATACTGAAACAAAATGGCAGATGCTAGATTCCCTCTTATAAAAACAAAAAGGATGCAAAAAAATTCCTTAAAAGGTGTTAGTTTAGATTGACCTTAACTGCATTCATTTTTTTCTTCAATGTGTTTCACATACAATTACAGGCTAATGAATTCTTAAATATAGTTTACATTATATAAAATCAAATGCTTTTAGTAATGAATGGAATTTGCTTATCACCATGGTAGAATATGCAACAATAGACTAAGTTAGAAAAAAAATATTCCTTTAGTAAATAAAAAAACAGAAAAACCTTAATGTAATCAGCATGCTGCAGCATAACGTCAACCGTCCACCAGCCTCTGAGCACTGAGGTGCCTGCATGTGTCTCCTTACAAAGCCGAGGGGGAGAAACCGTGCGTGAGGTGTGGAGGTCACTGGCTCTGGGCTGGCAGGCCTGAGCTTCCACCCAGACTCTAGCATGTATAGCAACATCATGGAAGCGCCCCATATTTCAGTTTTCCCCTGAATGTGACAGGATCTCATAGGACTGCATTTAGGACCCCAGAGGCTGGCGTGTTGAAGCCCTGAGCTCAGTCCCAGGGCGGGTAAGGATGCAGTGGCCGCTTGCCACCGCTGTGGCCTCTGTGTGACAGGCAAATGTCCAGTCCCTCAGAATGTCTGTTGTGAAGAAACTTCTAATATTCTGAGTAACTGCCTGTTTTCCAAGGAAATGTATCACAGTATTAGAAGACAGGGAGAAAGTACAGTCAGTTTTCATGGGTGACACTGTGGCATTAGGGAAGTGGAGTTTCACAGTTTTGCCTCAGAAAATGAGGACCACAAAGAGAGGAGCAGCTTTTAATCTGATCATTATTTTGTAGTGGCCGCACTCCTTCAAGACAGGCTGTGGCCTTTTCTTCAGGGTAGGGGTTCTTTATTTGCACCTGCCTACCCCACAGAAGAGGGTGGCCCTCCCAGAACGCCTTTGACCCCACACTAAGCTCAAGCAGCCCAGGTTTCACTCCCACTTCTGCTGTCCTTATGCTGCAGAGGGAAATGCCGCCGCCGCTGTCAGGCATACGTGCAGAGATCAGGCTGTCGAGGTACCTATGCAGCAACTGATCTTCAGCCGTCTGCTGATGATGTTAGTATCCGGGTTGATATTTCATACATAATTAGATATCCAATGTTTTAACCTAGGCAGATCCCTGACTGGGAACTTAGTTCCCCATTTATACGAAATTTGGAGAAAACAGGCTTTATACATAAGTAAATATCATAGTTAATATCAGCACCTTCTTCCTTTGTTAAAGTTGTTTTAGACATAATAACAGTTTAACATAATAATTATGATTAATATATAAAAATGATTTTATCTATCCTCACCAAAACCTGCGTACGAATACTTAGAGCAGCTTCATCCATAATTGCTGAAACTTGGAAGCAACCCAGATGCCCTTCAGTAGGGAATGGATTGAATAAGCTGTGGTCCATCCAGGCAATAGGATATTATTCAGGGCTAAGAAGAAATGAGCTGTCAGTCGATGAAAAGACCTGGCGGAAACTTAAATGGGTAGTTTTCTGGACAGCTGCTTTTTCAGGTAGAAAAGTATCTCTAGTAAATGGATGCATCACACTGTCAGGTAAGGAAAGCAACAGGTAATACATGTACTTTTAATTCACAGATCAGATGGTTAAAAATATGCTTCCATCATGTGCAGAAGGAATACCATGCTTTCAGGTTATAAAAACTCCTCTGAACCACAATCACTTCCAATGTGGTTTATCACAACTTAGAAACTAATTTTGTAAAATCTGTTTGATGACAAATGTTGTAACTCAAATATAGGGTTTATAGTAAGCATATTCTTGTAAATTATTATATTTTAGGGGCATTTAAGTGTGTGTGGAAAGTAAAACTGAGAAAAGTAAAAGGCCATATAAGTGTACAGTTGTCTCCAAAGTGTGTACTGTCAAGTAGATTGAATCAATGAACAGGCTCTTAGGCACTTGAATTCAATCATCTATATAATTCCATAGACGACTGTCAACCATGATGTGAAAAAATAAAGTTGGTAAAGAAAATGTGTTGAAGGCTTTTTGAGCTTGGAGCTCCCTTTTCTTTTTTAATTAAGGTATCATTGATACACAATCTTATGAAGGTTTCATATGAGCAACATGGTTTCAACACTCACCCCCATTATCAAGTCCCCCGCAGCCCACTGCAGTCACTGCCCATCAGTGTGGAAGGTGCTAGAAAGTCACTACTTGTCTTCCGTGGAGATCTCTCTTATCTGCATTCTTCATAGCATTATAGCTTCATGTTTGTATATATTAGGCATTCATTATATGTGCCTTTAAAAATAACCCAAAATCTTTTCTACAGATGTGGAATGGAAAATTTTTAAATTCAATTTTCAAAATCCTTTTAGTTAATTCTATCCCAGATGTATCACTTTCTTATTCTTCTCTGATTCCTAATTCCTCTCTTTACTTCCAACAACCTTCCAGATTTAACCTAAGCCCGCTGATTTCCTTTTCCAAGATTGAATTCCTGGGGAGGGAGGGGTGAGTAGATGGGCCCTAGAGAACCTTTAGGGCTGTGAGACTGCTCGGCATGTCACTGTAATGATGGGCACATGTCACTGTCCATTTTTCCAAACCCACTGGGTGTGCAACACCAACCGTGCCCCTAATGTGAACCGTGGGCTCTGGGTGATGATGACCTGTCAGTGCAGCTTCCTTTTAACTAATGCAGCGTCTGGTGGGGGACCTGGATAATGGGGGCGGCCATGTACTGTCCCCCTCAAATTTTGCTGTGAACCTAAAACTGCTTTAAAACAATAATCATTTTTAAAAAAAGGAAGGATTTCCTAGTAGATGTGATCACGTAAGATTAATGAACGCCCAGTGTGAACAATTCCCAAATACATCTACATTATGATTCAAGTGGTCACTGCCTGCTTTATTTCTCAACGATGATATATCTTTATAATTACAAAAAAAGGATGTACCATGGGACAGTTCAGAACAGAAAGGAGGCATCATCGGCTGCCTCTTTACAGAAAAGGAAACGGAGGCTGGGGTGGCTAAGGCTTTTCTGTAACTGACCCGGCCGCGGGATTCCGGAGGTGCCTGCAGAACGTGTTGCTGCTCACTGTAAGCCTGTGTTTTTCACACTACCTCTCAGAATTTCAGAAGCAAGCTGTTAAATAGAAGGCAGTGATTCCCCTATTTATCTGATCTGCAGCACAGGACAAAATTTCAAGTCTCAGGTATTTCCCCAGAGAAATTCTAAAGTATCTGAGACTTGACTATCGCAGCCGTGTCCCTTTGCTGTTTTCAGATGTGTGACTGTGACTCTGAAGGTCGCCTTCAGCCAGCCATTCTCTGGCCTGTGAGTTATCTTCCCACTCTTGTGATAGAAGCACAGAGGGTGGGAGCTCAGAAAATAAGACAGCACCCCAATACAGACACCTGAGATGACGCTCCTTGCCCGTGACTTGGGGCCCAGGCCTCGACACGTCCCCCGTCGCAGTATTTCTCCCCGGCTCTGTGAGCCGCGGTCTGGGCGTTTGCTGTCACTCGTCTCCAGGGACTGCAGCGGGCCCTCAGGCTGGGAGCTATGTTTAGGCTTTCATTCCGGTCTGGTCCATCCATCCTGAGCACCCAGGACTGTCATTTAAATCATGTCACTTTTTTTTTCCTTTTGTAAAAGCAATATATTTCTTATCAACTTACAGGAATTTTGCCTTCATCTTTGTAACACGGTCCATTCCTAATCACACCGGCCAAACACCTCAGCTGAACCCGCCGCTCCCGCCCCTCCTAACTGATTCCCGGGCCCACCTCTGGCCCTGCCCACTTGGCGTACCCTTTAAAGCTTACCAGCCGCGGCTCCACCATGTACAATGCACAAGCTGCCTTAAACCTTCTCACGTGTCACCGTGAGTGACTCCCCTCAATCGCTCTGCTGACCCCTCAGCATTTGTAAACCATCTGTGATTCATGATTCAGGACAGTTTAATATTTTTGTGTTTTATTGGTGTTCTCATAGTCAGATCATCTCTCTGGAAATACTCAGTAGCGTGAGGATGGAGACCACGGGTCTCGCCTGCTTTGTTATTCCCAGGACGTAACTGTGTGAATGTCAGCGTCTGCATCCAGGAATCACTCAACGGGTAATGACTGAGTGGTGGTGACAGGCTGCTTTGCAAACTGCAAATGAGCTGCCCTTGGAAAGAGTCGCTCTTCTCCTGACCCTCTGCCCCCAGCCCTGGACAACTGCCCCACATGTAAAGACCTTTCCCCCTCCCTGCTCCCCGTCCCGGCTCACCCCACGCTGGACAGTCTAAGGACTTGTGACTCAGACATGGACTATGTTCAGGCAGCATCAGCTTCAGCTGGTGGCATATTAAAAATGCAGAATCCCAGGCCAATGAACCAGTACTATACCTTTTACTCTATCCTTGCCACACAGCTTTGTACACATTAACACATAAAAAGCATTGTTTAACCTGTTCTCATCTTTCCTCCTGTAAGAACTGAAACCTTGTTACAGGTGGTTACAGCTACATGGAACTTCCTGACCACCATCCTCTTGGGATTTCTCTCCATTTATTTTTATGTTACCAATAAAACAAGTTAGGTTGAACCCTATGAATATGGCAACATTCTATTGCTTTTGACCTACAAAAATGGAAATTGTATAGGGGTCACCTATTCTGAAAGTACATAATAATATCCTTTCAGAAATTGGAAGTGTGGATTTATTTTGGTTAATATGTAAGGAAGATGAAACATAAATAATTTCCTGCCGCTAAAAAGTTGCTCATTCAAGCTAATACTGAATAAACAACACTGTGTAATCTGTAAACATGTTATGAATTAGCTCATATTCTGTACAGCCAAATTGCCCTTTAATTAGGGACAAATTGAAACAAAATTATAGTAAATGGGGAAATAAATAACAATCAAATATAAGAATTGAAATCTAAAGACAATTCAATAAAAAAATGCCCATGGACTCGACTAATCTCCACTTTCAAAGCCCAAGTTGCTATAAAATATTCATTTAAAAAATGAAGTAAAATATACTTACAGTAAAATGCACACACCTTAATTGTTCAAATAATGATTTTTTGACAAATTATTCACCCCAATATCACCAACACCCCAATGAAGGCACAGATGATACCTTAGATTCAATTCCTACCCCCTCCTTCCATAGACAATTTTTCCAACTTCTTGTACCATGAATTAACCTTATCTAATCTTTATCTTAATTTGAAAGGAATTATACTTTATATCTCTTATGAAAGATCTTAAAGATACATTAATGTTGAATGTATCAGTTTACTTCATTTTTTTATTCTTGGGTAGTGTTCTGGTGTATAAATATGTTAACAAAACATGTGAACTATTTCAAGATTTGAATTGTTTTCCTTTTGCAAAAGGGGAAAGGTTAGGAATGAAACATCAAGAGCCATTTATAAACACTTGAGTAGACATTTGAAAGGTTATTATAATAGAAAGGCAATTATAACTGAAATAATAATTCTTATCCCATGAAATTGGTACCCATATGAATATATATAATAATGAAATTAGTGTGTGTGTGTATATATATGCATGTATATCCAAGTACATTTATGTATGTATATATATTTATATGCATATTCATATAATTTTAAATATACACAGAGAAAGGACATTTATATCATGCCTTACAAATTAAAAATTTTAACTAAATGTGTAATTCAGGGACACCTGTTTATGAAAGATGTGACAACTGATTCAAATTGAGCAAAATGTTATCTTCCGTACTTTTCCATATTTTATTTTCTTCATCTGGACCTAAATTTATATGTGCAAATGAAAAAATTGGTTAGAGCTGCTCACAGATCAGGAAAACACGTATGTTCACTAGTTTGGTAAAGGACACATGTTAACAGCCAGATGAAGAGCCATACAGGGCGAGGCCCCGAATGAAGGAGCTTCTGTCCCCCTGGGCGGGCTTAGTTCGGCATGGGGAAGCTCTCTCCAACAGAGGGGCAGGATGCAGGAGCAGAGGTGCTCTTCTCGGGGGTTTTTGTGGGGGCTTTACTGAGTATTCATGATCGACTAAACCGCTGACCATTGGCTGATTCAAAGTCCAGCCACCACCCCTGGGTGGGGGCCAGAAGTCTCTCATCATCCATGTCACCTTTAAGGCTCTCAAGTGTTTTCAGGAACTATGTATGAAGACCAAATATACCTGGGAAATATGTATTTTTTGTAATTCATTGTATTGCACAAGTCAACATACACAAATCAATTAATGTGATAAGACACATTAACAAAATGAAGGATAAAATTATCGATCATCTCAATAGATGCAGAAAATGCATTTGACAAAATTCAACATTCATTTATGATAAAATCTCTCAACAGACTGGGTACAGAGGGGACTTGCTGCAACATAATTAAGACCATATATGATAAGCCCACAGCTAAGCTCACACACTCAGCGGTGAAAAGCCCGAAGCTTTTCCTCTGTGATCTGGAGCCCGACAAGGGCTCCCACCATCAGGTCTTATTCCAACATAGTACTGGGAGCCCTAGCCAGAGCCATTAGTCATGCCAAAGAAACGAAAGACATTCAAATTAGAAGGGAAGCAAAATTGTCACTATTTTCAGATGACATCATATTATACATGAAAATCCATAAAAAGTTTCCACAAAAACAGTGTTAGAACTAAAAAATGAATTCAGTAAAAGTTGAACAATACAAAATCAACATGCAAAAAATATGTTGTGTTTATATGCATTATCAAAGAATAATGAACTAAGAACATAGTTAAAATAATTCCATTTACAATTAAAAATAATAAAGTATATAGGCATAAATATAATAAAAGAGGTGAAAAAATTGTACACTAAATACCACAGGACAATGCTGAATCTAATAGAAGAACACACAAATGAATGGAAAGATACTCCATGCTTATGGATCGCAGAATATGTTAAAATGTCCATACTGCCCAAACTAATCTACCAATTGGATGCAACTCATATCATCATTCCAATAGAATTTTTCACGTAAATAGAACGTATAATCCTGAAATTTGTATGGCACCACTAAAGACTCCAAATAGCTACAGCAGCCTTAAGGAGAACACAGCTGGGAGCATCATGCTCCCTGGTTTCAAACTATATTGCAAAGCTGTTCGTCATGACTGTGTGGTATTGGATACAGACACACACATTAATCAGTGGGCCAGAAGAGAGAGATTAGAAATAAACCACACAGTTATGGTCACTTAATTTATGACAGAGGAGCCAGGAATATAAAATAGGCAAAGGACCAACCATCTCAATAAATGACGGGGAAATTGGACAGTCACATGCAAACTGGACCACTGTCTTACAGCATTCACAAAAATCAACTGAAAATGGATGGAAGATGTGAATTTGAGATCTAAGACCATAAAACTCTTAGAGGGAAACAGACTGTAAACTCCTTGACACCTGTCTTGGCAAGATTTCAGATCTGTCACCAAAAGCAGAGGCAGTAAAAACAAATGAGTAGGATGACATCAAACCGCAAAGGTCCCACACAGCACTGGCAGCACCAAGATGGAAAGGAAACTTCGTGGATGGGGGAAATACTGGCTGATCACATTTCCGATAGCAGGTTAATATCTGAAATGTAGAAGTAACTCATACAGCTCAGTACAAAAAAGCAATTCTGAATAAAAGTTGGAGGATATGAATAGCCATATCCAAAGAAGATATGCAGATGTCTGACAGGTACATGAATCCACTCTCGACGCCCCTCATCACCAAGGGAAATGCAGATCAAAAGCACAGGGAGACACCGCCTCACACCTGGCAATATCAAAAAAGACGAAAAGCAACAAGTGTTGGTGAGGATGTAGGAGAAAGGGGACCCTTGTATGCTGTTTCGGGGAATGAAAGCCAGTGCAGCCACTATGGATAGTAGTGTGGAGATTTGTCAAAACCATTAAAAATAGAAACACCATATGATCTAGCAATTCCACTTCTGGATATTTATCTCAAGAAAATGAAAACACTAATTTGGAAAGATCATGACCCTCAGTGTTTACTGCAGCCTTATATACAATAGCCAAACCATGGAAACAACCTATGTGTCCATCAATGGACAAAAGCACAAAGCAATAACAGGAATCATAGGTTGGATTTAATGAAAATTGAGAACTTTAGTGTTTTAAGTGTTACCATCAAGAATGTGCAAAGATAACCCACAAAATGGGAGAAAATATTTTCAATTGATAAATCTAATAAGGGTCAAATATCCAGAATACATAATAAACCTTACAACTTGTCAGCAAACAGTAAACACAGTTAAAAACTGGGCTTAGGATATTACTAGTTATTTTTCCAAAGAACATATACAAATGACCAGTAAACATATGAAATATGCTCAACCTCATTACTCATTAGGGAAGAGGATTCTAAAACCACAATGATATTAGTACTTCCTACCCACTGGAAGGACTATAATCGAATGGATAACAATGGGTGTTGGCAAGGATGTAGAGATGTTGGAACCCTGATACTTTAATGGTGGGAAAGTAAAATGATGATGCACTTTGGAACATAGTTTTACAGCTACTTGAGTGTCTAAAAATAGGATTACCCGATGATCCAACAATTCTACCCCTGAATTTTCTTCTCAAGAAAACTGGAACTATGTGCACACAATAATTAGCAGAGAGTTATTCACAGCAGCATTATTCATAATATCCAAAACATGGAAACAGTTCAGCTGTCTGTCAATGGATGACTGGATAAACAAAGCGTGGAACATATATCCAGTGGAATATTATACGGCAGTGAAAAAGAAGGCGTTACTGACAGATGCTAGAATATTGATGAACCTCAAAATCCTTATGCTGAATGAAGGAAGCCAGGGACAAAAGACCCCATATTACATGATAACATCCAATAAAAATGCCTGGGGCAGGGGGAAAGGAGACTGGAAAGTGACTGATTTCTTTGTGGGGTGGTTAAAATATTTTGAAATTAGAGTTTGGTGATAGGCAAACAATACAGTATATATATTAAAGTCCACTAATTTGGACACTTTAAGTGGGTGTAGTCTATGATATGTAAATTATATCTCAACTCTTTAAAAAGACTCTTTAAAAAAGCCAAAATGGAAATATCATTTGATGCTGCAGAAGTCAAAGAAATGTTACTGTCAGTTAAGATATTAAAGGCTGACTGCTGCCAATCCCTCAGTAGGCTCATAAATCCTTAAAGACATACACTATAGAGATGTAAAGTAAGCTTGGGAATCTACAGAACAAGATTCTACCACATCTTTCTACTTTAAAAAACTAGTTCCTTTTTTTTATAATGGTTCCCATTATGTTATAATCTGTCTTGTGTGTGTTGTAGATATATTAAATAAAAAATACATATTTAATTTAAAAGATTGATGTTGAATTTTTTAAAAAGTTCATCATATTATTACAATTAGACATATTTCTCTCTTAAAATTGTCAGCCTTGTACACAAGCATCTACTTTATGTGAAATTGATGTGAGGTGACTTGCTAGGCTCAATGGGAATATATTTAGCAAAATAAGCCTGCCACCTTCTTACAGTTAACGAGTGAAATACAGACCTCAGTGTGTGTCCAACAACTATTTGTTTAATTTTAAGCCTTCAGTAATAAAGCAATCATGAGTTTGTTGCTATTTTAACTATGACACTTGAAAACTCCATAAAATCTAGCTCTTGAAGATTTCCTTTAACTTATTTTAATTAAGAGACATCCCAAGACAACAATACAAATGCTTACAGCTTTTAAAATGTGTCCCCTTTGCTACGTCCACGGACATGCTTGCTCCCCTTCTCCACGAGCGAAGGGCACTTCTGAGAGTCCACACTGACGCTCCTGTGACGCAGCCTTTCAGAAGAATAGTTTGACATGAGCAAGGAGAAGAGGAATTTTGGAAGCAACTACCGAAGTTTTGAAGACAAAAAAATATGTATATATTGATAATCTGCTGCCCTGACATTTTTATCATTTCTTTTTGTGATGATAAGAAGAAACAAAATCCAGAAGAGTAAAAATAAATAAATAAATTACAATGTTTCAGATTAAGGAAATGGTGGAAGAGCATTTGAATCCATCTCTACCACAAGACACTTATTCCAAACACTTAGGATCCAGTCAAGCCTGAACCACGTAGAGTCACCTGCGCTTTTCAGAGCTAGCATTGACTGCCAGCAGTGCGGCCATTCCTGTTCCAAGTGCTCAGCATACACTGGGGTACAGGGAGTCTCATTGCTTAAATCATGTAGTTTACAAGGATACAGAACTAAGCAAATACTCAAATGGGCAAAAAAAAAAGAGTTACAGGCTAAGTGGAAAATGAGAAGCCAGCTGGACAGTGAAGGGGTAGCTAACAGAGATGGTGGGTCACGGTGTGGAGCACAGCTAACCCAGGCTGGGCAGAGGACAAGCCCTGGGCGCAGACATGTGGGTTGCTCAGGAAGGAGAGGGAAGCCGGGGGCAGGGCTGTGGTGGACTCGGACACCGTAAGCTGGGGCCAGAGAAGGTCAGAGGGGCGCTGGCACAGAACCGCTTCCAGCTTGTTAAAGGGAAGTGCTCTAGAGTTCATTCATCAGGGAGCCCCTGGTGCGTTCCAGTCGGGGGTGTGACATCATTCAGCTTACTTCTGAGGAACATCCCTTTTCCTGCTGTGCAGAGAGCAGCAGGCAGGCAGGAGGCCCCCAGGAAGACATGACCAGCTAGGAGACCAGCTAGGAGGCCCCCAGGGACCGGAGCAGCCCGCGAGGCGACAGTGGAGGTGGAAAGGAAGTGGGGATACGAGATCGATTTCCTTTCTGCCGCTGCCTTAATGTGAACCCCACGCCTTTACGCAACGGGTGCAGAGCGCTTACAGAACTTTTGCATTCTGAGCCCTACTGAATTGTAACGCTCCATAAAAGGAACAAACAAATGCAATGTGAATTAACTGAGCACAAATGAAGAAGAAAGAAGATACAAACTGAGTTCTTTGTGCAGTTGTTTTCTCAGAGAAAGAAAAGGACTCTTTCCTAAATCTACATGAGTTAAT
The DNA here is from genome assembly GCF_040802235.1 of Manis javanica. Taxonomy (NCBI): domain Eukaryota; kingdom Metazoa; phylum Chordata; class Mammalia; order Pholidota; family Manidae; genus Manis; species Manis javanica. The sequence continues at coordinate 109,394,681 of NC_133167.1, forward strand.
AGACAAGGACTATGGAATGTGGATCTGACCACATCAGCAATTCCCGTGGCTGTAGAACGATTATATACGTGATCTGCCTGTGAATGGAAAAGCACCGTGCAGCCACGCCTCAACTGCTCTGCTTTATGCATATTTTATTATGTTTTCAAAATCACTTCACAATAAAATACACATCACTTAAAATATAAATTAAAGAAGACTATGATTAGAAAGGGAAATATATGAAGATATTTCTATTAAATATTTACCACAATTAACCATTACATTTTCCTTCGAATTTCCTAACAGCCAGGAAAGAGAAAATAGGGTGGTTGCATAATTCTTAATATTTGATAACTAAGAACGTCAGAGTATACTGGAAGAGCAAGTGTAGTATTTCTCTGCTATATCTGGGCACGGAAAAGTGCGGGGTCGTCAAAGATGCCCTCTTTCGGGCTTCAGGCCGGCCGGGCGGGCGGGAATAGCTCCCTGGTGACGCCAGCGTCGCCCACTTCCCTTCAGACACTGTCATCGCTAACCAGTGACCAGTCTCCCCAGAACACCATCACCCAAAGGGGAGCAGCCACCAGGCCCCTAGGATGCCAGCGATACGAGGGAAAAGCCACAGATGCCCCCAAGCCCCGGAGGGACAAGCGAGTGGCTCCAGCTGTCCCCCTCTGCTTTGCCCGTCCAGCTCCCCGTAAGTGCGTGAGGCATTTCTGGGTCTCAGAACACACCCCCCTTTGCAGGACAAGGGATTTCTTATTTGTAAGAAACAGGAGACAATTTCTGATCGGCTCCCAGCTGAGCATGTCTTTAAGCAGCCCTCGCAGACCTCACATTCTGTGCTGGAGGGACGCTGGCTGTGTTTCCTGTTTGACTGTTAAGGAATCTCATTCATTCGTGTGACTGTGCACATGCCCTCTGCGCAGGGTCTGTGGGCGACCCCGTCACTAGCTGGCATTAGCCCCTAGGCCTGCTCACCTCCTCTGTGACTGAACTTCTCTAAGCCTCGTTTCCCAGACGCCTCTTCTGGGACAGACCCGCCCCTCCTGCAGGTGGCCATGCGCTGCAGCAGACGCCCAGCCTCCCACAGAGGCGCCCCTCCTCCCTCCTCAGATCTGGGCACCCGGGGGAGGCTGGGCAGGGCTGGGCAGCCTTGCCCATTAAGTGGTTCAGTCGGTGGTGGTTCGAATCAGAAAGCATCAGCAGTTTAGTGCGCCGGATGCCCCTTTCAGCCCCAGTACCTAATATAATCAATCATGTAAGACGACTTGGGCTTATTGCCCCAACAGACTGCTTTGGGTTGTTTTTCCGGATTCTGCAGTAAATACACATTGTTTGAGCTGTGGTTCGGAGCACCCCATTCTCATCCGCTGACCGCCACCTTAATTCCTTTAGTAATAGCTTTTCTGTAGCCATGTTTGAAAATGAAAACACTTAACCAATATGGCCCTGAGGCCCCGAGACACCAAAAAATTGTGTGAAACTCCGAAACACGGAGATGCAGCCATGGCCTCACGGTGACTGATGATAAGATGTCAGCTCCCACCACTGACTGCCCCAGGGAACCTGGGCAGGGCCTGGGCATTCCGGGTCAGGTGTGCACTGCACACACACACGTCATGGAAATGTGAGCATTTGCAGAGCCTCTTATGATATTTAACAACAGTTAAACTTGATTCCGCTTCACGTGTATGTCAGACCACATCTAAGCACTTTCACAATCTCATTTAACCTTCAGAAAAGTCCAGTGAGGTAGGTGATGTTGTTCTCATTTTGGAGATGGGGAAATCGAAGCTTAGGGATGAGGTTAAGTCTTAACATTAGCAAAATGTTGCTTTAACTTCTACAAAGTAGGTAAAACATATTAGAGTCATCTGACTACTTAACCTAGCTACTAAACACAACATAATCTACTGACATGAACAGCACAGCGGCACACCACCAACCCCCACATCCACCCACAGGGGCACTTCCCAGGCCCCCAGGGGATGCCTGAAACCACACCCGACAGCAAACCCCGCATATTCTATGTTGTTTCCTAGACACACAAGTTTGCTAAGGTTTAGGCCCAGTAAGAGATGAACAACTAAAATAGACCCTTTCTTCTTACAAGATGCTGTGATAAGATGTAGGTGAGTGTCTCTCTCAAATACCTCCTTGTGCTGCGCCCACCTCTCCTGTGATAAGGCGAGATGGTGAATGAAGTGCGGGCCTCCTGAGGTGAAGTGGGGGCGAGGCGGGCATGGGTGAGCGTTAGGTACCCCTGGCCTTGGATGTGGGTGGGTCGGCCCCCTCCACCCATGGCTGAGTGTGGGGAGCTGGCGCCATGGAGAGGGGAACCACAGTTACGGGGTGAGCCCTGTAGTTGTCACACCATCTGACGTAATCTAGTGGTAGGTGGACACGTAATCTGGTAGCAGTTAGGACGTGACTGGACTACCTAATCCAGTGACCTACTCTAACTGCTCCACTGGGAAGCGCCTACTAGGCCTGGGGCGTCTAGCCTAGCAGCCTGGCAGCCCGACCACAGGCCCGGAGCTCACCATCGCACCCCAGCACTGGGCACCCATAAGGACTTGAACAGGGTGTAACCCCTAAGTCAGGGCTTAACCTGTATTTACAGCCTTTCATTTTTTCTTGTGACATTTTGCACTGGAAATTCTCATGAAAATGCCAGAACGCTGATAAACCCACATTTCAGTGCCAAAGTAATTTCCCCTTCCTTGATCGATAGAAACTTAAGCAATTTATACAGTACAATGCCAGGAGAATATTCAATTTGTACTTGACAAAAAGGAAAGTAATAGAGATTAAGCTGGGAATATTACCAAGCCCTTTGGAGTAATTCAATACCGGGTTTAGCAGAGAACATGTCCTCGGTAACTTTTTTTTTAATACGTGTTAATGAAAGGCAAAGATCATTAAACCAGAAATGTCAAGTTATCTTTGAAACATGAATGGGTTGTTACCAGTACAAAGCTTAAATAGATACTAATGATATGTTAATTGGTTAATTGCTCATTTTAATAACAGGCTCACAAAGCCATGATTCCTTTATGTTTAAATAACATAATTGTGTGTCACTTCTGTTTTCAGTAAACTCAAGGATGTTTTCATTCACCTACACATGTCTATATAATTAAGTTTTGGCTTTTTCTCCTTGAGCTATAATTGATCCTAATGTCTTTATTAAACAGGAATCATCCTGAGTAATCTATTTTTAGCGCCCTGAGATATCTAGGTTGTCATTCAGGCTTACAGAAGGGGACAGAGCCTCACCAGGACACATACATTTACAAATGGAGTCACTGTTCTCTCTTGGACACTGCAAGGTCTAAAAGCAATCCCCCTCTAGCCCAGTAATCACACAGAAAAAAATAAATCATAGTTCTTTGAGGCTATGTGGCTTGCATAACTGAGCAAGATATGCAGCCCTACGCCTGTGTTATTTAAAATGCTGCAAAGCCATCCTGAACTCGAGTTCTATTTTTAAGCTGCCTTTTCGTAGCAACGACAGCAGTTGTTGGAGAAAGTGGTTTGATTATAGAAGACCCATTAGCCTGTAGCCATGTCACTGTCAAGTCATCGAAATTCTCTTCCTAATTTAAAAACAAAGGTCTAAAAGTTGTTTTTGCAGTGTATCTTTACCATGAATATACCAAGAGATACATGATATACAGTGAAAGCTTCTGTAGTCATACTTACTAAGGGAAATATAACTGTTTCGTTTTTTTGTGTTCCTGTGTTAGTTGGAAACTCTTGAGACAAATCCTTAGAATTTTTAGAATTTTGATATAATCTGAGGGTTGATGGTGATATATAAAACTATTATCAAAAGCAACTTACATCTACTCAGCAAAAACTTACAATGATAAGTCTTCTCCATTATGAACAAGTGTTAGTAATGTGCCACATGAGGCTATATACTGGGTTCATCACAATTTATGGCACAGACAGGAGCCTCATGTTTGGCAATAATTGTGCCAACCTCTAGCTCCTTATTAAATTCCACTGCATCAGACATTAATTCCTAAACCCAGGAAATTAAGATCTAGCAGTTTCCTGTGTTGTACAACCTTCAACTCTTTCTTTCCAAGAGTATGATGGCAAGAACTTCAGAGTTGGTTTTATGTAATTTAAAATTTGTCTGAGAAGATGAAATTGGGGAGGGGCCGTTTTGCAGCAGAATGAGGCCATTTACTTCCAAACTGAAAACCCAGCCTTCATGCCCTTGTGAATATTCTGAAGGCACATTTAAGGAGTCCACACTGCCAGCCCTGCATACGTCCATGCACGTGCTATGGAAAAGCTCACCCTGTGGGGGATGTCCATTTGCAAGAACGGATGACGCAGTGGTCAAACAGGAATGACTCAGGGCATGGAAAAGGGACAGGGAGGGACAGTGGAATATGCTGGGCCTTAAACAGGCCCTGAGGAAGCAGACAACTGATATGATGTGTGACAGCCTGCCCCTGGGCCACGCTGTGTCCCGTAGGTGATACTCTGGACTCAGGAGATCTTTGCAGGTCTCGACTTCTGTGCGCCATTGAGCTCTCTGTGTAAGGGAAATGGCTAATCAGAAAAGGGCCCAGTAGTCAAACTCATAATCACCATCTTAGCTGCTCCCGTCTTGCAGCACCAGAAGCATCCTGTACGTCTCTGCAGATAGTCTCTGAAAGGATGAGATGGATCTTCCAGGCCCCGAGGAGTCACGTGAGGGCCTCTCCCGACTGGACAGCGGTGAAGTGCAATATGGCAGCATAGGTGTGTTGGCCACATGACTGCTGAAGGGGTAGAGAACCGTGAGGCCAGCCATCCTCTCTGGACCCCGGACAGCCCACCCAGGGACCCTCCCTGTGCTGAAGGGATGCAGCCGTGGTCAGGGTCTACCCCTGGAGATGCTGACTTGGGTTCAGTCTGGACGTTCTGCGGGTTAGTGGCTGTCACATGCAGTTCATGGCAACTTTTTACGTTGCAGGTGACTCATCTGTGTTATGCACAATAGCAAACAAAAGTCTGGTCTTGCACCTGCTCTGAAACAGGTCTTTCCAGTTTTTTTTTGACCACACCCTAGAAAAAATGGATAGGCCTCTCTGAGGCTGCAGGCAAGCAGACCAGGGCTTCCCCAGGCTCCCCATCTGCCCAGAAGGTCGAGAGCATCAGTGTCTCCGATTTTGGCCAGAGAAGGCCTCCTTCCTCTAAAAAGCCATGCATCATCCATGCAGACACACACATATTTGCAGATGAAGACATACTGCTTACGGCTCGTATTCAAACTGTCATTGATGAATGAATATTGGTGTAATTGCTGGTTTATCTCCATTTTACTAGACTATTTTGTGGAATTAGGGACTGTGATTCTTTGTTCCTCTCTACACTGAAAGTGACTGGGACAAGCCACCTAGTTCTTCACTTGAAAAATTATGTTATTGGGCTTCCTGACTTCAAGATCTCTTTTGGTTACATCATCCCAGAAATGCATGTTTCAGACATTCGCCTGCATCAGAATCACGCGGTGGGCTTGCCGAGACCTACTGCCAGGATGTCTGCATGTCCATCCCGGGCGGTGCCCAGGAATTCTCCAATGTGCTTCTCTGGGACTGCCGGTCTGGGGACCGCACTTGGAGAACCTCCATCATCAGTCTGTGGGTCTGTAAGTAGGGCAGGGCTTTATGGAAGGAGTGTTGAGGCGATAGAGAGGATTTGGGCCTGACGGTTCTGGGTGATGAGAAGACACCGGTTCCCGTACTGACAAGGCACGCTCACTGACGTCCAGGAGAACTGGTCAGAAAGTGTATGACATCACCCTCCCAGGGTCTGCCTCTCTCCCCCAAGCCCCATCGCAGTTCGCTTGGCAGATATCTAATAGTTACCTATGCAGGACCACCCGATATATGTGACTGAGACTTAGGTTTATACTGGCTGATTCCCGGTGCAAAATCCCCCACTCAGAGCTCTGCCTTCTGTGGCACTACCTCCATGTCTTTATCATCATGTTTGGGGTGTTTAAATGTGTGTCTTCTCCCCTGGTTTATTATGACAATAACACCATTCCAGGGATGGTTATAGGGCCAGGAACATGGTCAGGGCTCAGTAGATGTCGGACAGCCAGGGAAGTGCCCAGGCCCTGACCTCACAGAGAAGTTTTCATCCAGATATTTAGAGGAACTCTGGTATTTCCATATGTGCCTGATATTTTGTGGGAGGAAGAGAAGGCACAGCCCAAACCATCAGAGACATGAATAAAGCAAAACTGATTCTCATTCATAAAAATCAAAATGAGACTCAGGAGGGGGGCCGAGTCCAATTTGCTTTGTGCAGAGGGCAGGTGGGCAGGGGATGTGGAACGCAGCCCATGCAGGCTGCCTGTGCGCCAGCCCTCAGTGGGGCCACGCTTAGCAGCGGAGAGTGCAGTGAGCATCGGTGCTGTTCTCTGGTGTTGCAGCAGCTGCTGTACCAGACCCTCTGGCACTGGAGGCTTTGTGCACGCCTGTGGCAGCAGCTTCTTGGTGAAGGGATGGGGGAGATTGTCATCTGTGAGGGTAAACACAGACTTGGTCATCAGGAAAGCTCTCTTCCCCTCCTGCCTATGGCACTTTAAGGTGGTGTACCGCCGAGTCAAACACACTGTCTGGCTACACTCACTTTCCTTAACCAAAATCAGGAGGGTTGGGTATTTGAGCTTAAGGTCCTTTTCTGCTTTGAACAGGTATTCTCGGTGCTGGAGACGTGCTCAGCCTTTTGGCCCTTAGTGTGGAATGGGGCTAAGAGCCCTCGTCCCCCAGGGTGCAGGTGAAGTGCTTTGAATCCGTGAAGTAACGTCGTCACATCCATTTGGTGGTCCCAGCTTACTGGCAGGGGACAAACCTTAGATTGTAAAGAGCTGCTTTCCTGAGTTGGTCCCAGAAGGTTGTTCTAAGGTGACCTTATGTAACTACTACGTTATGTGTGTAACTACTGTGTGTCAGGTACAGAACTGTGGGCTTGAAATCCTTCCCATGTGTCTTTAAGGAGGAAGGGACACAAGTACCAACATGAATTGTGAGGCATAGGGAGAGACACCAGAGGCCGTTTACGACCACGGAACAGTGTCCCCTGCTGTGACGTGGGCTCTGTGACTTCCTTCCTGCACAGGATGGAGGCTTTAATTCCACCTGCACCTGTGAGTCTTGTCTGGGTCCGCAGCACATTTTAGAGACCAGGTCACGTCACTGCGGCTTCTTCACAGTGAGCATCTGGTTCTCTGCGGCGGGCTTCAGGCCTTCCCCTGCAGTCTGTGTCGCTGGGCGCCTCTGGCCAGCCCCAGATCAAGGCCAAGTGGGCCAACACCGCCACGCACTCCTGGCTCTGGGTTTGCGCACGGGACCCAGGCCAGACGTTGCCTGCCAGGGTAAGTGCCAGGAACTCAGAGCCAGATGTTTGTTTTCTTAGGAAAATGGTGGACCCTTTTCCCTTCACCATATTTGAAGGGAAACATCCGTGGCTGCAGCGGCATTTGGCAAAGCCACGCAGGGAAGGAACCCTCCGAGGAACTGCTCTGTGTGCAGGCATCTTGGGCAGTAAACAAACATGGCCAAGTGCAGCCCCAGTCCTAGCGCTTCCGGTTACACCACCCAGCACGGTGTTTAGATTTACTCCAGCCAGTTTGGGTGGAGTTTTTAATCATTTAAAATCTAAACAGTCTTAACAAAGAAATATTGCAAGAGTCAAGGGAAGTGTTTTCTTAGTGTCTGAGATGCGTGGACCATAACCCTAAGTTGCTGATGAGCATGGTTTCAGTCATTCTTATGATTATTAGGAAAAAGAATTTCCATGAAACAAACCGTTCAAGGATTTTTCAGTCAACTGGGTGGATTTGTGAACCTTGATGTAATACTTTCCTGAAAAAAATGCAGTTGACCCTTGAACAGCACAGGTTTGAGCTGCAGGGGGCCACTTACACACAACATTTTTTTCAAAAATACATTGAGAGAAGGTTTAGAGATTTGCAACAATTAAAAAAAAATTCTTCTAGCTTTATTGTAAGAATACAGTTTATAATACATATAACATATAAAATGTATGTTGATCAACTAAGTTACCAGTAAGGATTCCGGTCAACAGCAGATTATTAGCAATTAGGTTTTGGGGAGTCACAGCTCTATGCGGTGTTCACCTGTGCCGAGGGTCAGCACCTCCAGCCCCTTCCTTGTTCAAGGGTCAACATACAACAGACCCACTTGTCAGAATAGTTTTATGTTTATATTCATATTCATTCAATATGCATGTAAATGTAAGCAGTGAATTGTTCTGATACCAAGAGACAACAAGCAAATAATATTTTTCTTCTAAACAGAAGTTAAGGGAAAGGGAAGGCCACAGAGGAAATGCAGTAACAGTTCCGTGATGCCTGTTGGGGGGACTGTAAACTCACTGCAGGAATTTCTGAGCTTCACCCACAATGAACAGCAGTTTGTTTCTGAACCCAGTACCTACACCAAGGTGGGGAGATACTTAAATGAAGGAAAAGCTAAGAAATTGTCACACTTTGGTATTAATTAAAAGGCTTTGCAGTGATGTGATTAGATTACAGTAAGACACACTCCCTTCACCACGGCTCGTGTGTGTTCAGAAAAAAAAAAAAAAAAACAGTGTATGGAAAAAAGTTCAAAAGTTAAGCTGAAATTCACTTATACTTGAAGTCTTGCTTGTGAGGGAATGAATTCTCCCTAAAGGACCCGAGTGAAGAATGCAGTGACTCACCAGTCTGTCCACTGGCCAGAGTGAAAAGCCGCAGCAGGAGAGACGGCACGGCACGCTGGGACGCGTGAATGCTCAGTTAGCCGGGGAGACACTGGGGTGCCCCACAGCGCCCCGTTCCCACCTGTCTTAATTAACCAAGGGTCAGCCAGTAGCGGCCATTGAATTAACTGTCTTTCCTTTGAGGTTGCAAGGAGTTTTGAAGCATTTATTCAGTCTCCAGAGTAGCCGATGAGGACCGGTTTAATGACATGCCAGCTCTCTTGTGGCCATGGTAATGTGTGTTTTGTCCTTTCTGATAACGTCAGGTATCTATCACGGTAAAGGGAAGAGACAGAGCAATTTCTTGGGAGGAAATTTGGCATTAACTGCTAGGTTACTTAATGGAGTATGGTGACACCATTTAAAAATGGAGTGTTAAACAAAGACTAGCATAGAAACTAAATCCCATGTTAATCCAGTTTTACTGTATGGCCTAGACACTCCTCACGTGTGGCCCACTAAGACTGTGACCCAGTTACATCTCAGAACACTCATGGCATTTCAATTGCAGTTTAACATTCTTACCCATAAGAGAGGGAGAAATGGTGGTCTCATCATTAATATAGCAGGATTTGAAGTAAATAAATGATCTAAGCAATTGAAGGAGGCTCTGTTTCCCTCCATATTCTGTGAGATCTGTGTTGAGTAACCTCATGATATGTTTTGGAATTTCATGTGAGTTCAGAGAAGGGCCCGTAGGAATGGGAAGACATCCGTCTGCTGGAACGAGCACCAGTTGGAGCGTCAGGCTAAGAAAACACCCCCATCTAACGATTGAACAACTTAAACATCATTCTGAGACATAATTCTTCAAACTGCCTGTGTCCTAGAGTGAAGACAAGCTGTAACTTAGACCCAGTTCTCCAAGTATCTAAAAAACTGTACTTGCCAATATTCAACTCTTGAACTTTGCCAGATGGTCCATTTCTGAGCGGGATGGGTGGGGAAGGGAGAGGGGGGAGGCGGCAGCGAGTACACCCTCTGCCACTGTCTTCCACTGCTGACTAAACTTAAGGCGTATTTGCCATCTTTAAAGCTTGGGAATCTCTATGTTTTCAATCAGACACATCAGAGGCAGAGGAGAAGAAAGTGGACATCCCCACCCCACTTCTACCGTTCTTAGTGAGTCTCTGCTCTTGGAGCCATGGACAAATCTCTGGAAAATTTGAAACATGCAATCTTGTCCTAAGTGACTGTAAATTTAAATTGATGATTATTATCCTATAAAATGCTCTGGAGAAGGAGCTACAGATCAGAACCAGTTTTCATGAACATGCACCGTCTCAGCCTCTAGATGCAGTTACTGATGAGTTGATGGCAGTTCAGAGCTTCACTGCCCCGGAGACGTTGTCCCCACACATTATAGGATTCGTGTTCTGAATAGACACGATGTTTCACTTAAACGTCTGACATTGTGCATGTAAACTATGAGTCATTAGTTCTGTGTATCCAGTTATTCTTGCAAACCAGACCCAGTTCTCTGATCAAGGAGTTTTCAACTCCAAAATTGTGTTCCTTTCATGTGCCATATCGGAACCTGTGATGTGAAGCCTTCTCAGACCGAATGACTGAGATGATGACTTTGTACACATTACACGGTTTCTTAACCCGACGTTTATTCAGACTGCCCGAGAGTAACCAAATGGCTGAGATGATGACTCGGTTCCTTAACCCGATGTTCATCCAGCCTGGTCACCCTCGGGGTGTCTCTGATTTTGGTACCTGGGTAGATGCAGCAAGCAAGTGCTGGCAGGGGCCAAAGATACAACTAAACATCCATAAGCCCCAAGAGCTCGTGAACAAAGCGTCATCCAGTCCCCCGTATCACGGTGTCAAACCTGGGAAGCCCTTCTGGCCCTATACGTGGTGCCTGTTTGGGAGTGGTGTTTCCGTCTTGTATGTGAATTTACAACTTGAATTTCCAGTTTACTCTTCTGTCACTTTTTATCTATTCCCTTGTAATTTTGTGATTACTAACACTGTAAAGCTGTGTGTCACTAGGCAGACCCACTTGTATTACTCAAAGTCAGAGCAAAGAGAAAAACACAGAACTTTCGTTTCTTCTGAAGCCAGTCATCAGAAGAAAATAATCCTTCGAAACAGAATGTTCTGCACAAAAAGATAAAACTGAGACAGAAGTGGCTACAGGATATCTTTGCACGACTATCCTAAGCATGGTGGAAAGTGCAAGCAAGCGTATTTGAGAGAAAGAGTAAATGACCCCTGGAATTTGAGTATTACATTTTCTGGAAGACAATTCAGAACAGGGTGTTTTGCTTTGCATTTCTCCAGTTACGACGAGGGGTGGCTCTTAAGTTTCTGTCATCAAATGGCAACATGGTGCCTTTGTCTCCTACTCAGTTTTATAGGAACACAGGGCACTGGAAGATTTGGGGGAAATGTCTGAAGATATATGTATGATTGACACAGAGAACAGGAGAAGGAATGATGAGTGGAGTCCTCTGTGAGCCCATTCCTGGCTGGAGTCAACGTGTCTTGCACACCCACCAGGGGTCAGAGAATGCCATTAAAATGTGGAAGAGGTCAATAAACTTATAAGGATCATTTACATTATGGTATATATAATTGACACACACAGCCACTTTACCAGTCCCTTGGATTTCTTTGTAAATAGAAAAGGTAAACTCTAAAATATGGGTATGGTCATGATTAAACATGATTTCCAAAGAAATCAAAATCTGTGTTTCTGGAAAAATGAACAGTGCTTTGGAATTATTTAAGAATATGACTCTAAATGGTTTGGAGCTGACAGACGATTCAAAATCGTGTTCTAATGAAACGCAACCTAGACTGTACACTCCCAGCCTCGTATCAGGATCACGGTTTTTTCAAATTCTCAACTCATCTAACATTCTTCAGTTTCTTTGAATTTAGAGATTTTTACAGATTACAGAAGGTCATAAAAGCACATTGTCCCTTTGATCTATAGTGTGAGTCAGCGAAAGTCTCAAGAGGCTAAATTCTAGCCTTTGAATCACAGCAGGTGGCAGGGAAATTAAAGCTAGCTCTACTCCGTACTTATTAAACTAAATTACCATCAAAAGTAAGTGGAAAGAGGAAAAAAGGGGAATCATTCACTGGACTAGAAATTTCATTTATTCCTATAATAAGTTTGCTTGATGAAAAGAATTATAGAATCAAACCTAAAAACCTCAGTAAGGTATCGCCTGCATTATTAGGCTCCCCGGGTCATCTCTCTTCAGGAAAATTCCTGCCTTCCTGATGGACTTCCATGTTGTGTATTCCTGCTCTGCCTTTGAATTTAATTTAAGTAATGGCCATTATAATTTAGGTCTGTATGCAGGAAATGGGCATAGCCAGCTAACACAGTTATGTGTAATTGAGTCATGAGTCCTACCCCGTCCCCAGATTATACATAGGAAATTAGAATAGATGCTGTGTTTTACTCTGTGGGGCTCTTTAAAAATGAAAAAGAACATGTTAATAAGCAGCAAATTATTTATATTGCCAAATAATATCTTTTCAAAGACATCAATGAACAAAAGTACATACTACAATCCTTTCTAAATAATGCCTGGTTGAGTACTTCATAAAACATTATCAATTTCAGACTAAAATCGTACTGAATTATTACTCTTTGTTTATAAAAACATTTGCGTCTCCCTCTAGGTCTGACTCCTTAACGTTAGAGCCCCAGGCTCAGTATCTCAGAGAACAGTCCTCCTCTCTCATACCTGAGTTGGAAAGAATCAGCTGTTTCCATAGCAGGGAAATCACGTACTTGATCGTTGTTATTGTAAATGTATTTCCCCTAAACGAAGCTGCATTTCATTTTCCCCACATCTTGTCTGATCTCTCTACGACCTTCTCTTTCTAGGCGGCAACCGAAGGAAAAGATAAGCCAACAAATATGTACACAAATCAATTCAGACCGTGCTTCTCCGTGTTGTGTAAGAAAAGTCTGGGGAATCACCAGAGACAAAGGGGGAAGCGGGGTGAGGGGAGCGCGTCTACGGGGAGTAGGTCCCCCGGGAGAAGTCCGTCCGTGAGATCTAAGTGAAGGAGACACTGGGTCCGCTGGACCCACAGAGCAAAGCTGTCGGGCGTTCTGTGTGCAGGGTCACAAAGTACGGCACAGGAGACACTCACTGACACATTTCAGAGAAACACCCTCGTGTGAGAGGTAAAGCCTTTCCCTAACAGGAACTTCCAAGCATCTACTCTTGGAAAGCGGTCTGAGTTTCAGAAAAAAAAAACATTTAAACACCAATTACTAATTAACTCATGCATCAGCGATTAATTGAGCTCATTAGATGTGCCAAGTGCTTTCTTAGGCTGGGAGGCACAGCAGCTATGCGCACAGACCTACAGGACTGGGGATGCTGTGTGAGTGTGGCACATGGGGCACAGGCACCCAGGGGCCGCACGCCAGGGAACCCGCCTCACCTGCTGAGAACAGCCACGGCCTTCTGAGAGAAGTGACGTCAGCACAGCACAGAGCTGGAGACTGCAGCCACCGACGGTATCAAGGCCGCGTGAGGAGCTGAGACACACCCAGCTGGTCACAAACTCGCTGCATCTCTCTCGCCCTTAAAGTCACCTGTCACTAGTGACCAGGTCCCCAGCATGATTTAGCACTCTTACACTTTCTTCCCATAAATATGGTGAGAGCATAAACACCGCGCCTGCACACATACACCCTTCTGATTAGGATTTGGTAGTCGACAAGTTTTAGCAAGGGGGCAAACATTGAAAATAAGGATAATTTTTCACTCGCTTTTTCAACATCGTGACTGAGAGTAACACTGGTTTCCGACGATGCTGGTTGTAGCCCAGAACCAGCACCTTAAGGCAGAAAGACCAGGAAGGAATTGGGGAGAGCTGTGATCTAGGAGGTGGGAAGGGACCAGACAATGGTTTAGATGACAGGGACTCTAACTACCCTTTTGGCCTGCTTTTACATACAATCCCCATTTGCTGTGTAGGCAGGCACTCTTGCTTCAAGCTGGAATTCAGGAGGGACTTCTCTCAGAGAAATTGTTAGAGTTTTAACACAGTGTGGTACTGGCATAAAAATAGGCATGTGGAACCAAGGAACATAATACAGAGATGAGAAATAAGTCAATGCATATAGAGTCAACTGATCTTTGGCAAGGGTGCTAGAAATATAGAATGGGGAGATGACAGTCTCTTCAAGAAATGGTATGGGGAAAACTGGAAACCTACCTGCAAAAGAATGAAATGAGTCCCTTATCTTTCAGCATAAACAAAAATCAAAGTGGATTAAATATTTAAACCTGAAACTATAAAACTCCTAGAAGATAACAAGGGGAAAGCTTCATAATGTCAGGCTTGGTAATCATTTCTTGGATTTGAACCAAAAGACCAAAGTAACAAAAATAAAATGAGGTGAGTGGGACTATGTGTAACTAAAAGGCTTTTGCGCAGCAGAGGAAATGCTCAACAGAGTGAAAATGAGCTTCCAGGATGGAAGCAAATGCCTGCATGCCTTACATCTCATAAGAGATTAATATCCAAAATATGTAAGGAGCTTGTACAAAAATGCAAAAAAAAAGAAAAATGAGCAAAGGACTTGAGCAGAAATTTCTGCCTTGAAGTCCTGCATATGGTCAACACACACACAGAATGAAGTTCAGCTTCTGTGATCATCAAGGGAATGCAAATCAAAAGCGCAGAGAGCACCTCGTGCCTGCTTGCTAGAATGGCTGGGGTCAAAAACACAAAAGTAAGTATTGGTGAGGATGTGGAGAAACTGAAACCCTCATACACTGTCAGTGGGAATGTAAAATGGCGCAGTCGTTATGGACAGCAGCAGGGAGATTGCTCAGAATGTCAACAATCCAACTACCGTTTGATCCAGCCACACCCCCTTCTGGGATACATCTGAAGGAAACAAAAATAAGGATGTCACAGAGTGTCTGCAGCCCATGTTCACTGCAGCACTATTCACAGCAGCCGATACGAAAACCACTCTGATGTTTATCAACAGATCAGTGGGCAAAGAAAACGCTGTGTATACATACAATTGGCCTTATAAAGGAAGGACCTCCAGCCATTGAGGACATGAATGAGCCTGGGGGACATTATCCTAAGTGAAATAAACAGACGAACACTACATGAGTCCACCTGTATGAAATCTCTAAAACAGTCAGACTTCAAAAAGCAGAGAGTCGAAAGGGGGTTCCCGGGGCTGGCGGGAGGGGGACATGGCGAGCTACTGTTCAACTGGTATGAAGTTTCAGTTACACAAGATGAATAAATTCTAGAGATGTGCTGTCCCTACAATGTCCTCACACCAATGGTTAACACTGTGCTGTGCACCTGAAAGTTACTTAAGGTAGATCTGTTAGGTGTTCTTGCCACACACACAAAGGGACACAGGGCACTTCCAGAGTGACAGATGTGTCTGCTACCTTGATTGTGGCAATGGCATCAAGGTACCTGCACATACCCAAGATCATCCAGTTGTACAAATTAAATATGTGTGATTTTCTGTATATATATCAATTCTACCTTTAATGAACTTACTCATAAAACTCAACACTAAAAAACAAATGACCCAATTAAAAAATAGGCAGATAAACTAAATAGTTTTCCAAAGAAGATCTACCAATGGCCAACAGGCGTGTGAAAAGAAGCTCCACATCGCTGATCATCAGGAAAATGCAAATCAAAACCACAATGAGATATCACCTCACACCAGTCAGAATGGCCATTTATCCGAAAGACAAGAAATAACAAGTGCTGGTGAAGATGTGGAGAAAACAGAACCCTTCTATACTGTTGTTAAATTGGTGCAGCCACTTATGGAAAAATGGAGGTTCCTCAAAAGACTGAAAATGGAATTCCTTCTTTGGGGCTTTTATGTGAAGAAAACAAAATCTTTGAAAAGATATATGCACTCCTATGTTTATTGCCACATTATTTACAATACCCAAAATTAGGAAGTAACTGAAGTGTCCACCAGTAGATGAATGGATAAAGAAGATGCAGTGTGGTGTGTGAGTACATAATAAAATATTTATTATTCACCCATAAAAAGAAAGAAACCCTGCCATTTGCAACAACGTGGATGAACCTAGAGGGTATTATGCTCAGCGAAATAAGCCAGGCAAAGAAAGACAAACACCATATGATTTCACTTATATGCAGAATCTAAAAAAACATACAAAACAGAAATAGACTCACAGACACAGAAGAGACTGCTGGTTGCCATTCAGGAGGAGGGTGGGAGGGTGAGACAGGTGAAGGTGTAAATCAGCCGCAGGGATGAAGGTACAGCATAGGGAATATAGTCGCTACTACTGCGATCTTTGTATGTATGCTGATAGTTACAACACTTACTTGGATGAGCACCTAATGATGTAGACAACTGTCAGATCACTAGGTTGTCTACCTGAATCCAGTATAATATGATACATAAAATGATTTTAAGTGAAGGGAAAAGAAGTGGATATGAATAAAAAAAATAAGTTAGGGAATAATAATAGGAGAACCAAATTATGGATATCATCACACTTTTGAACAGTATCTTCCTCCATGTAGATGGATCGATTATAAAAGAAAGCCTCATCTGCTGACATATTTTTGATCCTCAAGGCAATGTCCTTTTGTTTTTGAAACATTACATGGTTTTTTTCAAAGAATAAGGACAAACTTGCCTTTCATTCTTATTGTATACTTAATATTTGTGCTCCCCCAAAATTCATATGTGGAAATCCTAATGCCCAAGGTGATGGTGCTGGGGGAGGAGCTTTGGAAGATAGAGCCTTTGAGAAGTGACTGGCTCATGAGGGTGGGGTCCTAATGAATGGGATTAGTGCCCTAAAAAAACACACCCAGAGACTCCCTGCCCTTCCACCGCATGAGGACACAGAGAGAAGCAATTGCCTGGCCTCAGGAGGTGGGTCCCAACCAGAAGTGGAGCATGCTGGCACCCTGATCTTGAACTCCAACCACCAGATCTGTGAGAGAGACATTTTTGTTGTCTATAACAATGCTGCTTTGTTACACACCCCAGACAGGCTAAGATCGTCATGAATTTTCTGTCAATAACTAAAATGAACAGCACATACCCTTTCTAAGCTATATTTGAACCACAGGTGATTGGAATCAAAGGCTCTGTATAAATAGAATGAATCATGAATAATTAAAGACTTTATAATTTAAAAGACAACCTGTTGCAGTAGCACCTGCATTTAGAGATCATGTTGAAATGTATCATGTATCTGGTTGAAAAAAACAACACTTTATTAAACTAGTATTTTAGCAGTTCAAAACATGTCTGATCTTTCACAATGTGATTTTTAACTTGTAATTCCTCTGTGACATCTAGATTTCCCCAAGGTACTGTCATATCCCTGAAATGTTTTCTGCCAGATCAAAGCCCAAGATAAAATTTCAATTACATCAATGAAATGAACTATTCATATGGAACTAATCTTTCTAAAAAAACCTCTTCAAATAAAAACATCACTTTTGAAATGCAGATAAACCAAATTTATTGACTTGGTTATGAATTTTGTCAGGATATATGCTGTCAATTTCCTTGTACTTTGCCAATATACAATAATGAATAGCCAAATAGGAAAAGACTGCCCTATATATTGTTGCCAGTTATACAGATATGTGGCTGTAAACATTGACCCACTAATTAAGGGCAAGCATGTAACAGAACAGTAGTTCTGATGAAGTTCCATCCCCAGGAGCAAACTCAAACTGAACAATACAGTAAGCAAAATTTAAAAACAGAAATAAAATATCTATCTTGACATTGTTACGCAAGTAAGAATCCTTATGCACAGAGTAACATCTTAATGCTTGGCAAGACTTTACAAGTATGTGATTCTGTGAATGGTGCTCTCCATGTCAGTGAGCAAAAGTCACGCCACAGAGAGCTTAATCACACCCCACAGAGCACGCTAACAGCCCAGATGGCAGTACCTGGCAACGTCCTAGTTGAAAGTCACTTAACATTTACGGAGACAACCCAAGTTTAACCAGTACACCATCCTCAACATTCCTGCCTAGAAAAGACTTATTTGCTTTCATGAAAAATAAATTGTAATGCTGTACAAGTTCTCATGGCTCTTCTTGGTGTGCTTATTTTCAGTTTTGAACACCTGCCACAGCTGTCACTTAATTATAATGCATCTATAATTAAGAATCTGTTAGGATTTTCATAGAATGTTCAGTTTTGAGGAAATTGCTTTAACATATTGTCAGATTCCAACAGCCCCTGACTTGGAATACAAAAAATAATGAATACATCAAAATAAATACAAAGCAAAGCAGAAACTGATTCGTCGATACAGGGAACAATCTGGTGGTGGTCGCCAGAGGGGAAGGAAGGTGGGGGGGAGAAGCGGAATAGGGGAAGGGGAGTAAAAGGTATAAACTTCCAGCTATAAAATAAATACATGTAAATATTAGGCTAAATATGTAAAATAAATAAATGTACAGTATGCGATATAGCTAACATGTAGCAGCTGTGTGTGGTGACAGGGGGCAGCTGCATTATGATGGTGACCACTCTGGAAGGCACAGCATACGTGTCGGACCCACTGTGCCGTACGCCTGACAGGATATAATACCGCATGCCAACTACACCTCATTAAAAAATAAACAAGTCCCACATGAACACGGAAGTGAAGCTGGTCTTTAGGAGTGTCTCCAACCCTGATTATTTGATCTCTCTCCTCCGTCTCCCTACATCCTAATAATGAGTCCTGCGGACGGTAAGAGGCAGCCCCGCATTTCGCCCTCGTCTTCCGTCCCGGCCCTAGTCCCGGCCGCCCTTCCCTGGGGGCCTTTGGAAGGTATGTAGCTGTGGGACCCCATCTTTGCCCTTGAACTCCTGCAGCCCGTTCTCTGTGTCAGCCAGAAAGACTTTATTAAGCAGAAATGAGGCCACACCGCTTCCTCCTGATGTCACACGACTGTCTGCTGTGCCTCGGGTGGACGCACATTCTTGGCTTTCGGTGACAAAGCCCTGTGTCTCGGACGCTGCTGCCCTGGCCCCTGGCCCCTGGCCCCCCACCGTGGCTGCCGCCTCGCCCGGTGCTTCCCGCGGCGTCTCCTGCTTCTCCTGTGCACCTAGCCCATCTCCTTAGAGTCACGTCCTAGGAATTTGCTCTTTCTGCAGGGAAGTCTGCATAGGGTGTTCCTTGTTCCTCAGGGCTTAGTCTGAAGGCCAGCCCTCGGAGAAGCCTCCCATGGCCGTGGACCTAATAACCTAGTAGCCAGACTGAGATGGCCCCCGTCTCATCTACGAATCCTGATGCTCCGCAGAGCCTGGGCCACTGCCCTGCCCTCCTTGTTTGTTGTCCCACCGCCGGGGTTACAGTAGGATTCCCTGAGGTTAGGGAATTGTCAATATTCGCCTTGCCGAAACCTCAGGAGTTTAGAATAGTGACTAACACCTAATACCTGCTCAATGGCTTCTTATAGTTCGTAAGACTTGTTTTTAAGATGTAAGGGTACAGAGGTGAGAGATCAAAGTGAAGAACTAAAGGTGTTCTATGAAATACACATCATGGGATCAAGTAAGCTAAAGAAATAAATACTAGGCTAAAAACAGCTTTCTGGAGCATTCCTTAGACTTTTGATACAGTGCAATTTTGTGGTATCTCCAAGATTACAGTGGGGGTGAGTGGTTTCCACAATGTACTTGACCACTGGGTAACTTCCTCTCAATGAACAGGTCTGACTAGAGTATGAGGATTAATCAGTTTATAAGACACGGACCTGTGCACATCTACCTACACAGAACTAATGAGTACTTTAAAGCTTTGCTTCTTAAAAAAAAAAAATCTATACAAGGAAAGGAAAAAGCTAGCTCATGTTTTTTTGTTGTTTTCCTTTTTACCAAGATAAATGGATTCCAGGTCTGACTCCACTAACAACTATTTGTGTTCACTTTCAACAAATCAATGTTTGTGCCCATTTCCTCGATATTAAAGTGAGGAAGAATCATTTCTATGTTGTCACCTGATTCCGTATGTCTTAGAGCTCCCCTTCCATCGAGCCCAACAGTAAAGTGGAATAAGGATGGTTTTGGGGTCAAATAATGAAAAGTGTGCAGCAGTGGCATGCCGTGGCTGAAGCAGAGCTGAGTGGTAACCCCCGAGGGGAGCCCCTGTCCTTCGAGCAAGCTGAGCCTTCACATCTGCACGCTAGTAACTCACTGCTCACCTTTCAGACCAGCTCAGAAGCTGTTCCCCCCAAGAAAAGCTTTTCTGTCCCCCCTCAAACTAGATCAGGCCTTCCTAAGAGTGTGTGCTTCCTTGAATCGTCCTCTTCAGAGAAACTACGTGGGTCTTCGGTGCTTTCTTGCTGCTCTCCTTCCCAAAGCTCCAAGTTCTGTGCAGGTGAGCATCGTGGTGTTTGGAAGATTCCTGCATCCTTAGGAGTCCTTCAAAAAGTCCCTGGCAAGCAGAAGGTGCTCACAGGCACCCACTGAGGAACAGGGATTCGCAAAACTTTGTTGTGTAAAACACAATTTAATTCTCTACCACAGTGTATGTCAAAGTGGATAGCAATTCATATTCAGATCAGAATGAGATAAAGTCCAAAAGTTCTCCCAATTCTGTTCAATTTTGTGTTTATTCAAATACAATGACCACTTCAAAGCACATAGTCTGAAGATGAGCAGGCATGCACACCAGTATAACTGCTCATTGAAATAAGTAATTGGGGCTAGTAAGCTCTTTCTTACATGAATGCCTGATGACCATTTCAGGAGAGGCTTCATTGGGGTTTGCTACTAAAATCTGCACCCTTTCTCCCTAAAATTCTTTGTTCCTGAAGTGTTTTCTGGGGGAGAGATTATAGCAGGACAGCCGACAGGCAGGCAGCATGGCCTCACGAAGCAGTCCTGCCTGTAGGCCTGAGGAACCTGGCATGTGCTCAGGACCCAAGCGGTGGGACATCGAGAAGAATGCCATCGGATGCTGACTCTCTAGTGACCTCTGGGATGCAGATGTAAATACTGTTTCACAGCTTGTAAGACAGCCTGTTTCTTTCGAGACTGCTCACTGAAGAGTGATAGACATTTCAGAGAAGCATGTGAAAAGTTAAAGAAAGAAAGCCTTACGAGAGTTCCTCGGGTAGCTAGCTGGCCTGCAGCGCTGTGGCTTGGTGCGTGGCCGCGGCTCCTGGGATCAGGCCCAGCGATGGCCAGAACCACAGGCCACGCCCGCGAGGGAAGAGCCAGGGACTCCTTAGAAATATCTGAGGAGGGACTGAAGTACACAGTGGAAGCGCGCACGCGTTTCAGAGAGCAGGCCGGAGGGGAAGGGGACTCGCCGCAGGTGCCCCATTTGCACTGCACTTCAGACCGAGGCTGTGATAAATTAAAATCTCTGCTGGCAACGGGTATGTGCAGAATGTTAATGCATTTGCTACTGAGAAAGAGAACTAGGTTTCCAAATGCTGTGGTCAGGCTGGTGCTGCAGACCCGCAATCACTGAATATCTTCTCACTCACAAGTGATGACGTGGAATCCTGTCTATTCTGTTTCAAAGCAGTGGCCGCTATCGGCCCTAACACGTCACTGCGCCTTTGCAGTTAAAGTCGTACAGTGTGGTCATCTAGTTCTGGGACACTGAAGTGCCTTCACAGTGGTGATGAATTTGCAGTTTATTAGGGATCTTCGATGTGCCCTGCCGTCTCCCACATGCCCTGAGGTCCCTCTTCTCTGTTCCGTCACCAACACCAGCACCGTGTCAGTACTGAGAGCGCTGTTGTGTGGAAACCTGCAGTATGCCAAGGTGGGAAAACAATCGTCCCTAAGGGTTCCTTGTCAGTCAGGGTCTGAAATTAAGGGAATGGAAATACAGCCGTGCCCACCTAGCCCCAGGGGGACGCGCTGTCCTCTGCTGGCGTCGGGTCTGGGAGGTAAGCCCTTGCGCTCCCGGCTCCCCCTCTCTGGGTGCCCTGGATTATTTTCCTCTGATTTTTAAATTGAAATGATGCTGCTTGCTCAAGATGTTGACTGTAAACACCCCCTTTAAAGCAGGTATCTGGTCTCTTTCATTACCATTTTCTCAATTGAGTCATTTCTAAAGTGCTGCTTTTCTGAGTTTAATTACAAACCAGATAGAAAACATAGGCTTTTGTTTCTCACTCTAAATACAGATCACATTCTCTCTCACATGGTGCTTTTTCCCTTAACTACTATTTCTTATATTTCTGAATTAAAAAGCATTCCAAGGTAGAAAAATTAAAAAAACAGCCAGCCACAACAATAATATACATGTTTGGAGAGGTCACAGGTTTCAAATGCTTGCAAGGAAATTGAGATTCAAGGACCTTGGACACTAGAGATCTATGACTCTGCTTCAAGGGGAGCAAAAGGGGGTCTGCGCCCGGGCGGGCTTCTCCCGGCTGGAACAGGGGTCTGCGTTTCACTTTTCCATCCGACCCAGATCGGAAATACCC
The DNA here is from genome assembly GCF_040802235.1 of Manis javanica. Lineage (NCBI taxonomy): Eukaryota > Metazoa > Chordata > Mammalia > Pholidota > Manidae > Manis > Manis javanica. Next base: position 109,416,890 of record NC_133167.1, read on the forward strand.
TCCTTCCCTTAAAGATAACATAAAAATCATTCTGTAATGTTTTAGATGAAAACAGAAACATGTATTTTGCGAAGGCAAGAAAAAAAAAACATATTGTGTAGGTAGCACAAATCGGACTTGAGTATTTATCCCTTCGATGAAACGACGGTGTATCTTAGTAAGTGGGTATTGGTAATGAAGGAGCTTATGCAATGCTCTGTATTTATATTAAAGTGTCAGTTGCTAAATCAATAACATAATGGACTGAGGACTTTCAATTTAATGACATATGAATCTTTCTGTTTTCAAAAGCAACTTCCCACTAGCACAGAAATATCAAATGGTCAGTTCCTTCTTGTCTTTAAATATCTAGAAAAGTACATAATCACTGTGATTTACCAGAAAACGTTGATCTAAAAGCTCTGCATTTACTGGAATTTAAGTTTATTCATGTTGTTAATCCTGCATTTTGTCATTCCTGCCCCAATTTGTTTATTTCTTTTTTCTGATTTCTCCATGTGAAAGTATTGTTATAATTACCAGGGCAATTTTATATAGAAGAACATTTTATCAGCATTTAAAATAATTATGTTCAACTTCCTTTAATACTTGTCTTATATTTTTATATCATAAATATGCCTTTATATATTATTTAAATCATGTCTTATATTTTTCCTTTAAAAAACCTTTTCCACATTCATATCTAGAGTTATTTTCAGTGAATAAGCTCTTCTTTCTTTATATTCCCTAAGTGGTGACTTTTTTTTTCATCAATTTGTTAAGGATTTGAACAATAATTTCTCAAGAATACAATGGAAATCTCTCTTCCATGCTTTATATTTTGAGGGGCAGCTTTTCACAGGAGTGCTTGGCTTTTGTTCAGTCTGACTGTTTTCGTAAGACTTAGTGGAAAATTTAAAGAATGTGGCCATCATCCCCTTCCCTTGGTAAAGGTGAAAAGACAGGCTCACGTAAAAGAAAACAAAATGGTTCAGAAATAGTAAGTTTCTTCTGTGACAACCATGCTTTGGTTAAGCAGGAGTCAGTTGCTGACGTTTGTGCCCTATTTAGCGTTGTGCAAAGGTTCACTGCTTTCCTGTATTCCTTCAGTCTGTCTTTCTTATGTAGTTGTAACACCTGCTTTCTGGTTTGGGGGTTTGCTTGAGGAAGACCTGTGGGGAGCCATCCATGTCTCTGTGGGAATTCCTAACACCTGAATGCAAAGGTATTTTCTCAGGGGACAACGTTTCCCCAGAGCAGAAACCCCCGACCTCTAGCTGAGCAGGGGCAGCGTGGAGGGGATGTACGGGGGATCACTCGCTGCCTCGTATTCAGTTTAAGGCCAGTCTCACCTCCTCTTGGGGAAATAACTTGCTTGGGACCATTCCGAAGGGGGCAGCACCAGAGCTGGGTGTTTGACGCCTAGTTAGGTAATTCACATCACCAAACAATATTGACTTAAACCCAGTTACACAGTCACTACACGAGGCAGGTGATATCCTGTAATGACCTTGGTTCAGTTGTGATTACCAAAAATAAACAGATTAAGGCCACTGCCCAGAGGGAGTGAAATTTGGTGAAAAATAAAATATAATGTATTAAGTTCTTAATTTTAAAATCTGAGCATTTGATTTTATTACCTTTTAGATAATTTCATAAACAATTAAAGATACTAGCATTTAAGTTTTAACCATTTTCTACAACTTGCTAAAAAGCAGTAACTTCAAGTTCTCTTCCATGAAAAACTGCCCTGCTTAAGCCTCCGTCTACCACTGTTGGCTCACATGTAAAAGCTCTCTAAGGAAAACAAACAATATTGAGTCCTTGATCAGTTACTTTAAACAAAGTTCCTCTCTTCTCAGGGACCAAGGTGGGTGAATTTTTGTCCACGGGCACTTTTATAACACAGACAGATCAGAAGACAGCTAGCAGTCAGCAGATTCCCATTCTGTATTAAATACGTATATTGAAGGTGTGGCCATTAAGGGAAATAATTCCCCCACAGCAATTTCATGGTCTGTGGTCAAAGGTAACATTGGCCAATTATTCCAGGATAGATGTGCACAGTAAAACTGATTTAAACCTTAGAAATACCCTTTCATCATAGAGAGGAATCTTTTCAATAGCAGAGGAAGATGAGATCGCGTCCAGCCCGCATGTCTGCATGTGAGCCCCAGGCTAGAACTAGCTTCAGCCACCAGAGGGTCTGAGCCGCACTGAAGTAGTGTGAACTCTGATCTCTGTCCCAACTGACACGTCTGCGTGTAAACAGGTACCCCTGGGATCTAAAAGTGAGTGCCAGAAACAAGATTTAAGGTCCTGAGGACACAGACAGTTTTAAAATGACAGAGTAGACCCCCTAAGGTAATGTTACAAAAAGTAATGTTTGAATGATAGACAAGATTGTTTAAGAGTCTTAACAGAAATCCTGGGGTATTCGGAATTTTCTGGGGACTCTCAGAAAATGCTCTCATAGTAAGCGCAGGGCCACCTGTCCGGAGTTGGAAGAGAAACTGTGGAAACCACACACCTGCTCCTTAGAGTCCTAGATGGCTTCCAGCAGTTCATCAGTTCTGTCTCAGCTCTCACACTGCATCCTTCACAGGCAGACAAAACACTGCCTTCTGTGCTGCTGGGTTAGGGAATTCATTCCCACGAGCCTCACTCTGAAATCATAAAACCAGCTGCTGTTGTTTTTCCCACTTGCAAATGCATGGATGGATATACAACTATTCAAATGTGTGTACCTGCCAGGGGTATCTGAGTGGTCATTGACACTTTGACAATGATACTATCAATAGTTATTGCCGCTGCCCTTCCCCCTCCTTGACACGCATCTTTACCAGCCTTCTGGCTGATTCTGTGGACCTCGGGCTCACCATGCCTCCACAATCATGCCAGTCAATTCCTTAAAATTAACCTCTTTCAATAAACATACAGGCATCCTGTCAACTCTGGAGAACCCTCCTACACAGCAGAGGTTTGCATGACTCCTATTTCAGACAGATAAGCTTAGCTTTGATTTTTTATTATTATAGTTTTAATATTTGGGTTTAATGATGTAATTGCATTTGGAGACAAGTTTCCACTGATTACAGGTTAAAAAAATGTAAGTCAATAATCTGCACTGTTCTGGTGCATGTGTGAGGCACTGTAAATGAAAAAAGAAACTAAATGTAATACATCATGTATTTCAAGAGCAAACAAATAAAATGACTGTATAATAAAATGATCAGCATGATGCATTACACACTTATGCCAGGCCTCACATTCCTAGAACTGAGTGTGATATTATCTTTAGTAATAAAATTAGTAGTCATAGTGGGTAGAGCTTTTTGGAGTCGTCACAGTATAGTTCTTACTGACACGTGTAATCGTTTGCTAGGGATGCCATGAGAAAGAGATGGGCGGCTTCAGCAACAGAAATTTCTCAGAGTTCTGGAAGGCAGAGATCAGGGTGCTAGCAAAGTCGCCAGCTCCTGAAGGCTCTCCCCGGATCTGTCTTCTCCAGGCTCTCTTATGGGCTTCCCCCTGGGTCTGTCCTAATCACCTTTCTTATAAGGACACAGGGACAGTCATACTGAGAGGGCCCACCTCCCAGAAAACCTCATTTTAACCTAATTACATCTTTTAAGGTCATATCTCCAAATATAGTCTCATTTTAAAGTATTGGAGGATTAGAAATTCAACATATGGATTATGGAGAGGACACAGTTCAGCCCAGAACAATATGTATCTTGACACCATAATTATCGTTGTTAAGTAGGGGAGTGTGGCCTCTGGGGGCATCATCTCGGCATCGCTTAAAAGCTATTCTTAGAGGGTACAGTGATGCCTGTGTGGCCATTCATATCTAGGTGATATTCGAAGGTCATGGATGGAAGTAGCATTTTAACATTAAAATGAATCTATGTTTGTTTTTCTTTGGAAAACAATCAGTTATTTTAGGACATTGTGTGGCTGCACAATGTGAAGTTAGCAGCAGGCAGAGAGGCCATCCATCCTTCAGGGCATGAACCCACTAAGGTTCACGAAACAGCTCATGGTGCTAACTGGCTGGCTGACTGTGTAATGAGTCAGCTGTACGAGTCAGCCTGACTCACCTTAAACACATCAAAGTAATTTTGAACTTCTAAATATTTATTACTGTTATTATCCAGTGGGGGATTTTATGGGCTACTCAAATATGTTTTTCCCAATTTCATTCAATTACAATAGGCATACCACATTACATTAAAGGTGTACAGCAATTATTTAATGATACATGCATACATTGCAAAATGATCACCACGTATGTTTAGTTAACATCCATTACCTCACATATTTTTTCTTATAAGAACTTTTAAGATCTTCTCTCTGAGCGACTTTTACATATGCAGTAGAGTATGGCTAACAATAGTCACCATGCTATGTTACATCCCAAGACTTACTTATCCCAAGACAAGTTTTCCCTTTGACCCGTCTCTCATTTCCCCACCCCCTCATCTCTGTCAACCACTAGCCACATTCAGCCATAAAAAATCAGGAGATCCTGCCATTTATGATGACACGGATGGATCCTGAGGGCACTGTGTTAGCTGAAGTCAGTCAGTCAGAGAAAGACAAATACTGCACGATTGGACTTATATGTGGAATCTAAGAAGGCGAACTAACAGAAACAGAACAGACTTGTGGTCTAAATTTTAAGTATGCATTACTTATTCATTTGTTCATTTATGTAAAAAAATATGTCTTGAACCCATACTAAATAATACCGCAGGCTGCTGTCTGGACTGACACAGTGGGGGCAGAACCAGACGCGGCCCTCTTGCTGTGCCGCCCAGGATCTGACGGCAGGAGAGGTACTGATGAGATGATCTCACAGACACATCACGCTACGACCGTGAGCACTGCGGAGGGGAGTCTGGGAGGCTTCAGGCCAGATGCACAACTGAGCTGAGCTGTGAAGGGCGACTGCACGCTCCCTGGTGGGACGAGCAGGCCTGGCCGGTCCCCAGGGAAAGAGAGGGCCCGCAGAGCGGGCCAGGTGTAGGGGAGCCGGGTGAGGGGAGGAGATGCGGGCGGGGCAGCGGGGCGGGAGCACAGGAGGTGGGGAGTCCCTGCGTAAGATGCGCTGGAGCAGCGCCAGGCCATGCCCGCCTCCCACGGGACCTCAGCTCACGCCGCTGGCTAGTGCCCAGAACTTGGCGGCAGTGGAAAGCTGATTGATACGGGCAGGACGGGAGGGAAGCATGACCATTTTTATGTTTGGAAGAGATTTCTTGGCTGCAAAGTGATTCATTTTGGTATTTAAATCCAATTGTATATTTGGACTAATTCAAATGGCTACCATAATAATTCAGGTGTGTGGCAATGTGATAATTTGAACCAGGAAATATAAAAAGTAGACTGATTGTGTGTGTGTGTGTGTGTGTGTGTGTGTGTATATATATACATATGCATATATATACACATACACATAGTATGAATATAAATATAATAAAGAATGGTAATGGAGATGTGAGGGAAGTTTTCTCTGTAAGAAAAAGAGTGACGTCATTCTCTGAGCTGGAGAAATCTTATGAAGGAGAAAAATATGCAGAGGAAACAGTACTATTATATAGACACACACATACACATGCATACACACTAATATATAAATACATGTAATGTATATATGTGTGAGAATATAATCATGACCAAATAACTCTACTTGAATGAATGGGTCCATTTTACTTTTAAAATTCAATGACATCAGGTAAAAACGCCGAAGTTATTAAAACCATGTATCATTGTTGATGGTCTCGTGCCATAAGCTCACAGCCTCTTGGCTAAACATCTCGAACTACTATGGTTCTGTTTCCAAATCTCTTACTCGCCTTTATGTGGGACTTGTGAGGAATGAGATACAGTGACTGTAAGGCACTCGGCTTTGAAGTGCATGGGTGCTGCCACTGTCAGGGGAGTTTAGATCCGTTCCCAGAGAACGTGCCGAACGGGAGTCCAAGCAGTGCAGGCAACAGAGAAGGGCCTTTGGGGCTCACGTGCAGGAAGAAATGCCTAAGGGTCAGGAAGCTCTTCCAGGTAGGTGCTGCCCTAGTGGAGTCTGTAGGTGCCAACGCGGTGACCGCTGTCTGCCAGGGGACGTGGGCCTGCAATGCTGGGTGAGACACTGATGGAGATGGACTGAAGAGTCATTCAAAGCTAAACTCTTAGGAATCCTATGCTTCTTTGATATTATAGCTTCACGTACATTTTTTAAGAGCATTTGCTTCATTGTTAAAAAGACCTATTATGAACAGCTTGCTCGCCTTTTCCTTAATGTTTCTCAACATGCCTAAGCCATCAAAGAGGCTTTGTGAAGTAACTAATGCTTCCGTAACTTTGAATCTTTAAAATGAAAAAAAGACAGATACAGCCTGTATTAGCCAAGTGGTGAGACAGATGTTCAAGAATGGCAATGCTCAAGGAGGTGATTAAAATGCCAAATAGCATCTGACTGTCCCTTTACCAGAAAAATCCTTGAGAACTGTAGTACACAAGTATTTTAAGGGAGAAAAATAGTTTGTGAATAAGCAAAATAGATAAAGCTTGTATTTACTGTCTTAATAGCAAGAATTCCTGTTTCCTTGAACAGTGTAGGCATTCAACAGAGTACTGAATGAAAAAAAAAATTACATGTGAAACAAAATGGTGGGGGAGATGTGTTCATATAACTCAATCAAAATGCAAATGAGCTTATATAATTTCAGGATAGTGTGTGTGAGTGTGTGTTTGCTTGCTAAAAGGTGACCTCAGTTCTTTAATTCATGGCGTTAAGATGAGATCCCAGGACAAATGCAAATTCTCACTACTTGGCTGAAGCCAGGTATTCAAAGGAACTTCCCGGGCAACTAGTTGCTGTTGGTCGCCTTGTTGAGAGAATGCGTCAACAGAATGGCTGAAATTGTGTTTTTGTCTGTGCAGTGGCAACGATTTCCATAGAATTCCAATAAAAGTTTACCTTGGAAGAGTTTATATTGCACAATTTGAAATTGCTCATGAGCTTGATTTTGAACTATCCTCAACATTAAATGGAAAAATAATACATCTACAAGCAAAATCAAATGTCATCAAATGCATATTCCGTCCATTCAGCTGCACTTCTGCTTTGGGGCTTGCACACTACAGCCGGCGTTTTTCATGACCTGTACAGGGAAGAACAAACAAACCAGCCAGCCTTATGACATTTATTCACAGTAAAGACCAGACGCTGTGTTATCCCTTCCTTTTCCACCAGTCTCCTATGTTTTGCCAGGTGTCTGTGCTCTAGAAATTCCCACCTGGTGCCTGTGTCAGTAGAAGTGCTTACCGCAAGAGTCGCCAGGTCGTGGCATTAGAAGGCTTGTTAGAGTTGGTTCCCAGGGTTCAGGTCCAACTCTTTGAGTTTCTTTTCCTAACACAATCATAATTCTAAGTTAGTATCTATTGATAAAAATATATAATGCCGAACTACACAAATTCACTATCAACTTTGAATTGGATTAATAACAACATGCACGTAACACTGAACATTAGTAAATGTGTGCAACTCGGTGCACACTCTGTGCTCGAAGCGCTGTGACTTTGTATGAGTCTGGCAGCTCCTCACAGGGTCACAGATAAGCCTTTTGCACAACCATCTTCATTGTGCTGCCTGTACTCCAAAAGTAAGAAAATGGCCACTATTTTTCAACAACAGTTCTTTCCAAAAAGAAAAAACAAAACAAGTTGTTTTGCAGCATTGATTTTACTATTGAGCTAAAAAGAAAAGTTCTCTCCCTCGACCATATACTTGTTGTTCCCGAATCTCATATTTGATGGAACACAGAGTGAAGATAATCAGAAAAGACACAGGCCGTTTGCCCTCACCTGTCTGACCTGTCCTGCTCAAGTCGACCCGAATCTTCTACTTGTTGTTGAACAACTTCCTCAAGTTTTCTCTTGATGGTGTGATTTTATGTATCACCCTTATTCCAGCCGCAGTGTCGAGTCATCCTGGTTAAGACTCAGAACTACTAGAACCTTGTGTTGGTGCCCCAGGACTAAGTTAGATTTGGGGGTGACTGTACCACGACTACTGGTAGTTCAGACGACTACTAGTGTAAGCTAAACCCCCGGGGTTGTTTGGTGTGTGTTTTTATTATTCTCCTTACTCCATTTTAAGATGTTGAACCCACTCACTTTCACTGCGCATTCCCACTATTATTTTCAAGTTTTATTTCTCGGGAAGAACTGGGTTCTAATCTTAGATCTCTGCAGAGATCGTTGGAGCTTCTGGAGACACAGTAAAAATAACACACAATTATCTCCTGCCTGCATGAAACTTGCATGAAGAAGATGTCTGTCACTTAGATCACTCATGAATTATATTAGATTTCAAAGAGAATTTGAAACCAAAACCAAGCTAATAAGAAACCCGCAAGAAAAGTGTTAAGATTCAGATTGGGGAAGAAGTGAAAAAGCAGTTGATTCCATTTCAAAATTATCTTTTAAGAAGTGATAAAATGAGTCAGTTCTTAAAAACACAGTATCAGATGGCTACTATCATAAATGGAATATAATATTAACAACATTTGTTTCACAAACTTGACATGAGAAATAAAAGTATAAAATTTCCTAAACACATTGAAGGCATTCTAAGAAATAGAAGAGGCTACCCATAGTCAACATTTGTTAAATCAATTCATTAGTTCACCCAATCTGATTTCTAAAAACCCTCAGATATAATGATTATTATTCACATTTTACAAATGGTGGATGTTTTGTTGATTTTTCATTTCAGCATCTTTCTCTTTTTTTTTAGAATCACAAAATTTGAATAACTGATTAAGTTGGCATTTTATAATGGAGTCAACTCAATTATCCACTCTGATAAATTTCTAGTTTTCTGGCAAGTCTTGCCTTCCTTTTTTTTTTTTTGCAATTAACACAAAATAGTCTGCTCTACTGACAAATAATTTCATCACTTGTTAAAGATTCTCTCTTTTTATATTATTTTTACTTAATAGGAGGGAAATCCTTTGAAGATTTCAATTAATATTGCCTAAGTGCCTGCTATGTACAACTGTAAGCAAAGAGATTGAAATTTAAAGTCACTGTTTCATTGAGAGTAATTAAAAATAGTGGCCAACTAGGATAAAAATAGCAAATTATACCCTGACCCAGTGCACACCAAACATATAACAGATATGATGAAAGTGTGAAAATATAGTCATTAAAAAACTAGTAAGTGATATTTACATCAAAAATCAGTATTTGATTTATTGGTTTGGAGTATACAGGAGAGTAACTGCAAGTCAAAAATGCTTCTGAGTCAGCACATCAAGTTGGAAACCAAATATCTGGATCCTAAAAAAAGACCCAAAACAGGATATCATGGAATGCACTTTTTAAAAAGATGGCAGTGGGAGAAGAGCCCCCAAGGTCAGAGCGAGGATAGTAAGTCTGCACTTCTCAGGGGCTGCTCGGTCCGCGGGTCCCCTTCCTCTGCAGGTCCCAGATCCACCCTCTGTAAGATGGGAAGAGCAGGGATGCTCACCTTGGGGAGCTGGTTTAGAAATCAGATACAATGTGCCCTTGAAAACTGCGAAGTAGGACTCATATTCTGAGTGAAAATGAGAGAGACCTAACTGGCACTGAATGGAACTTTCCATTGTATCCCAGCCAGGATACATGAGAACCCCAGCATAGAACCGGAAAAAAAAAAAAAAAAAAAACCAAAATGTAATCAAAGCACTTGGCCAAACGTCTGGTGTCCAGCACTCAGAGATGCAGTCGCTGCTGCAATGATGACATGCTGTTAAGGTGATCAGATTCCCACCTCATTCTTAACAACGCCATCTAAACTTGCCCCTTACCGCCTTCATTATCACACACATAAAGAGCACCCCTTTAGGAATAAAGCAAAGTATCTTCTTTAATGTAGGAAAGATCTATTTTTATTTCTTCTATTTAAGAAGCAGGTTAGAGGCAGGGCCTGGCTGCTGGCTCCAATTTCAAGAAGGACAGCTGGACACGACTGGGAAACAGGTGAATCAAGGAAAATTAATAATGCCTTTGAAGGGTCATCGCAAGTCCTTGGCTGGAAAGGAATGACAAATACTTGCAGAAATCCCTAGCAGTTCTGTTGGGTAGATAGACACATACCTCACTTTGCAAGCAAATTATTCGAAAAGAATGATTTTAGGACTCAACTCTGTGATCCATAGTGAGTGTGCAAGAGACTTGATTTATGGGCTCAAAGAGTGTGGTCTGTTTGGTAATGTGACTAACTGTAACTTTTATCACATTTTTTAGCAGAATTGTAACAGAAAAAATTTGATTTTTAATAAAGTCATCCCTAGAGACGAATGTCATTTAAAATGGCACACGGGGAGACCTCACATTTGCAGCCAGGGGAATCCTCTGAGAGAGCGTGTGGGAACGGGAACTCAATACTCGCATCATCCCTGAGGCCTTACTAGTGTCAGTTCACTGGCAATGAGGTTGTGTGTGACCTTAGTGACTTCAAAGTGAAATGCCCTCTGCCTTCAGGAATAATCACATTTTTTTTTAAAGGAAAAAGGTTTCTTAAAGGTTAAAAGTGTGTTATACTGGCATTCTTCCTGAAATTGTTGTCCACCTCTCTCCATGCATTTAAAAAATTGAGATTCTAATGCTCACTTCTGCTTTTTTATTATTTATAACTTCAAATAAGTAGTATGGATATATAATATACACTTCAAACATAAAAGGAAAGGTTCACAGTGTCTAATTTTATAATCCAATTTAATGAAGATGGCAAGAGTGAATCCTTTTCCGTGCTGAGAATGCACAGGTGTATTTGAAAACAAGGCAAATCTATAGATGTTGGAGCCAGGGGATCATTTCTAAGAATTAGGAATCACATATGGTTAGAAATAGTATATGTGAAGCAAATATATGTACATCTTGATCAGTGCCAACCCCACAGTTACGTGAATCAGTAAGTTCCTTAAGCTTCTCGCCTCTCAGTTCTTTGTGTGTAGAGCTGGGATGACGGTAGAGTCCGTACCACGGGATTGGTGCGGATTAACCAGGTCAGTGCACACCAAGCACACAACTTTATATCAACTTGACACTTAAGATAAGTATTCAAACATTAACTGTTATTATCAACTCACTCTATTTCTTCAGAAGGACCAAATACCTTAGCCAACGAACTTATTTTTAAAATACAGTCACTCCATGCCCTGAAAGGATCATGTGCTTTCTGCTGCGATATGGTCTCGGGTTTGGAAACGCTCAGGAGGTGTGGCAGGCGGAACTCTGCCATGACCCCGTGCGTTCCGCGATCCCTTTCCCCTGAGTGTGCGCAGGGCATGTAACTGGCCTCAAGCAGTGGTGGCTGCGGAGCTGCCTCCCCCCCCACCCCCCCATGACGGCGCAGTGCTGTAGGGCAAAGCTGAAGGGGTTTTGCAGATGTAATAAAGGCCCTCATCTGTTGACTTCATCAAAACGAAGTTAATCCTGGGTGGCTGACCCACTGAGTGAGCCCTTTAAACGTGTTGTCAGTCAGAGGAAGCAGCAGAGAGACCACTGAAGGGCTGGTGGACAAGGAGCACAGTGCCCTGTTGTGAGAGCACCAGGCCACGGAGCAGCAGGCAGCCCGTAGAAGCTGAGGGTGTCAGTGCCACCCCTGCATGGTGCTGAATTCTGACAAGAGCATCACGAGTTCTAAAGAGGACCTAAAGCCCCAGGCAAGGTCGCAGACTCGCGGTGCCTTGACCGCTGCACTGGGTGACCTTTGTGGGGTGACCCTGCTCAGGGCGCCCAGACTCCGGTGGGGCAGGCAGTAAGTTGCCAAGTCTGTGGTACTTTGTTACTCTTATGCAGCAGCAGGGTACCAGCACCGCCTCCCTCCTTGCATCCAGTCTAAATCCCTGATGAAACAGTTTGGACTCGTATTTTCTTTTCTGTCACCAGCACTTCGGGGCTTGCGCTGGGCACCACCGGGGCTCACGGTCTGCAGCATCGGGGAACAGCTGCCGGCGACTGGACGCAGTCACTCCCATCACGCGTTTCCCGGGCTCCTCTGACTTTGGGATGTCATCCATTTCCCCCTTGGGGGTTAGGGCAAGGATATGTTTTCTTGTGTTTAAAACAACCAAAGATAATTTTTATACTGTTCAAAAGGAGGAAAAAAAGGCATTAAATAGCTCATCTTTAGTCCCTTATGAAGTATCAATAACTGTGAACACAGATCCCAGATATGTAACCATGGCAGAGTTTTCTATTTCTGAGCCACCTTGCTGCACACACTGGGTGGTCACCTGACGCAGCTGCCGAATGCCAGGATTCTTCCAGAAGGTCTCGGCTCAGGCTGCTCAGAGGCAGCCGCCTGACGGTCTCTCTGCAGGGCATGTTCGTCTGGGGCTTATTCCACGAGTCTCAGAAGCTTGCGAATGGAACTTCCCTGTTTTCCCACCAGCTTGTTTGCTCGGCCTCTCTGACTGCTGTGGATTCTGACTTTTGTCTTAAACTATGGAAGAATGTCTCCTCTTGACCTCAAGGGCAGCACCCTGTCCTGTCTCCTTTCCTCAGTGGTTGCACTTTCTCCGTCTTTGCTGGCTCTGCCTGGAGAGCTCAGTCCCGAAGCTAAAGATCGAGTCACGGGTCTTCTTGATCTCCCCTCGCCTGTTCAATACTTCTTTTTTACCTCATCCAATTACTTATAACAGGCTATACAATTTACTTAAAATATGTATTTCTATCTTCTCCCTGGAAAATGCTTAAGTTCTGTGATGGCAAGGATCTTTGTCTACTTTGTTCCCTGATATTTTTCAAGCATCAGTACTAATGCCTGGCCAGTGGTAGACGTTCAGGTGATGCTTACGAAAGGAAAAGAGGAAAAGTGAGACAGAAGGGGCAGCTTTGGGCCCAGGGCAGCTTTGGGCCACCGTGAGGAACGTTCCTGCCACGAGAGGCTGTCTGTCTTTCCTGGCAGATTGCAATGCGTGAGGTGGGTGAACCTCGGGAGCTTGGTGAGAATCCCTTTCTGAAAGCTGACCGCATTCTGTCGGTTCTACAAACCATGTATTTGTGAAATTTTGGACCATCTAAAAAGGTGGCATCATGTCAATTATTAATGGCAGATTGCTTCTGCATAGTAATAAATAATTCCTTTACAGACTATACTGACTGTAGTGACCCAGTTTCACTCAATGAGCAAATAATTTGGCTACATCTGAAAACTAGTAAGTTGAATTTGCTTACTTGTTACTTACCCCATTAACTTTCTAATTTTCAAATGAAAACCTTACCACATTTACATTTTGCTGAGTGTTTTCCCTGCCAAATGTCAACTATTTTTGTTATTAATAAGCATTTAAAAAGCAATGGAATTCCTTTCCTTAATTGAAAGAAGGGATAAATTGCAAATGAAGGCAATGTTAATTCATCGGGAACATATAAAACTTCCTTAAAAAAACAATACAGTCTCTTAAATTCCAAAACATTACACCCATAATCCTGGTAAAATGAAATTTGAGTGGTGTGCATTGCATTTTTTGTAATTTTCTTTGAGACAAACCTTTTTTCCTTTTGAATATCTCAATTTGCTTTAAAATGGCAGATAATGAATTAATTCAATCCCATCTTTGCAGGGATTTGCAGGTGGTAATATTGAATACCCAAACAGTAAAACTCTGGAATTATTTGGCATGTTTTGTAGTCGTATGGATTTTTGAGAGCTACGCAAGGCAGGCTCCGCCTTCGATGACACAACTTCACTATTTCGCCTTTGCTCACTCGGTGTTCCGTCTCCTCCACCAGGTCTTCTTGTCCCGAGAAACCTTCTTAAAGTGGCAGAGCTTCTGAGGCTTCATGATGCGAATGCAGAGAGTTGAGAGGGGAGTAAGGGGGAGAAGGGGTGAAAGGGGGAGGGCACGGAGGTGAGACCAAGAGACAGAGGAGTGTCAGGGTCGGGGGGCGACTCACACGGAGGTGGGACAGCAGGAGAGGTCGACAAGCAGGGTCATGAGGGAAATCAAAATGCAAGACACGGCTGTTCAGTAATCATTTAAAGTAATGAAAGTAGGAAATTGTTAAATAAGTTTTGACCTTATGCAAAATCATACAGATATTTTAGTGTATTTATAAAATATTTCTAAATGGATAAATGTTAAAAATGTTATATTCAGTAAAAAAAAGTACAAATATGCAGAGATGAGACACTGCGCTGCTGAATATTCCGAGTGTCGGTGGTAAAAATGAAAGGTCAAGAAATACCTTGAAAGGAACAGAAACAAAAATACCACATGCCAAGACGTACAGGGCACAACAAAAGTCAGGCAAAGGAATAAGTTTGTAGCAATAAATTCCTGCCTAAAGGAAAAAGAAAAATCTCCGTCTAACTTTATACTTCACAGAAATAGAAAAAGTGCAAATCAAGTTAGCAAAAGGAAGGAAAAGACGAAAGATCAAAGCAGAAATAAATGAAATAGAGACTAAAAAGATAATAGAAAAGATCAGTGAAACCAGGAGTTGGTTCCTTAAAAAGATAAGGCAAACTGACAAACCTTTCAGCCAGACTCAGAAGCGAGAAAAGAGGATTCAAATAAGTGACATCAGAAATGAAACGCAAGACGTTGCAGCTGATGCCACTTCAAACAATTATACACCAACAAATTGGGCAATCTAGAAGAAACAGATAAATTCCAGAAACATACAGCCTTCCAAGACTGAGTCATACAGTAGAGGATCCGAGCATGTCAATTAATAAGGAAGGAGATCGAATCAGTAATCAAAATCCTCCCAAGAGAGTAAGTTCCAGGAGCAGGTCGCTTCATTGGTAAATTCTGCCAAACAGTCAAACAATATCCATCCTTCTCAAAGTTTTCCAAAAAAGACAGAACTGAGGGGGAACACTCCCAAACTCATTTCATGAGGCCAGCGTTACCCTGATACCAAAACTAGACAAAGGTGCCAGAGGAAATTACAGGCTAATATCTGTGATGAAACAAGATGCAAAAATTCTCAACGAAATATCACCAGACTGAATTCAGCAGTAAAGGGTCATGCACCATGATCAAGTGGGATTTATGGGTGCAAGGGGTGCAAAGATGGCTCAACATCCACAAATCAATGAACATGATACACCACAGTGATAAAATGAAAGATAAAAATCATATGATCATCTCAATAGATGCAGAAAAGCACTCGACAAAACTCAACATTCTATGATAAAAACTTTCAACAAAGTGGGTATAAAAGGAATATGCCTCAACATAACAAAGGCCATATAAGACATAGTCACTACTTAGTGATAAAAAGCTAAAAGCTTTTCCTCTAAGATCAGGAACAAGACAATCATGTGCATGTCCACTACTTTTATTGATGTAGGATTACATTCCTTGCCAGAGCAATTAGGCAGGAAAAAAATAAATAAAATGCAGCCAAGTTAGAAAGAAGTAAAACTGTCATTATTTGCCAATGAAATGACATTATATGTAAAAACCCTAATGACTCTACCAAAAAACTTTATTAGAACTAATCAAATCAGCTATGTGCAGAATACAAAATCAATATAGAAAATTCAGTTGTGTTTCTATACACTAATAAGGAACTATCAGAAAGAGGGGTTAAGAAAACAATGACATTTACAATTGCAACAAAAAGAACAAAACACATAGTAATAAATTTAACCAAGGAGGTGAAAGTCCTCTTTAATGAAAACTGTAAGATCCTGATTAAAGGAACTGGAGATGACACAAAGAAATGGAAAGGTATTCCACACTCATGGCTTGGAAGAATTAATATTGTCAAGATGTCCATCCTCCCTAAAGCTGTCTACAGATTGAATCAATCCTGATCACAGTTCCAGTGGCATTTTGCACAAAAATAGAACAAATTCTCCTCAAGTTTATGTGGAACCATAAAAGACCCTAGATAGCCAAAGCAATCCTGAGAACGAAGAATAAAGCTGAGAGTATCATTTCAAACTAAACTACAAAGTTATGGCAATTTAAAAGTTTGGCATTGACATAAAAACAGACCCACAGATTAATGGAACAGAATAGAGCCTGGAAACAAGCTCATGAATTAACTTAATAGAAAGGAGCTAAGAATATACATTGGGGAAAAGGACAGTCTTTTCAATAAATGGTGTTGGGAAAACTAGACAGCCACATGCAAAAGATTGAGACCTGACCACCACTACCTTACCGCTACACAAAAACTAACTCAAAATGGATTGAAGAGTTGAATGTAAAACCTGAAGCCATAAAACTCCTAGTAGAAAACATAAGCTATAAACTCCTAGCCATCAGTCTTAGCAATGATTTTTTTTGGAATTGACACCAAAAGGAAAGATTATTATTTTTTTAAAGCATGTGGGACTACATCAAACAAAAAAGCTTTTGAAAAGCCAATGGAACTATCAACAAAATGAAAAGACAGCCTCTGTATAGGAGAGTATATTTGCAAATGATGTATGAAATAAGGGGCTGATAGCAAAAATACATAAAACAGTGCATAAACTTCTACAGCAAAAAACTAACCAATCCAGTAAAAAAACTGGCAGATGATCCAAATAGACATTTTTTTCTCAAGAAAACATACAGAAGATCAACATATTCCTGAAAAAATGGTCAACATCACTAATCAGGACAATGCAAATCAAAAAACCACAAAGAGATGCCACCTCCCACCAGTCAGAATGGCTTCTATCCAAAAGACAAGAAATAACAAGCTTTGGTGAGGTTGTGGAGGAAAGGGAGCCCTAGTGCACTGCTGCTGAGAATGTAAGTCGGTGCAGCAACTATGGAAAACAGTATGGGGGTTCCTCAAAAACTAAAAATAGAACTATCACATGTTCCAGCAATTCCACTTCTGCATATTTAACTGAAGAAAACAAAATTAGTAACTCAAAAAGATATATGTACCACATGTTCACTGCAGCATTATTCACAACTGTAAAGACTTGGAAGCAACCTGAGTGTCTGTTGATGGGTGAACGGAAAAAGATGTGGGGTACACACACACACACACACACACACACACACAATGGAATTAAGGGAAGGAAATTCTGCCATTTGTAACAACACATGGACGGACCTTAGACTTTATGCTGAGTGAATAACAAACCAAGGACACATACGCATAGTATCACTTAATAGGTGTTATCTAAAAACAAACGCAATAAAGAAACTAAGCTCGTAGGTACAGAGAACAGACAGGTGGTTGCTGAAGGAGAGAGTGGGGGCAAAGAGTGGGAAGTCGGAAGGTGCAGACTTCCAGTTACAAAAAAGTCAGGGGATGTAATGTACATCATAGTGACTATAACTAATGATACTGTCTTGTATACTTGAAAGTTGCTGAGAGTAAATCTTAAAAGTTCTCATGGCAAGAAAGAATTCTGTAAGTGTATGTGGTGATGGATGTTAACTAGACGTAACGTGGTGGTCATTTCACAATATATACAAATATCAAATCGTTCTATTGTACACATGGAATTTATGTATTATGTCAATTATACCTAAACACATTGTATTCAGTGAAAAAACAGCATATACCTGTAAAACATACACAACCATACATGCATACACCCGCATACTTGCAAGAAAACACCCAAACATACAGAGACTTTGAAATGGAAGTACTCCAAAATACCAAGAGTAGTTGTCGCCTACTGTTGAAGCTTTGGTTTTTAAATTTTTAATTGTAATCTCTATTTTCAAAGTTTTGTATTGCAATGAATTATTTTTAATAAAATGTCTTAAAAAATCTAATGGACACAGCAAAGAACTTTATAATACAAAAGAAGGCATAAACATAGATTTTGTCATATGATGTAGTAAATTCATCCCTTGCAATTTAAATTTGAGGTATTTATATATTTTTTCCCCAGAAGTAAAGACAGTCACATCCCAGTCCTTAACTTGCTAGTATAAAAAAGCAAAACAAAAACACCAAAGTACAAACTCATACTGTGTGAACTATAAAAATTTAAATCTCCAAAATTCTGTTTTATGGAGATGTGCACTAGTTACCAGGATTTAGTCTCGTGTGTTGAGCAACTGATTTTTTAATTGCCATTTTGCCATTTTTTGCCATTTTTGTAGGTGTTAATGAGTTTAACAGAAATACTGATTAATTGAGGTCTAGTCGGTGCCATGCCAGATGACAGTGTGGGAATTCTAATGATGGTTTATCACTTGAAACACAGATTTCCCTAAAGTCATTAATCATAACAGTTATTTGGTATATAATAACGTAGCCATTTTCTTCTCACAGAATTTCCTGCTAATGGATCATGTGGTATTAAGTTCAAGTCTCCCAACTTTCTGAGGGGGTTGGGCTTTCTGTAGGATTCTTGCTTGTGGACCTCCATGTGGCTGGTGCCCCCTGACACCCCAGGCCCGGTGCTCCCTGGCGTTTATGACGGCCCTTTGGGAAGAGCTCTTGTTTCCTTGTTTTTATTTGCTCTGCCAACTCTGTAAGGGTCAGCTGGGTACTGATTCCCAGATGTGTCCTCCTGGTAAGTACTTTCCTAACACTGGAACCTATCAATGTAAGCTTTTCTTTCTTCTGTGGCATCTAGGTAAGCACTCTTGAGCACATGATTTGCCTCCCGTTATTAGCACGCTGCCCTCTTAGCCTCTAGTTTGTAAGGGAGAGAACTGCAGGCAGACCAAATACAGCCTCACCACCACAAATTCCCAGACAGCCCAAATCACGCTGCCCTGGCACATTTGGGAGCTTGCACTCCAAGTTGTAGGTATTCCAGGGGTAAACACTAGCATGCTGATAAACCCGGGAGTGCCTGCTGACTGATGAGACGTGGGCTCAGAGGTCATGCCATTTCCCAGCAGTATCTTCCTACAGCGGTGCTTCATGTGCCACATCTCCGCTCCCTCCACCTGGAGATGCAGCTCTTCCCTGGTAGAGGCTGCGTGTGAGGCTGGGGCCCAGGAGGGAGAGAACGGGCAGAGCCCATGCCGAATAAGGGAATAAACGCCTGCAGGCCACCGACACACGGAGTCGCGCGTTCTCACGGCATGACCTAGCTCTGCCGACGGTGGTGAAGACTCAGGCAGCTTTTGGACCATCTCACCTGCACAGAGAGAAGTGTGCTGTAAAGGCCTGGCAGCGATCAGAGAGGGACATCGAGAGCTTCCTATGTATCCTCGGCTCTTCATGCAGGAAAAACAAAAAAATGAAGAGGCGTAGTTATGTTCAACCTTGAGGCAGGAACTGCATGTGAAATGATAGGATTAGTACGTCAGCTCCGTGAACAAAGTGCCAGAATTGCCCAGGAGGGAGCCATGGATTCAACCTGAGTGGCAGTGAGGAAATATTCACAAATGAAGTGACATGTAAATGCACCTTTAGCATCAGGCGGATGTTCCTCGTGAGGGGAGCGGGAAAGCGTGGCCAGTTAACAGAACATCAGCAGGAGCTTGTGTATTTTAAAGAGAACGACCGGTACTTGGAACAGCAAGTCCACAAACACATTGGCGGACAGTCAGAGAAGCCGTAGGCAAATAACCCTGCTTGTGACCTTGAGGCAGATACCCAGGTCCAGAGGGGGTCTGTGGCTTGCCTGAGGTTATGCAAACACGTCATCTGTCCAACATTGCATTCCGTCTGGTGCACTGGTGAACCCCACGGCGGGGCCGGGGCCAGATGACACGGAACATTAGGACCTGGACGGGGACAAGCCAGAGTGGAATTCCAGTATATTTCTTAGATTCTTCATAATCTTCAAGTACCCTGTATGATGACTGATTTACTAAGACAGTTTTCAGTATAAAGTCTAAGGATAAAAATGTTGAGAGAGAGAGATGGTTATGCGGTAAAGAACTCAGCTTTAGTCCCAACTCTTACGTTTGAACAGGAGAAAAGAGCTTATTCTTTTATAAAATACCTGGTCACCTTCACTAAGTGAGAGGTATCTGGTGTAAAGCAGATTTCCTCTGTCTTCAAAGATGGCCAGACTGCAGCTCCCAGCTAATCAATAGAAGCCTAAATTATATTTTTAAACATACTGAGTTATCTGTATGAGATTGTTTTGCATTTGTGATCCTGGAGAAATGAGTGATTATATTTTGATACATAAAATATGAAGAATGGGCTTGCTTCTGTGAAGATGTAATTTATGACTGTCAAATTGAATTTTAATGACACAGTTGAATCACCTCAATCGTACCTAAGTTTCTTTCATCAGAGGTAGAAACAGAGGTTTTTTACAATGGAGTGATTTTTTTAACACTCCAAATATCTTCATTCCCTAAAATTCCAATTCAGAGTAAAAGTTAGGCAATATTTTTCTCTGTTATAGTTGAGAGAATTGCAGTGGACTTTATCAAACCCTCAGGATTTCATTAATATGAATAAAAACTTCAAAGCATCTTCCTCTTAGAAGAATGCTTAGAATATTTCATGCTTGACCCTGATTTTACAACAGTGACTGAAGATGCACCCTATACCTACAGTTTCATCAGTTTGATTTTCTGCTTCATTTCAGAATGTAAATACTACTTTATCATCACATAACAATTCTAGCCATTGATAGGGATTAAAGGCCTACTTAATTATGATAAAAGTTCATAGGTGTTAAATATGCATAAATGAACTGTATTAAAGTATATTGTTATATTATTTTTTGCTAAATGCCCACAGATCTCTTAAAACTTTTTTCTATACATTCCCTGCAATCTTTATAGTCTTAAAAGGGACTTGCTTGTTGTATTCCAAACAAAACAGTTCTTAACTTATATCCCATTTGTTACAATCCACTCAAAGTAAAGAGATTAAAATTACTGAAGGCCTCTCCCCGAGGACGTGATTCTGTGGCATGTCTTCTTTTTTAAAAGTGTAAATCATGACTTTCTTCCAAATAAGGACTGAGCTGCTCTACATAGAAGTGTATTCACAAGTGTGTGGCAATTTAAGCCTGAGTAAACCATTATTCCTAATTCTAATCTTTAGCCATAGTTTTTGAGCATCACTTGCAATTACCTAGAAACAACATTTTTTGACAAATACACTTGAAAGAAAGCTATTCAAAAAGGCTGTCTGAACCCTGGGGACTGACAATTCTGTCTTTTTGATGGAATACAACATTTCACATGCATTTCACTGTACCATGGCTTAGCTGGTATGGTTCGTTAGTAAATGGAGGCGTTTTCAATCTGGTTTAACAGACTCATTTAAATTGCGCGTGTGTGTGATATTAATATTTTACAGATCGTCTTTCGGGTCCCGTGGTGTGGTGGGCAGGCCGTGGTGGTGAGCACGTTTCTGTCTTTGCACGTCCTTTCCGTTCTGGGGAGGGCATGAGCATCGATAATACCACGCGGTCGCTGCTCCGCATCCCTCGGCCCTGAAGTCAGCATATGGAAAGAAATTCAGGGAAACATTAACTTGCAAGAGCTGTACACGGGTCTCGGGGCTGTTCTTTGAGGACAGTCTTCATACCGTTAGGCCGCAGGGCTCCTGTGGTAGCTGGAAACTTAACCAAAGCAAAGATTTTCTGCTCTGGTTACGAGCTCAAGTCCAGAAGGATTCTGTTTGTCTGATAGGATGAATGGTCACCTATTAGCCAGCTAGGAGTTAAGCTTTAAGCAGTGACACCAAATTGGTTTTGATGAATTAAAATTTCCAGGCTACTACCAGAAATATTTCTGGAGGACCCTGATTCTGACTTCTGGTATAAATTCTCACTCACATGCAGTGTGTGGTGATGTTATGTGCTTCCGTGGGACATTCACATACATGGACACCTAGAAATACGGTGGCGGTGGTTCTAACAGCCAACATTTTCACCTGTGTTCACAAAATTGCTGTTTAATTTTCGTCTTACCAGTCACTTTCTTCTAGCAAATTATTGGATTTCACTGTTATAAAAATATTTGGGGGGCTCTCTTTTCCCCCACTGCCTAGTGGGGTAGGTGGGCAGGAGAGCTGCTGGTCTCTGTCTCATCAATGATGAACACGTAAAAGTGGGAAATAATTAATACATTCATAAGAAGCTACTTGAGGAGAATGACTATATAGTTAAAAGCTACAAAGCCATGCCTGGAATATAAGGTAAGCCGTGGTCAGTGTAATAATCAGCACAGACGGCAACTCCACCAGACTGCAGCTGGGTATTTCTTATGACAAATCCTGCCTTGCCCACGTGCCCCGCATTCTCATCTCCTCAAGGTCGTTTTTCAGGAGTGGGTTACCTGTGCCTCTCCCTGGGCTATGGCTATGGCTTAAATAGTTCACCGGAGGACACAGTGGCCTGCTGGAGCTGACCCACCGGAGTCCTTTACATACATTGCCCGCACTGATCTTTGCAGAAAGCCGAAGCATGTACTACCCTTAGCTCACAGTGTCATCAGTCTCTCCACAGCATCTGTCACCTTGTCACTGGACCACATACCCAACAACAGACGCACACAGCCCGTGCAGACTTACATCTCCTAAGAATACGCTTATTCTGCTTGCTGCTTCCCTCCCATCCTCTTTTGGTACCAAGAACATGTCTCACCACTGTGTTCTCTCCACCGTTTTAACTTGTGTTTTCTTCTGTTGTTAGTGAGGTTGACTGCCTTTGACATATTTTAATAGCCACTTACACTGTTCTTTCTGGGAATGCCTGATTTTGATTAGTTGTTCCCTGATAAATCAAATATAAATTAGAAACAAGTGGTGAGAGAAGAAACTACTTTATCACCACTAAGCTCCCGTGGGGAAAGTGAGGTGTACAAGTTGCTCGTTGCTGAAAATAGGAAAAACGTGCAGTTGGCGTCAGTCATGAATGGTGGGTGGAGCCCATTGTCGTGTGAGTCACACCAGGCTGGGGATTTTCATACGGGGAAGGGAAAATGGAGATTTTCCAAATTTCTCAACCTATTGCCAGTTTCTCTTACTTTCGCATTTTTATTCATTAAGCTTACTAATACAGTTGTGCATCATCAGTGAATAAAGGGCACACAAATCCATCACCTAGTTTCAAGTAATAGGCGCTCCTAGTAATAACACAGGGAAGATACAGTGGGTGGTCATGACATCATCCAAATGACATAAAATGGCAAAAATAATAAATAGCTGTGGGAGAAAGTGTGTAGATATATACAATAAAAAGTGGACATCTCTTTATTACTCAATGGTAAGCATACTCCCCAGATATGATAACTTTTAACAGTGATCAGTCTAAATAGCACATACTTTATAAATATTCTTATATACTTATTTCTCCACAGTTTAAATCTTGGTTCAAGATTCTTTTCCAGAAGGTCAAGAAAAATTTGTCACACACCTCTCTCTCAAGCACAGTTAATAGGACACTAAATATAAATTTCATTCCATAAACTTACTGTGTATCAGTCCTTCCATGTTTGTACATGCTAAGGTCTTGCCAGCTCTGTAGTGACCCAGAGGATGGATATAGAATAACCAATCCCTTGTATATACCTCTTTGTTCCCCGACTGTGCACACGGCAATGCAATGAACATTCATATGCATGTATTTGCAGGTTTGCAATTATTTCTGAAGATAAAGTCTTAGAATTATAATTACTAGGTTAATATCTAAGGGAAATTTGAATTCTCATAAGTACTGTAAAATTACCCTCCAGAAAGCCTATCAATTTCTCACCAACTTGTTATTTATAGAAACTCTTTACATATTATAAATATGAATCTTCATATTCTAGATGATGCAATTTTTTTTCAGTTTATCATTTGTCTCCTAATTTTGTATCATTTTTTTCTTCCCATTACCCTGCTATTTATTAAACAGATTTCTTTTTTGAGAGGGCATCTCTCATATTTATTGATCAAATGGTTGTTAACAACAATAAAATTCTGTATAGGGGAGTCAATGCTCAATGCACAATCATTAATCCATCTCAAGCCTAATTCTCATCAGTCTCCAATCTTCTGAAGCATAACGAACAAGTTCTTACATGGTGAACGAATTCTTACATAGTGAATAAGTTCTTACATGGTGAACAGTACAAGGGCATTCATCACAGAAACATTCGGTTTTGATCACGCATTTTGAACTATAAACAATCAGGTCAAATATGAATATTCGTTTGATTTTTATACTTGATTTATATGTGGATCCCACATTTCTCCCTTTATTATTATTATTATTATTATTTTTAATAAAATGCTGAAGTGGTAGGTAGATGCAAGATAAAGGTAGAAAACATAGTTTAGTGTTGTAAGAGAGCAATTGTAGATGATCAGGTGTGTGCCTGTAGACTGTGTTAATCCAAGCTAGACAAGGGCAATAAACCATCCATGGATGCAGAAGATTTCTCTCAAAACAGGCGGGGGGTGGCGGGAGCCAAGATGGCGGCGTGAGTAGAGCAGTGGAAATCTCCTCCCAAAAACACATAGAGCTATGAAAATATAACAAAGAAAAATCTTCCTAAAATAGAGACCACAGGACACAGGACAACATCCAGACCACATCCACACCTGCAAGAACCCAGCGCCTTGTGAAGGGGGTAAGATACAAGCCCCAGCCCGGCGGGACCCGAGTGCCCCTCCCCCCGGCTCCCGGCGGGTGGAGAGAAACCGGAGCAGTTTTTTTTTTTGGCGAGCGCTTTTTGGAAGCCTTAGAGGGACGGGCCCCCGTTGCTGGGGAGGCAGGGTGGCGGGACCGGTGAGGAGGTGCCTGGGAACAGCGCCGGAGGACAAAGAATATCCCGCGTTTCTCCCTGCGAGACCTGGGGGCGGGTGCCTGAGACCGGTGCCTGAGGACGGAGGAGGTCGCGCGTTTTTCCCCTTTTTTTTTTCTCTTTATGGCAAGCGCTTTTTGGAAGCCTTGAAGGGACGGGGACCCCAGTGCTAGGGAGGCACGGTGGCGGGACTGGTGAGCGGGTGGCTGGGACCGGCGCCTGAGGACAAAGAATATCCCCCGTTTTTCCCTGCGGGACCGGTGGGCGGGTGCCTGAGACCGGCACTTGAGGACAGAGGAAATCGCGCGTTTTTCCCCTTTTTTTTTTCTCTTTTCTGCGAGTGCTTTTTGGAAGCCTAAAAGGGACAGGGACCCCGGTGCTAGGGAGGCAGGGCGGCGGGACTGGTGAGCGGGTGCCTGGGACCGGCACCTGAGGACAAAGAATATCCCGCATTTTTCCCTGTGGGACCGGTGGGTGGGTGCCTGAGACCAGCACCTGAGGACGGAAGAAATCGCGCGTTTTTCCCCTTTTTTTTCTCTCTTTTTGCCAAGTGCTTTTTGGAAGCCTTGAAGGGACAGGGACCCCGGTGCTAGGGAGGCAGGGCGGCAGGACTGGTGAGCGGGTGCGTGGGACCAGTGCCTGAGGACAAAGAATATTGAGCGTTCCTTCCCTGCGGGACCGGTGGGTGGGTGCTTTTTGGAAGCCTTGAAAGGACAGGGACCCTGGTGCTAGGGAGACAGGGCAGCAGGACCAGTGCGCGGGTGCCTGGGACCGGCACCTGAGGAAAAAAAAAAAAAATCGCGTGTTTTTTCTTTTTTTTTTTCCTTTCTGTTCCCTCTCTCATTGTTGCTGTTGTTGTTTTGGTTTGGAGAGTGCTTTTTGGAAATCTTAAAGGGGCAGGACAGGTCACTTAGACCAGAAGCAGGGAATCTGGGGATCTCTGGGCACTCTAACCCCCTGGGCAGCAGGGAGCACAGAGGCCCCTTACGGAGATAAATAGTCTCCTGGCTGCTCCCCCTCTAACGGGGCTCCACCATTTTGGAGGAACAGCCCCAGCCAGGCCAAGCCCACAGCAACAGTGGAGATAAACCCCAAAGCAACTGGGCAGGAAGCAGAAGCCCTGTCTGCGCACAGCTGCCCAGCACAAGCCACTAGAGGTCGCTATTCTCCCAGGAAAAGGCTACAAACCAACAAGAAGGGAAGCTCTTCCAGCGGTCACTTGTACCAGCTCTGCAGACTATCTCTATCACCATGAAAAGGCAAAACTACAGGCAGACAAAGATCACAGAGACAACACCTGAGAAGGAGACAGACCTAACTAGTCCTCCTGAAAAAGAATTCAAAATAAAAATCATGAACATGCTGACAGAGATGCAGAAAAAAATGCAAGAGCAATGGGATGAGATGCAGAGAAAAATGCAAGAGCAGTGGGATGAGATGCAGAGAAAAATGCAAGAGCAGTGGGATGAAGTCCGGAAGGAGATCACAGATGTCAGGAAAGAGATCACAGAAGTGAAACAATCCCTGGAAGGATTTATAAGCAGAATGGATAAGATGCAAGAGGCCATTGAAGGAATAGAAGCCAGAGAACAGGAACGTATAGAAGCTGACATAGAGAGAGATAAAAGGATCTCCAGGAATGAAACAACACTAAGAGAAATATGTGACCAATACAAAAGGAAAAACATTCGTATTATAGGGATACCAGAAGAGGAAGAAAGAGGAAAAGGGATAGAAAGGGTCTTTGAAGAAATAATTGCTGAAAACTTCCCCAAACTGGGGGAGGAAATAATCGAACAGACCATGGAATTATACAGAACCCCCAACAGAAAGGATCCAAGGAGGACAACACCAAGACACATAATAATTAAAATGGCAAGGATCAAGGACAAGGAAAGAGTTTTAAAGGCAGCTAGAGAGAAAAAGGTCACCTATAAAGGAAAACCAATCAGGCTAACATCAGACTTCTCAACAGAAACCCTACAGGCCAGAAGAGAATGGCATGATATACTTAATGCAATGAAACAGAAGGGCCTTGAACCAAGGATACTGTATCCAGCACGACTATCATTTAAATATGATGGTGGGATCAAACAATTCCCAGACAAGCAAAAGCTGAGGGAATTTGCTTCCCACAAACCACCTCTACAGGGCATCCTACAGGGACTGCTCTAGATGGGAGCACCCCTAAAAAGAGCACAGAACAAAACACACAACATATGAAGAAGGGAGGAGGAGGAATAAGAAGGGAGAGAAGAAAAGACTCTCCAGACAGTGTATATAACAGCTCAATAAGCGAGCTAAGTTAGGCAGTAAGATACTAAAGAAGCTAACCTTGAACCTTTGGTAACCACGAATCTAAAGCCTGCAATGGCAATAAGTACATATCTTTCAATAGTCACCCTAAATGTAAATGGACTTAATGCACCAATCAAAAGACATAGAGTAATAGAATGGATAAAAAAGCAAGACCCATCTATATGCTGCTTACAAGAAACTCACCTTAAACCCAAAGATAAGCATAGACTAAAAGTCAAGGGATGGAAAAACATATTTCAGGCAAACAACAGTGAGAAGAAAGCAGGGGTTGCAGTACTAATATCAGACAAAATAGACTTCAAAACAAAGAAAGTAACAAGAGATAAAGAAGGCCACTACATAATGATAAAGGGCTTAGTCCAACAAGAGGATATAACCATTCTAAATATATATGCACCCAATACAGGAGCACCAGCATATGTGAAGCAAATACTAACAGAACTAAAGAGGGAAATAGACTGCAATGCATTCATTGTAGGAGACTTCAACACACCACTCACCCCAAAGGATAGATCCACCGGGCAGAAAATAAGTAAAGACACACAGGCACTGAACAACACACTAGAACAGATGGACCTAATAGACATCTATAGAACTTTACATCCAAAAGCAACAGGATATACATTCTTCTCAAGTGCACATGGAACATTCTCTAGAATAGACCACATACTAGCTCACAAAAAGAGCCTCAGTAAATTCCACAATATTGAAATTCTACCAACCAATTTTTCAGACCACAAAGGTATGAAAGTAGAAATAAATTCTACAAAGAAAACAAAAAGGCTCACAAACACATGGAGGCTTAACAACATGCTACTAAATAATCAATGGATCAATGAACAAATCAAAATAGAGATCAAGGAATATATAGAAACAAATGACAACAACAACACTAAGCCCCAACTTCTGTGGGATGCAGCGAAAGCAGTCTTAAGAGGAAAGTATATAGCAATCCAGGCACACTTGAAGAAGGAAGAACAATCCCAAATGAATAGTCTAACATCACAATTATTAAAACTGGAAAAAGAAGAACAAATGAGGCCTAAAGTCAGCAGAAGGAGGGACATAATAAAGATCAGAGAAGAAATAAACAAAATTGAGAAGAATAAAACAATAGCAAAAATCAACGAAACCAAGAGCTGGTTCTTTGAGAAAATAAACAAAATAGATAAGCCTCTAGCCCAACTTATTAAGAGAAAAAGAGAGTCAACACAAATCAACATAATCAGAAATGAGAATGGAAAAATCACGACAGACTCCACAGAAATACAAAGAATTATTAAAGACTACTATGAAAACCTATATGCCAACAAGCTGGAAAACCTAGAAGAAATGGACAACTTCCTAGAAAAATACAACCTCCCAAGACTGACCAAGGAAGAAACACAAAAGTTAAACAAACCAATTACAAGCAAAGAAATTGAAACAGTAATCAAAAAACTACCCAAGAACAAAACCCCGGGGCCGGACGGATTTACCTCGGAATTTTATCAGACACACAGAGAAGACATAATACCCATTCTCCTTAAAGTGTTCCACAAAATAGAAGAAGAGGGAATACTCCCAAACTCATTCTATGAAGCCAACATCACCCTAATACCAAAACCAGGCAAAGACCCCACCAAAAAAGAAAATTACAGACCAATATCCCTGATGAACGTAGATGCAAAAATACTCAATAAAATATTAGCAAACAGAATTCAACAGTATATCAAAAGGATCATACACCATGACCAAGTGGGGTTCATCCCAGGGATGCAAGGATGGTACAACATTCGAAAATCCATCAACATCATCCACCACATCAACAAAAAGAAAGACAAAAACCACATGATCATCTCCATAGATGCTGAAAAAGCATTTGACAAAATTCAACATCCATTCATGATAAAAACTCTCAGCAAAATGGGAATAGAGGGCAAGTACCTCAACATAATAAAGGCCATATATGATAAACCCACAGCCAGCATTATACTGAACAGCGAGAAGCTGAAAGCATTTCCACTGAGATCGGGAACCAGACAGGGATGCCCACTCTCCCCACTGTTATTTAACATAGTACTGGAGGTCCTAGCCACGGCAATCAGACAAAACAAAGAAATACAAGGAATCCAGATTGGTAAAGAAGAAGTTAAACTGTCACTATTTGCAGATGATATGATACTGTACATAAAAAACCCTAAAGACTCCACTCCAAAACTACTAGAACTGATATCGGAATACAGCAAAGTTGCAGGATACAAAATCAACACACAGAAATCTGTAGCTTTCCTATACACTAACAATGAATCAATAGAAAGAGAAATCAGGAAAACAATTCCATTCACCATTGCATCAAAAAGAATAAAATACCTAGGAATAAACCTAACCAAGGAAGTGAAAGACTTATACTCTGAAAACTACAAGTCACTCTTAAGAGAAATTAAAGGGGACACTAATAAATGGAAACTCATCCCACGCTCATGGCTAGGAAGAATTAATATCGTCAAAATGGCCATCCTGCCAAAAGCAATATACAAATTTGATGCAATCCCTCTCAAATTACCAGCAACATTCTTCAATGAATTGGAACAAATAATTCAAAAATTCATATGGAAACACCAAAGACCCCGAATAGCCAAAGCAATCCTGAAAAAGAAGAATAAAGTAGGGGGGATCTCACTCCCCAACTTCAAGCTCTACTACAAAGCCATAGTAATCAAGACAATTTGGTACTGGCACAAGAACAGAGCCACAGACCAGTGGAACAGATTAGAGACCCCAGAAATTAACCCAAACATATATGGTCAATTAATATTTGATAAAGGAGCCATGGACATACAATGGCAAAATGACAGTCTCTTCAACAGATGGTGCTGGCAAAACTGGACAGCTACATGTAGGAGAATGAAACTGGACCATTGTCTAACCCCATATACAAAGGTAAACTCAAAATGGATCAAAGACCTGAATGTAAGTCACGAAACCATTAAACTCTTGGAAAAAAACATAGGCAAAAACCTCTTAGACATAAACATGAGTGATCTCTTCTTGAACATATCTCCCCGGGCAAGGAAAACAACAGCAAAAATGAGCAAGTGGGACTACATTAAGCTGAAAAGCTTCTGTACAGCGAAAGACACCATCAATAGAACAAAAAGGAACCCTACAGTATGGGAGAATATATTTGAAAATGACAGATCTGATAAAGGCTTGACGTCCAGAATATATAAAGAGCTCACACGCCTCAACAAACAAAAAACAAATAACCCAATTAAAAAATGGGCAGAGGAACTGAACAGACAGTTCTCCAAAAAAGAAATACAGATGGCCAAGAGACACATGAAAAGATGCTCCACATCGCTAATTATCAGAGAAATGCAAATTAAAACTACAATGAGGTATCACCTCACACCAGTAAGGATAGCTGCCATCCAAAAGACAAACAACAACAAATGTTGGCGAGGCTGTGGAGAAAGGGGAACCCTCCTACACTGCTGGTGGGAATGTAAATTAGTTCAACCATTGTGGAAAGCAGTATGGAGGTGCATCAAAATGCTCAAAACAGACCTACCATTTGACCCAGGAATTCCACTCCTAGGAATTTACCCTAAGAACGCAGCAATCAAGTTTGAGAAAGACAGATGCACTCCTATGTTTATCGCAGCACTATTTACAATAGCCAAGAATTGGAAGCAACCTAAATGTCCATCTGTAGATGAATGGATAAAGAAGATGTGGTACATATACACAATGGAATACTACTCAGCCATAAGAAGTGGAAAAATCCAACCATTTGCAGCAACATGGATGGAGCTGGAGAGTATTATGCTCAGTGAAATAAGCCAAGCGGAGAAAGAGAAATACCAAATGATTTCACTCATCTGAGGAGTATAGGAACAAAGGAAAAACTGAAGGAACAAAACAGCAGCAGAATTACAGAACCCAAAAATGGACTAACAGGTACCAAAGGGAAAGGAACTGGGGAGGATGGGTGGGCAGGGAGGGATAAGGGGGGGGAAGAAGAAGGGGGGTATTAAGATTAGCATGCATGGGGGGGAGGGAGAAAGGGGAGGGTGGGCTGCACAACACAGAGAGGACAAGTAGTGACTCTACAACATTTTGCTAAGCTGATGGACAGTAACCGTAATGTGGTTGTTAGGGGGGACCTGATATAGGGGAGAGCATAGTAAACATAGTATTCTTCAGGTAAGTGTAGATTAAAAATTTAAAAAAAAAAAAAAAGAAAGAAAGAAAGAAAAGGGGGATTACTCCTTAACAGGATAAAACTATTGGTAAATCAAAGATCAACGCATGCTTTAAATATCCTTAATGTTGATCACTTAAAGGGTGTCAGATGATCAGCTATGGAGGTACTCTTTTCTGATAATATTCCTTTCTCTTAATTAAAAAAAAAAAAAAAAAGCAGTTACTGTGTGCTGACCTCCAATGAGTTCTGCACAGTGGTATAGAGGGCATGTCAAAGTGTGGGCAAAGGGTCTGTTTGTTTCTACGCAGAAGATCAAGGCCTAGCTTGGATACCCAGAAAATGAACTAAGATACGATATGAGGAGGAGCTTCCGGCATCAGCACTCTCTGGAGGACTCGTGCCGGGGGATGATCATCAAAAAGCCTCCACAGGGATCCGGACGATGCTGCGGTTGTGGCTGCATCCAGCCCACCATCTCCTGGACTTGCCATGAGAAGGAGGAGGGAGATGTCTAGGCTGGCATGTGCATACAGTGAGACAACGAATTTGACCGGATCTGTCTGTTGGAACTCAACCAGGAGTTGGGAGGGGTGCAAGTTGTAGCACCCCAAAATCTCATGACTATAGACTATCTATGGTTAAAAGAACATATGGGATGTGAACAGATCCCAGAAATGGGCTGCTTTAATTTGTCTGATGGTTCAAGTACAGTTGGAAAATATCCATCATATCATAGATAAATTTTCACAAATGCCTAGGGTGCCTAAATGGTTTTCTTGGCTTCACTGGAGATGGCTGGTAATTATAGATTTGCTTTGTTTATGTCACCGTATTCCTATTATGTCAATATGTGTGTGCAAATTAGTTAGTAGTTTAAAACCTATACATACTTAAGGTACTATACAAGAAGATATGTCAAAGAAATAATCAATCCTCCCAAGTTTCCTTCATATGCTACATCTATAGCTTTTCTTCTTCCTTCCTAATTACAAACTTTAAATAGAATTCGTGCCTCATATCGAATTTACCGAGTATCATAATTCCTCCAGGTGGTAAAGATACCTCGAGACAAGTGCTGGGCATAGAAGCCACAGGGCATAAATCTGCAAAGAAGTAAAAAGCTAACCTTTGCAAACAATATGGCTTCTCTCTCACTTACCAACTTTACATTTCCCTGTATGGCCCCGGAAGATGACTGGTTAGCCAGAGACGGGTAAGATTCCTCAAGGGAGGAACAACCTAAGACAGGCACAGTCGCAGGGGGGCCATCAGGTGAGAATTTGGGGATCAACAGAGGTGAGGCTCAGAACCTCACCCCCCCTGTTTTGAGAGAAATCTTCTGCATCCGTGGATGTTTTGCTGCCCTTGTCTAGCCTGGATTAATACTTAGTCCATAGGCACACACCTGATCATCTGATCATCTACATTTGCCTTCTTACAGCACTAAACTATGTTTTCTACCTTTATCTTGCATCTACCTACCACTTCAGCATTTTATTAAAAATAAAAATAATAATAATAATAGGAGAAATGTGGGATCAAGATATAAATCAAGTACAAAAATCAAATGAATATTCATATTTGACCTGATGGTTTATAGGTCATATTGCATGATCAAAACCGAAAGTTTCTGTGATGACTGCCCTTGTACTGTTCACCATGTAAGAATTTATTCACTCTGTAAGAATTCGTTCACCATGTAAGAACTTGTTTGTTATGCTTCAGAAGATTGGAGACTGACGAGAATTAGGCTTGAGATGGATTAATGATTGTACATTGAGCATTGACCCCCCTATACTGAATTTTATTGTTGTTAACAACCATTTGATCAATAAATATGAGAGATGCCCTCTCAAAAAAAAAAAAAAAAAAAAAAAAAAAAAAGTTTCTACAGAGTTAGGAAACCATGACGAATCTCTCCTGTAACAGTTAATCCTCTGTCTTCTGAAATCCTTTTAGCTCTTTTTCTGTACTCCCAAAGCACACTCTGCTTTTTACCCTATGTTCAGCAGTAGATACTTAATAAATGTTTTTTAAAATAAATGTCAATTTGCCAATAAAAAAAAAAAAAAAAAAAAAAAAAAAACAGGCGGGGGGGGGGTGAGATTCTAAGCTTCACCACTGTTGATCCCCAATTTCTCACCTGATGGCCCCCCTGCGACTGTGCCTGTCTTAGGTTGTTCCTCCCTTGAGGAGTCTTACCCGTCTCTGGCTAACCAGTCATCTTCCGGGGCCATACAGGGAGATGTAAAGTTGGTAAGTGAGAGAGAAGCCACATTGTTTGAAATAATTTTGTATCATTTTTATACAGAGGTCAATCATTACCATCTGAGCAAAATTGTCTTTTATGTTACTGCTTCTAAAACCTACACTTTACTTTCTGAGAAGTTTGGTCCAATGGTAGATGACATACAGATACAGATTACATAAGGGTTGTTGTCGGGTAGTGAAGCTTATGATGATTGTTAAAAACAACTGTGAGCCATGAGCTTCCTTCTCAAAGGAAAAAAGCTATCCATTTAAAAACAATAATAAATTAAATTGGCTATTGGTTAATGTAATTCTGAGATTATATACTGCAGTCTGCTTTTTTTTTTTTTTTTGGTAGGAAAAAGGAGTCTGGCTGTGAAGTGAATGTGCTGTTTTTCAGGTCACTCAGGACCTGTTTTTGTATTTATTTTCAGTTCTACCAGCATCTCTGGTGGGAAGCGCGATGCTGTGTTAGCAGTGTTTCCACTTTGGTCACACCTACTCTAGTCATATAGCCTTCTCTGAACTGTCTAAGTAACAGGCATTACCCCACACCCATTCTGCACATAAAGGAAGCTGTGGGAAAAGACAGGTGCAGTGCATTCCTTGGTGCCTGACCGAGGTAAAACTCTGCCAGGTCACTTGCATGGTGGGTTTGAGCACTGGAGGTTTTTTATTTCAGAAATTCCTGCTAGACTTAAGTGGAAATGAATTCGTTTCATAATTCTTTTCCTCCATCTATTCATTCATTTGTTCTTCATTTACTCAAACTTATTCCTGCAGCCCTTTAGTCCTCTTGTTTATATGAGGTATTATTCTCAGCCTTATGGATATAGTCCCAATTAGAGTGGCCCCCCGTGTGGGGTGGGAGGAAGACACACAGTGGTAATGGTTGTCTGGTGGCTTCTAGGAGCAGGCAGCCATAGGGCTGGCATTTACCTTTGTAGGTCTCTAATGTAGATAGACAAGCTCATTTAAGCCAGACTGGCCAGTGGGGTACAGTGGGGGGTTTCATCAGTTATAGAAACAAATAGATCTGAGTTTGTATTCTGGCAAGCAAAGAGCTATGGCCTCAGGGACTGTGTTGGTCGAGCAGATGAGGTGTGCTCTGACGCCGCGTGTGGTTGAGGCAGGTGTCCCCTGGTCTGCATACGCATGGCTTTTTGGGAGGGTTCTGGACCGAACGCCAGCGCGTGTGTATGTGGCAGTGTGGGTTTCCCTTCTCAGGACATTGCCTGGGCGTCCTACAATTTAACTCAGTACCGACTCTACCTGGCGATGGCTTCAGGTCCCACACGCTGGGGGCTCAGTCCTACAAGACTGTCCTCTGCTCCAGAGGCCGTGCAAGTCCAGGTTGGCACCTCTACTTCTGTACTTCTGACTGACTGCTTATGAATCAGCGCTTCCCATGACCCCCTCTTTGGGATCGACTAACTCGCTAGAGAGGCTCTGTGAACTCAGAGGAACAGATTCCTTATGAGATCGCTGGTTTGTGATGAAAGGCCAGGACTCAGAAACATCCACAGGAAGAGATGCGTAGGGGGCGGTCGGGGAAAGGGCGCCAGGTCCGTGCTCTCTGGGGGCACCCCTCCCTTACAGTCCCCATGTGATCACCACCCGAAGCTCTCTGAACCCTGTGCTCAAGTGTGTATGGAGGCTTTGTCCTCACACTGGCATGATTAACTCACTGGCCACTGGTGACCGAGCCAACCTCCAGCCCCCTGCTGCCCACCAGAGGTCAGGGGGTGGGACTGGACGTTCCACCTTTAATCACATGGCCTTAGGTTGGGGCAGGGGTGTCAAAAAGCCACTTCACTCAAACAGAAGGCACCTTTGTTGCTCTCTGCACTTAGGAAATCCTGTGAGCCAGGAACGCTGGACAAAGATAAAATATATAGGAGGGATAGATTCTGGTTATCTGAATGACCAAAAAAAGTAACTTTCTTATAAATCACTATGCTGCCTGTGCTCACACTGCTTTGTCTTGTTGTGCTGCCAGGCCCCTGGGTGCCCTGCCCGCTCACACCTCCCCGTCCCTAGGGTGCTGTCCTCGGCCACTCCTCCATCCATAAAATGTAATGCCTGGTGCCCCCCAGCCACAGAAATCACAGAGGAGAGAGAGTGCGTGCCTTGTGTAGCTACGAGACTCGCGGTCCCTGCGTCCCGGGCCATCATCTGCCCGGGGAGCGAGTCCTCTGCCGTGGGAATTTGGAGACATCATTCTTACGGGGAAGTGTGTGAAGACACACCTTCCATGAGGTCCTAGAGCCATTATAGGGGTAACCCTGATCAAGCAGTGAGCTCAAATCGACCTCACCAGACTGCACGGGCCCAGGGGCAGTGTGGTCCCAGCTTATGGGGAGAACAGATCAGCAGCATCTGGGGAGGTTGTTGCTGCACCCGCGTGAGGGGTGTTAGGAACATCAGTGTACTGACCCCTGACTCATGCAGTTTATGTTTAGCTTAGCTCAGAAAAATTACGCTCCCAAAGAAACTGCTGTGTTTCTGCCTGTGGGTAACAGACACCCTGCGTTTCCTCCATACAGCAGAGGCCACTGAGCCCCCGCTGCACACCAGGCACCGCCACTGGCCATAAAACCCAGAATATAATTTGTCTGTTTTTGTGACATCTGTATTTTGGTGGGGGGTGCTGACGACAAACAAAGAAACACATTAGAGACAGGGACAACTTCAGGGGATGAGCAGAGCCACGAAGGGGGAGGGTTGTGCGGCAGGATGGCGCTCAGAGGACTCCGGGAGGACCGACCAGGAAGGTGATGTGGGAGCCGAGAGCCTCTGCCAGCAGCGGCCAGCAAGGGAAGAGCTGGCCACAGGGAAAACACCAAGGCCTGTCACTGAGAGAAGCCCGGGCCATTGGCAGGGCAGAGAGATGACAACAGAAAACGCAGGAGGGACCCAATCCCCGAACGATTTTAAGGCCACAGTAGGGAGTTTGGAAACAATTCTAAGTCGATGGCAAACACGGGAACCTGACTGTAGAAGGAGGGGGCAGAGCCACAGCCACCCGGGGGGCTGGTCAAGAGGATGGCCATGGGGAAGGGGCAGAGGGGACCTCGGGGCTGCACTTAGGAGTCAAGCTCGAGGGATTCACTGTGACACCGGTGAGGGCGTGAGATGCTGAGGGTGCCGGGTGATGTTTGGGAGCCCTCAGAAGGTGAAAGGCCTGTGAGGGTACAGGCTGGACGAGGCCATCAGGAGAGAGTGGGTTCAGAGGCCACCTGGTAGGGAATCCAGAGCAAAGGAGACACAGCCGACGGGTGAGGAAGAAAAGCAGGAGCGAGTGTGTCGGAGGAGATGATTTCAGAGGCGGGGTTCGCCTGACCCCCAGGGCAGCCAGGAGGGGCCAGGAGCTCGGCTGCAGGATGGCGCAGGCGGTGGCCGGGGGGAGTCACTCCAGCCAAGACGAGTCCCGGGCGGGAGTTTGAAGGAGCTGATGGCGGAGAGAAGAGGAGCAGGAGGTGACGTCTTCGGGAGTTTCCCACTGGAGGCGTGCGGACGGCAGGGTGACGGCTGCAGGCCCTGGGGATCAAGCCAGCGGGCGCCAGCACTGTGGGACATCCGCTGCTTGACAGTCAGGCGCCCGGCCACACATGCCCTTGGGAGCGATGAACAGAACGCCTGGACGGCGAAGTCTGGTGTCATCGGGAAGGGGACTGCGTGTGTCAAGCTCCCTCTGGAGCTAGAGTTCCTCTAGTTCTTATATCCTTTCATTTTGCATTTTAATTCTGTATTTTGGTATTTATTTATATAGGCACTTTTCTTTACACTTTGTTTCTTTAAAAAATATTCGTGATAGTGCCAAGAGGTCAACCACTGGAAAACCAGTGACAGGCTCAGTCTCATGAGGGCTGCAGATGTTTGATGGAAGGGAAGAGGGAAAGTCCTCATAGATCCCTGGTATCACGCCATGGGACCTGTGCTTCTTTTAAATCAAATGCACTCATATATTACTTCCCTTTGGGCTCTTTTAAAGTATTAAGGGAAAAGGTGACACATATTTCAAAACCCAGAATGCTGGATTAGTGTCTGTGGATTGCTGTCGCAGGTAAACTGTTAACATTTTTTTTGGTGACAGGGCATTTTGTAGTTGAGACTTGAAGACATCATTCTCTCTTGTGATGTCTGTTGGTGGCTCCTAACAAAATTTATAGAGTATATAAACACGGGTATAGTTTATCAGCAAAGATTCAAAGATGCCCTTTTACTAACTCCTAGAAAAATATTAATTCTACAAAGAGGCAATAAGATTTTAATATACTTCCAACAAGGCGTTAAAAATACAGGCAAAATAATTCATAACTTCTAACATGGGGTCTTAATCGATAGCACACTTTGGTGAAATGTGACCATCTTTCTTCAAAATGTTAATTAAAATAGCATTTTTCCTCTCTCAGCCACAGAGTCTTGGTCTCTGACAGGGTCCTCAGCCTCACGCGGCTTGAGTCCCAGGGAAGGAGGCTGCTGAGTCCCCACCTGCTCCAGCAGGGGGCAGTGACACTCGGCAGGACTGCACCCTCCCTTCAGCGGCACTCCCGTCCCCAGGGATGGTCCTCCCTGGGGGGCATGTATGTGGTGGGGTTTGCTCTTTGCCACCTGGCTGAAGGGTGCTGCCCTGTGCCGGGGCTCCCACTGGTCCGGCCGTGTCAGAGATGGGGTGAGAGGAGGAACGTCTGGGTCATGCCAGTGCCTAGCTGGCTGCCCCCCTGACCCAGGTCCCCCCTGTACATGGAGCCAAGGACATAGCATTCATGGCACGGGGTCCATCCCGGGGTCCCTGTGTCTCTTTTCTGTGTGGTTCTGACCCGAGTAGACCAGAGAGGGGGGTTATTTATAGATGTCATCAAGGCTCAGTTCCTCCCGTTTTCAGGTGGTGCTCAGAGATGGGAGGTGAGTGTACTAGGCTTACCCTGAGTCCCCGTCTTCTCGTGTTCACGTACCCTTTACACAGAAGCTTGTTTGCTCGTGAATATGGCTCCAAGCACAAGTCTTGTGTATTTGGGTAGTTTTCATATCTACTGATGCAAATAATTAGCAAGTTTGACTATTAATAACAATTTTATAGTTGGTTTGGACATGATACGTTAAAGTAATTAAAAATACTATCATAGGGAGTGTATAATCATACAAATGATTCCAATTTCGTCTCATAACCATGAACAAACACAATTAAACCATTCATATGGAAAATACAAGAACGTCATTTTGTAGCCCTTGGACATGATCTAAAGCTTAAACTACATTATTGCTCATGAAAGTCTTCTATTCAGGCTGAACGTAAATGATAAGTCATATAAACTTTGATGGACTTTTTATTAGATCTGTCTAATGACTGATTAGTTCTGAGTGTTGGTGTAATGCCCATGTGTCGCCATGTTTTGCCTAGCCTGTTCTTTCCCCTGCCCTGCCCGCACACCGTTGTCTCCGGGCATTCTTTGGGCAGGAGATTCAAATAGAGAATTCCACATTGGGTAGTTCAAAGACAAATCAGGTCATACTGAGAAAGGGAAACGGTGACTTCTTGGTTTACACACAGGCAACCTTCAGAGACTGGCAGATACAGCTCC
The DNA here is from genome assembly GCF_040802235.1 of Manis javanica. Lineage (NCBI taxonomy): Eukaryota > Metazoa > Chordata > Mammalia > Pholidota > Manidae > Manis > Manis javanica. Next base: position 109,455,856 of record NC_133167.1, read on the forward strand.
AGGCCACGGCATGAAGGCAAATACAGCGATAAAAAGAGTCAAATGAATATTTGGGCTTTGCAATGCAAATAGAAGTTACCTTTCTACTATACTGTTGTCTACGGGGTGTACAATGGCCCTGTGTCTATCGACATTGTATATTCCTTAATTAAAAAATACTTCATTGCTAAAAAATACTAACCTACATTTGCGCATCAGAGCCTCACTGAGTCTTCATCATCTCCCTGGGAGGGACCAGCCTCCACGTGGACCGGTCAGAGGGTGCTGGGTGCTGACGGCTGGGGTGGCTCTGGCCATTTCTTAAAATAAGGCAAAAATGAGTTTGTCCAATCCACTGACTCTTCCTTTCACAAACAAGTTTTCTGTAGCAGGTGATGCTGTTTGACTGCATTTCACCCACACTGGAAGGTCTTTCAAAAAAATTGGAGTCAGTCCTCTCCAACCCTGCTGCCACTTTTTCGGCTAAGTTCATGCAGTATTCTAAATCATTTTGTTATCATTTCGACACCCTTCACAGCATCTTCACCAGGAGCAGGTTGCATCTCAAGAGGCCACTGTCTTGGCTCGTCCAGAGGCAGCAGCTCCTCATACATCCAAGTCTGATCCTGAGCTGCGGCAGCTCAGCCCCATCTTCCCGTTCTCTGGCTATTTCCACCACGTCTGCAGTGACTTCCTCCGCGGAGGTCCTGAGCCCCTCAAAGTCACCCATGAGGGTTGGAATCAACTTCTTCCAAACTCCTGTGAATGTTCATATTTTGACTTCTTCTCATGAGTTATGAATGTTCTTAATGGCATCTGGAATGATGAATCCTTTCCAAAAGATTTTCAGTTTTACTTTGTCCAGATCCATCAGTGGAATCACTATGGCAGCTATAACTTTATGAAAAGTATTTCCTAAATAAGAAGACTTGAAAGTTGAAATTACTCCTTATCTATGGGCTGCAGAAAAGATGTTCACATCATAAAAACATGAATCTCACTCTACATCTCCATCAGAGCTCTTGGGTGACCAGGTACATCGTCAATATTTTGAAAGATTTTTTTTTTCTCTTAGCAGTTGTTCTCAACCGCGGGCTTGAAATATTCAGTAAATCATTGTAAACAGATGCGTTGACATCTAGACTTTATTGTTATGTTCCTAGAGCATACGCAGAGTAGATTCAGCATAATTCTTAAGGGTTCTAGGTTTTCAGAATGGTCAATGAGCATTTGATTCAACTTAAAATCATCAGCTGTATTAGACCCCAACAAGAGAGTCTGCCTGTCCTGTGATGGTTTGAAGCCAGGCATTGGCTTTTCCTCTCTAGCTATGAAAGTCCTACATGGCATCTTCTTCAATACAAGGCTGTTTCATCTGCAGTGAAAATCTGTTGTTTCGTGTAGCCACCTTCATGAATTACCCTGGCTGGATCTTCTGGGTGACCTGCTGCGGCTTCTGCATGAGCATTTGCTGCTCACCTTGCACACTTACGCTATGGAAGCAGCTCTTTCCTTCAGTCTCATGGACCAGCCTCTGTAGCCTCCAGCTTCTCTTCTACAGCTTCCTCCCCTCTCTCAGCCTCCACAGAATTGAAGAGAGTCGGGGCCTTGCTCTGGGTTAGGTTTTGGCCTGAGGGAATATGTTGGGCCGGGTGATCATCCGTCCAGACCACTGAAACTTACTCCATATCAGCAATTAGGCTGTTCACTTTCTTACCATCCGTGTGCTCCCTGGAGCACTTTCAGTTTCCTTCAAGACCTTCTCCTTTGCCTTCACAGCTTGGCTTCCTGGCACTGAGAGCTCATCCTACCTTCAGCTCTCGCAATGCCCTCCTCAGAAAGTGTAATCATTTCTAGCTTTTGATTGAAAGTGACAGACTCCTCCTTGAACTTACCACTTACTTGAAGGGCATTGTAGGGTCATTAATTGGCCTAACTTCAATATTTTTGTGTCTCAGCAACTAGGGAGGCCTGAGGGGAGGGGGAGAGATGGGAACAGCCAACTGGTGGAGCTGTCTGAACACAGATGATGTGTATTGCTTAAGTTCTCCATCTGACCTAGGCATGTGCAGGGCATCCTAGAACAGTTACAGGGCTAACAAAGATCACTGGGCACAGATCGCCATAACCAACATAATGAAAAAGTTGGAAATACTGTCGAGAATCTCCAAAATATGACAAAGACACAAAGTGAGCAATGCTATTGGAAAAAAATGGTGCCAAAAGGGGGGCTCCATGCAAGGTCACCACAAACCTTCAGTTTGTAAGAATGCATCATCTGTGCAGTGAAAGAAGGTGAATCACAATAACATGAGGTTGCCTGTACACAGAGTCCAGGAATGGGACTAAAAGCAGAGCTTGATCCCTCCAAAGATGAGTGCAATATCCTATATACTATTTCTTAAAGTATTCTTCATGTATATCTCTTCCCTGTGACACAGAGAAAAGCTGCAATTGCCTCCCTAGTATCCCCACTAATAGTAACTAATAAAATAGCCACAGGAAGGATGCCAGTTTTACCTTTCAGTTAGAAAGGTGAGGAGAAATGTAGTATCAACAAAGTAAAATGAGTGATGTTGTTTGTTTTTGCTTAGCTTTGTGGGAAAGGAAACGAGGTCAACAGGAAGATGTGATCCATGTGGGAATTTTATCAACCTCTGTCTGTAGTTTTCTATTTATTGAGAGGAACTTTGTGTTTCTTGTACTCACTGGGTCTGAGTTGCTGTTCTGTCTGAGGCTCTGGCCAGGCACCATCAATGGACCATGTGCTGCCCCTTCTGCCTTAGGTCGGCTGCCTCTGCCTCCTGAGTCTGCGCCAACTTGGTGACTGTATCCACTGCCACAGATCCCCTTTCTCATATTTTATTGTGTCCAAGATAACAAGTTGAAGTTAATTCTTCATCTATATCAGAGAGAGTAAATATAAAGGAAATACTTAATCTATACTTCTAAAAAATCATGACTCAGGTATGTCAATTAAAAAGTTATATTAGTACAGATACCTGGATATCTTTTACCTGTCACTGATATTCTGCATGTTTCTACTCCATTATTTTTCTAGAATTCTATCTTGCGGTCACTCCGAAGCACGGGGGTGCCATTTTTGTGATTCCTGACTATGCCGGCTTTTAGTTATGTTCTTGACTCGGGGATATTCAAAACATCATCATAATTTTTTACTCTTATGAGCTCCTAGTTGTGGCAGGTGCAGGTCATGATTAATTAATTATGATTCTCTTTGCATTGACTACACATACACACCTGTACAGACAAGTATGTTGTATGTATATTGTGTATAGTTCATCAGTATGTATAAAAATGCTCTACTGTCAAATCAAAACCAAGATTAAATTTTCAGATTCATTAGGATAATGGTACACAAAGCACGCATCCATTGCAGCAAAAGCCCATAAATTGGAAGAAATTAGTCACTGTGGCTCTTGAGAACGTTTTCCTGGGGAAGGCTCAGGTTTGCGTGGAAACTAAAGTAAGTCAGGTGAGAACACGGGAGGCCGGCCCTCCCGCGGCCGCCCACCTGCCGTCTGCCTTGTTGTTCTTTGCCGATACCACTTACAGAAAGGTCGCACCCGCTTTAGAACTCGATCTGCTTCCGTTCACTGCCTCACAAGTGACGGAGCCCAAGCCCTCTGTGTGTGGAAACGCAGTATTTCCAGATATCTCACAGTTTACAGAAAACTGTGGAAGTCTAATTCCTCCTCTATGAAGACAAAGTATTATATGTGGAATAAAGCACATTTTACCCTGAGTTAACACTGTTTTCAGATATGGATATTTACGGCTTACTTGGTTTGGTTTGTGTGTGTTTTATGGCGGGACTGTTCTATTCATCTTCATGTCCTTGATGACACAGTGGTCAGTATGTGGTAGAAACTTAATTTTTGAGGGAATTAGAATTTTATTAAAGATGGATGAGCAAGATAGTGTCTCTACAAAACCTACTGACTACTGTAAAGTGAAAGCCTGAAGGATTATAAAAGATGTTTTTTAAACTGAGTTCCTAACCTAAAAAGCATATTACTCGAATTCATTTACTGTCATACATTTCTGTTGTGAATTGTAATACATTCCATTATAGTACAGAGGAAATTGGATTCAAGAATAGCCAAGAGGAGCAGTTAGGGGGAACAATGTGATTTTAAGTGCAATTTTATATGAATTACCTCCTCTTAGCATGCATTAAAGTCAAATTCTCTTGCCCTATGTACCAATATTAGGTTACATCTCTCAAACTTCACAAGATACTGAATCTTGGTTCTTTATTAATTTTTATTTGAGTGAAAACATACTCAAATTGCCATATAGATAAACTACCATATGGCCAAAGCAGTTTCAGTTGGCAGTATTAACTCTCCAGATAGCGCTACTTTATTTCCTTGCAGATAAAACTTGTTTAACAAAGCTACCCAAGCAAGTGGTTTATGAAATGCTTCACAGCAGGACTACTATATACAGCCAGTTATCTTACAGATACTTGATTTTTGGATGTTCCCTCCTAAGTCTAGAGCATGTACACTTTAACCTTTCATAAAAAATCTGAGTAAGAAATCTTTGCATCTTTGCATACATGTTTAACAATCTATAGCTCCAGACCCATGTTAAGTGGTAAGTCAGTATCTCCTAAAGATAGTTACAGATACTGATCTAAAAAAGCCTGATGAATCACATCATTTCCCTTTAGACGGCTCACTGTAACATAGAATAATGCTTCAACGTGATTTAATAACTGGCATGAGTTTGTGTGTGTCTGTATTTTTGTTTCTAACAAACTTCCGTGATTCTCCTTTGTGTCCCTTTCAATGCAAATGCATTATTCTTATCAAGTGTTCACACTGGGTACAAAGCCAATCAAAGAAAGGTCAATTATATTTTTAAATACTAGCAACAGAAAAATGGGAAATGTTAAAAAGATGCCACGTGTGACACAAAAGCTTGAATACCTATGAGTAAATGAAAGTAACGACTTGTTAGAACTTCACATTGAGTGAATTAAAGACCTACAGAAATGCAGCTATATACCATGGTCATGTATTAGTAGATACAATACTGTAAAGATAGAAATTCTCCCCAAATCAATTTAGTTAGCCCAATCCTAACCCAAACACCAGTAAGGTCTTTTTTTTTTCTTTTGCACAAATTGACAAGCTATTCTAAACTTTACATGGGCATATAGAAGGTTGAGTATATAAAGGGCAACTTTGAAGATCAAATCTCAAGGCCTTACACTACCAGCTCTCAAGACCTATTAGAGGTGCTAAGTGGTTATGGTGTGAGGATTGATTCCAGGACACACACACCTCTATGCAATGAGAAAGGACTGGCGTCTCAATAAATGATGCTGGGTGAATTGCATATCCATATGTAGAAATTATCTGGACTCTACAATTCCAGAGAGGTTATAGTTCTAAAAAAGCAAAATGATCCATTTCCTACAACCAAATACCAGAGTCTCTCTGGGACCTCTGAGTAGGCAAAGCTTTTTGCAAAAGAACAAAAGGGAACAAAGTCAATAGGCGGGACTATCCTAAGAAATCCTATCTATCAAATCCTACCTCTGGACACCACTGACCAGAGAGAGAGAGGACCATCACTGACACGTCCGATTAAAGATTCGCTTACAGAATGTGTGAAGAAACCTTACAAATCAGTTAAAAATTGACAACAGCAAGGAGAAAAAAATAACACGGCAATAGGCATGAACTGACACTTCCCAGAGAAAAATATTAGAAGAGCCAGTCCAATAAATATGAAAAGCTGCTGAGAAACTCAAGTAGAACCTCCATAATGAGATGCCGTCCCAGCTCGGCTGGAATGACATCCGCGTGCTGGGGTGCGTCCCAGGCGCTGGCGAGCTGTGGAGCATGGAAGTCTCCTGCCCCGCCCAGCCGTGGGAAATGGCACTGTGTTTATAAAACTAATGCTAGACTCTAAGGGAAGCACATGGAGGCTATGACATGGTGCTATAATATCCGATACGTACTCATCCATTTATTCACCCAAGACACGTGTGAGCATGCTCAGAGCAGCACTTTGTAACCAAACTAGAAAAATGTGGACACCCCACAGTAGACAAGATACAGAAATCATGGCCTATTCATAAAACAGACTTCTTTGCAGCTGTGAACATGGAGATATCACAAGAGTACACAACCCTGGGTGTTTGTCACTAACCTAACCTTGTTAAGGAAGCCAGAAACAAGACAATTATATAATGTGCCAAAATAGGCAAAATCACCAATGCCATCAGAAGGTAGGAGGGTGTTTACTCTTGAGTTGTGATTTATGATTCACAGAAGAGCATGTGAGCGTCTTCTGAGGGAAATACTCTGTTATTTCCTGGTTTGTGAAAATGTTGAAGTCTGCATCGACATGAAGATTTCAGAAGGCATAGTTCATTTTGATGAATGGGTCAAAAGCTTGAAAACGTCTGAGAACCACTAACTGAAGTGTCTCTTTGATTCTTTCCTTTAAGGAATTCTCTAAAAGTCCTTAATGCAGATAACACAGAATGAAACCCAGTACAGCAACGTGGTTAAAATCTTGGGCCTCTGTGTCACAACTTTGGGTTCAAATCCAGGACAGTTTACTAGATAAAGAGTCTGAGTGACTTATGTAACTTCTCTAGTGTTTCTTATGTTAAAAATGCAAATACATTATTTCGTACCTCATTGGCTTACCTTGAGCACTAAATGAATACCACAAGGTGCAGTGTCCTGACACAAAGGCAGGACACTGGACATGCCCCAGGTACTAGCCACCAGTTCTAAATGAAACACACACATACGCACATACAGAATTTCTGCTGCTGGCCTAACTGAATCCTGAAAACACACACGCTGTTTAATCACCACAGCACCTTGAGCCAATGCCTTCAAGGACCAGTGGGCAGAAACTCCAATTTGTTGATGATATTTATCCATGCAAACTTTAGTCAAATACCACGTATCATGGTTCGGAAATAATCAGTGGCCTCGATCATTGTTAAGTCCACAGGGAGGTAGTAGCTTTTAAATCATGGCACACAATTCCATTTAGGGGTATTGCTCAGAGGAAATAAATTTACCAAGTGGGATAGAAAAGAGGAGAATAATTGGCTATAAATATATATACATATATTTATATTAATATAAAATGTGTAAATTTATATTGTTTATGGTATAAATATATGCATAAATATACATATACTTATGCATCCAGCAGAGGCTTTGTAGCCTCCAAGGGTTTGAGCTGGGCCCTAAGGAATGGGCCGGCGCTGCGAGGGGATATCTGCACGGGAGTCAAGCGTGGCCCCATGAACGTGAGCAGAAAGTCCCCCTAGGAACCGAAGCGTGAGAAAGCATGGACGCCAGGCGCCGCGTCCCAGCCTGACTAGAGAAGGCCGCAGGCAGTGGAGCAGCGGCCGTGTGAGCAGGGCCGTCCCGGCACCGCCAGGCCCCTAGGGGTCACAGAGTGCGGCACCCAGGAAGGCGGAGGGAGGCAGGCAGGCCCTGGGGGGACGGCACGGTGGGGCAGCAGCGGAGGCCCCGCGCCGAGCAGCCCGGGCGGGGAAGCCCGCTGGGGTCCGGAGCGTGCGGGGGGCGCGGAGGGAAGTACTTGGTGTCCAGCTGGGGGTGGGGGAGACGCCGACAGCGTGACCGGCCTCGTCGCAGGGACACCAGGTAGCGGGCCTGGTGATGGTTCAGCAGGGAGACATAACAGACGCGCGCGGTAGACCTTACAGGCGTGCAGTGCACGGAGCATGGCCGGGGCACATCCCGAGCAAACTACAGAGCGGGCGGCTGCATGGCGCCCCTGGCGCGGCCAGCCCCCCGCAGACAGCAGATGCATCCCGGAGCCCCGCCCGGAGGCGCGCGCTCCAGGAACGGGAGACGACAGGTCTGAGCGTCTGCTCCTTGGGTAGGGTGCGCAGAAAATCCCAGAAGCCATTAGAGTCAGACAGATGTGTAAGTTACAGAGCCGATCCAACCTCTCCAGGCATTTGTCAGTATTTATTGGCACACGGAGTGACATTTATATTGTTAAATGGAAATATAAGAGCGTGACGCTGCCAATGGAACTGTTATAAGGACAATATCCAATCACAGGATGCTATAAATTACATGCACGAAGCTGAAGCACAAATTTCTGCGCATCTCAAAGATGGAAATAAATTCCTGAAAAATGTTACTACCTGGTCTGGTACTGTCAGAGAAGAAGGGACTGTCCCCCCCCCCCCCCCGCCCAATGGCATTATGGCATTGCACAGAGCACCCTTCCGGCATGGTCCACTAGGAACAGCAGCTCCCTACTTATTCACCTGCTGTCTAATTACGTCTTCACTTCTGCTTTTCTGTTCTGTTCTCTACTCCTCTGTCCTTGTTCCCCCAACTCACGCAAATACATATATGAGTTTGTTAATTTGCAAACACACAGCAACACCACCAAGCCCCACACACACACAATGCTCGTTTGGCTGGAAGCTGAGTTCCCAATGAAAGTATTTCTGACCTAGCCCAAGTCTCTGAGGACAAAACCATTTGTTTTTTGCTCAAGTTTTTGTAAATGTGAATGAATTTTGTTGTTTCTCTGTGAAGCACTATAAAATTATGAAATCATAACTGAAGCTATTAGCTTACCCCGCATTGTGGCGCTATTAATGTGATTCTAATTATCTGAAAAAAATCAGCGTGGTCAATTATTGGTCTGCTAATGTGACAGCAGTGATTTAAAATGTCATTTGTCGAAGTTTTTCTTTGTGGGGCCAGCTAGTAAATACGTCAGGGTCTGTGGGCCACACTCCACTGCAGCTCCTGAAACCTGCTGCTGATGTGTGGGGACAGGCGTGGACACCATGTCCGTGACTGAGTATGGCTGTGTCCCTGTAAAGCCCTATTTCAAACTAGGGGATAGACTGGCCCTTGGGCTGTGGTTTGGCGGCTTCTCAGATACACCTTCTAGTAGCTGATCTTGCTCGTTCTCAATGTTACACACGTGTTGGACCCTTAGTCTTGTGGCTGTGGATAGCTGGCACCATCCCTGCCCTCCAGGGGTGGCTGCAGTTCCGAACAGTGAAGACCCACTGCCCAGCTTGAACAAACAACAAGAGTAGCCCTGGAATCTGAACCTAGTTCTGACCCCACACTGTCTGCCCTTGAGGGCTACGCTCTCTCCGGCTGTGTTCACTTGCTGAGTACAAACACAGCCATCCATTGGGCCACCATGCCACCCCTCCAGTTGTGCTGTCCCCTGCAGGCACTGAAATGCCCCTCCTAGATCAGGACAAAGGACACATTTCCCCGCAGAGACGCGTCAAGCATTCGGGACTCTGACGACTGTGCTGGCCTTTCAAAGGCCACCCACATACTTCCTCACTTATATTTAAGACTCAATTCCATGCAAGCTGAGCATCTCTATTAGGAATTGAAAATTTCGCCCAAACTGCACCAAGTGGGTGCAGGGGATGGCCTTAGTGAACACATTCTAGCTACTGAAGTTGTTCATGCTCCCAAGGGGCTCATCAACAGGGAACAGCTGCTGTGGGCAGTCAGTGTCCTTGTACGTGCAGGGATGATGTTCCCTGAGAGGCCCGTGGGGCCGCCTCCTGCCTCTGCCAGCGGTCCTCTTCCAAGGCTTTAACAATAACAGCAGGGGACACAGCAATGGTTCTTTCTGGACACTTCCAGTGGCATACTGTCTTCAACTTTCTGAAACACCATGCCTGTTAGGGAATGCATTCACAGAAATGGAATTTTGTTCTAGATGGCTGCCGCTTGTCCCTGGCTCTACATTGCAATCACTTGGAGGTGTTTCACAAACACCAGACTTTCTCCTAGAACGATTAAAGCCAGGATATCTGTAGGGCTGGCAAAAGAAATGTTTTGTTAAAGCTCTCCAGGTAATTCTAACATGAACGTGGAGTTTAGAACCCTGTTTTTGACCTGGCGTCAAGATGCAATATCTTTATAACTGAACAGTAGAGAGACTATAGATTTTGGAGGAAGTAGCTTTGATCTAGGAGTAAGAACGGGGCTGCTGTCACATCAGCAAGTTAACTGTGTGGGACCAGGGAAGGCGTTCTATTTCTGTGCTTCTCTCTTTCTTCATATGTGCAAAGAAGAGATTAGAAATAAGAGATTTTCGTGCTTCTCTGTGGCGCATGTAAAATAAAAAGCCATCTGGCAAAAGTCACAATTATAAATACAGTGCTTTTAGAGACAGAACATAACTTAAAACCACCAAAAGTGCTGTCAGAGTTCTTACTACCTAAAGAGCCTGACTCTGGCAGACAAATTGAGAGCATGTGAGAGATTGGAAAATAGGTGCTGTTATCATTCTGCAGTATCACTGAATCAAACATAAATTGCCTTTTGTCTGAATGGAGTAACATGGACAGTTAACATTATTTGCATAAAATATTTGCCATACTGTAAAAATCTTATCACACCTAACCTGAAAATTTTATCTCAAGGCCTAACAGTTCAGTTAGTATAGTAAGTAAAATATGGTCAGATAAGCGCAACCACATACAAAGGCCTTATCAACACACGTTTGCTGACTCTCTCTCCAAAGCAAGAGTTTGTACCCAGATTCAAAGGATACTGATTACGCAGTTGGGTGAACTGTCCGCAAGCCTGGTAAAGAAGTGTATTTCATCCCATATGGAAACCTTTTTTACCTTAATGCAAAGTTCATGTGCAAAATGCACAACTCAAAAGGAGTGTCATTTCGGTGATGATTATCAGTGGGATCAAAGGACACGCACACACCTTGCTGGCTGCCCCTCCTGCCCTGCTGCCACGCTTGCATCAAGTGCCCAGCTGGAGAGAGCGGAGCTGCTAATGGCCCCGCCGCATGCTCTCACCAGATCTCTGTGATACAAGCAAGGTCAGGAGCTCCATCGTGTAGAGTATTAATCTCACTGTGCACCGAGGGAGAAAGAGTCTGCAGGACAGTATTGCTCACTGCAGAGACTGTCACGTTCCAGGACGTAGCATGGTGAGCAGAGCTTTCCAAATTGAAATGAATAGCACTTCATAGAATCTGAGAAAGACTGTTTGTTCTAGAAATAATACCTCTGTTTGCCAGGGTAGAGTATTTCAATATGCTTCAAATGCTTTCTAGCACATATTAAATGTTCAGTATAAATGGTATCTGTCACACAATTAAAAGCATATCTTTACACCATTTAGTTTCATATGAAATGGAGTGTTTTTAATTGCATTCTCCTTGATGACAGTTCTGTCTCTTAGTATTAAGTGCTTATAAAACCATCCAACTGCCATGATTAATGTAATCCCATATGACAGTTTTAAAAGGAGCTTGATATACTGACTGTACATTTAATCTGCTCATAGCCAATTTATTGAATTCTGCAAGTTGGAAGTTTGACTTCTAACAATTCAAAAGACAAAAATCAAGGTCTAGAGAACAAAATGAAGATAGTTGTTCAGGTTTCAGGTCTCTTCAAGCCTGGTTGATGAGCAGCAATAAAACAGCAACAATAAATAACATTAGATTGAATAATAACACATTAAATGCTGATTTTCTAGGAAGCCACTGCCCTTAATTTCATAGGTAAAAGACAACTTGCCAAGTTTTATGCTATTACAATTTTTGATTTGTTTTTATTTTAAATGTTTTGCCAAATAGAATATTATAGATAGTAGCCATTTAATTGACACACTCCTAATCTTACGGTATCAAAACAACTGCGCATTCATAACACAAATCCTCACTGCCCACAATGTGAGATACTTTCGTATCTTCCTATATCGTACTTTTCCATAATTTTGTGTGTCTTTTTGCCACCAAAATCCACCTCCAACATCATCATGACAGTTGAATGTCTTGTACTAAAGAATAAAGGAAAGGTAACTGTCACATTTATTAAAATTCCTCCCATTACAAGTGAAATTTAGGAATATTATAAAGTCAGAGGCCAACACCGGTCTTCTACTCCTGTGCATTCTGTCTCGCTCCATTTCTGTCCACCCTCTATAAGCTTTGTCCTGGGTTTTCTCTGCTTCTGGTAGAAATGGGCTATTACAGTGTCAGAGGAGAGGGGCCGCCCCCAGGTGACATGCATAGACACCAGCATGCACTGGTGTGTACCTAGGGAAGTGAAGGCGACTTTGCACTCCCATGACCCTCCATTATACAACTGCAGGTAGCTTTACACTGTACCTGATCAAAATAAAATTCTAAGACATTTTCCTCAAAGATACGCATTTTAAATAGTTTTTATTGTCTGCATTGGGCTATTTATAGAAAATAAATGCTCAGTGCTAAGGTTAAAATAAATGTTAAGTGCTGATGCTTCCAGGACAGTCTGACTGAACAGGGCGCTGACCCTCTTTGCTGCGTTTCTGCATCCAACTGTGTGCATTGTTTTCTTGACTCACTGGAATTCCCAGGACAGCGTCTCCTGCTTCCACATGTCAATCAGAAGTGCATATGGCTGTTAAATATTCAGGTGCCCTGATTGAGAGTCACTGATAATGTTTCACTCTAGTTCTGTTAAAAAGAGCATTATTCCCACACCTGTCTTAGAAATCCTTGAGGGTCAGCATGGGTCAGTCATAGTGAAATCTGTGCTGTAAGGATGATGCACTTCCTCTATGATAAACAGAGTGATTAGAAAAGCCAATCATGGAATGCCCGTTTGGCATATCTCCTATATGTTAAGAAAATGGGTTTAATTTAAATAATTGATTTTTTTAATCGTGATTGGGGCTCACCGCAACACACAGAATGTCTGCTGCATGCTATTTAAGTTACGGTTTAAAATGTAAACTTACATAGTATTTTATTAACATGGATTCATATTTTAAATTACAAGATTTGAAACCCAGGGAGAATGTCTTATTTTATACGTCAAATGGAATACTGCATCATCATGTTTATTTTTGTCCCTGTCAATACAAGATCATAGATCCACAGCACTGAAATCTTAGCAAACAGGAAGTAGGAAATCAGTATTATTAGGCCTATTATCAATTGAGGTGTTCCTGCCCTTGTGAAATATGTATGTCCCTGAAAGCACATAAACACCTTTAATATGTATACAGGGACTTGTTTTTCTAAATCCCCAACATGTCTCACTTTGAGAGAGTGTCCTAGTAAATTCTCAAAAAAGGGAGGCACCCTTTGTTAAGTTAAAAATTACTATGATAGTCACACGTATTTACACTTGAGCGTTCTGCATTTAGATCCTAACTTGTCCATCTATTCATCTGTCCTTTCATTTCTTTACTCAGAGTTCACTCTTCCCAGAGCACTTACTACAGTTGCGATCATTCACACTCAGACTGCAGCACAGAGTAACCATGCCCGGGACTTGCTGGAAACATGGAATCTCAGATTTTGCCCCAGATACACAGATCCAGAATTACAAGTCATGGCGGCCCCACGGATCTGTGTGCACCCTCCAGGTAGAGGGGTGCTGTAGGGCCTTCCTGTAAAAGGTGATCTGGCTTGTACTTTCGTACTGTTTGCCTCAAATTTAATGCAGTGTGGCTGGTTTAGAAGAGGCAGGACAAACACAAAGCGGTGGGTAACTCGTGATTTCATGCCCAGTTAGTAACGCCCTGACACGCCCTTCACCCACACGGAGAGCCTGGCTTCTGTCGTCAGTTCAGTCCAATTTGACTGAATCAATGTTATGCTTAAGAAATAACGAAAAGATTATCTTGAACCCCATGAGGTAAATCTCCCAATTGTACAGCCTTCTCAATGTTGACACACGTTCCTGAACCAATCACTCCAGAACTTGAGATTGCCTTGGAAAAAAAAATGAATGAGTTGATCCCCAGAAGTTTATATGCCCCCTTTGCTGGATTAGCAATGTAGGCAGAACTGAGGGTCTAGAGAAACACTGAAGGTACAGATTGCTTTTCACATGGGAGATCCTTCAGATACAGGTTCTGAAATACTGACCACGTATGGTAGAAAGCAAACCCAATAAAATACTACCAATGGCATGTGGAAAAATTCTAGATCACTAGTTCTAAAAAACTGGAACTAGAAACCAGTTCTAAAAAAGCAGGAGGAGAGAGCAGGCGGTGTGAGAGCAGGGGCCGCGCCCTTGGCCTTCCAGTTCGAACCAAGAAAACTGTGCTGGCCTGTTACCAGTTCATCTCGGCATGTGGTTCTCTAATAACGTAACCATCTTCTTACAAGTTCCTGAGTATTACTAAGGAAACCTGCTTAACATCACATCCTCACTGCAATTCCAGCTGGCCATTGATCTTGAGCAATTCAGTCTCTCTCTGGATCTAATTTTCCTCATTTGTTAAATGGAATTACTATGCTGGAAGTAGAAGATTTCCTTTCCAAGCTGAATGTATTCTTGATAGCATCAACATCACACAGACCCTAAAGGACTGCCAGTTTTTTTTTAAAGCATTCCTCTAAATTTCAGTGTGCTAAGGATTAGCAGGAGAATCGCTGCCAGTTACCAAGACAAGGAAGCTCCCTGACGCGGAGGGCTTCTGCGTGGAGACAGTGCTCACGGCACGACAAGCAGTTTTCATTGTCTACACAAAATGAGCGCTCTGTGCAGGGCAGGCAAGTACTTGGGTCGGCTTCTCCTATAACCAAGGAGCTCTAACAGTATTTCCTAAAAGTGAACACTGTGAGCCCTCTTCTAAAACCAAACATTTCTTAAGTATCCCTATGGTAATTAGTTTTGGGTTCAAACTGCAGCATTAAAATCATACAAATATAAAATAGGAATGTTTCTAGTTTGTATACAGTTAAAAAATATATAAACAAATCCATACAAAGCCACATCAATAACATTTTTAAAAAGACTAAAGTGATGGATTTTAAGTGACATTGAATTGCCATTCAAAACTGCTCTGGCGCCAGTCATCATCATTAATATTATTATAATTTTTACTATCAATATCCTTTAATATGCCCAGTATACTCTGATGAAGCAGTATTAAAACTATAGCAAAAGCTCTTTCATATGAAACCGTCTAACGTCATTGCCTCCCTGGGGCCACATGTATCATCTTCGTCCCACACTTGCTTCCGTCTTCCTCTCCGCAGCTGGCATCCTAACGCAGGATTGCTTACAGCCTGTGGAATCTAAAACACGATGCAAAGAAGGTGCTCATGCTGACAATACAGTGTATGGTTAGGCAGAGTTCTGTAACCATGACATGAAAGCATGCGATTAAAATCTAGTCACAGAGAATTGGAGGATGCGTAGTACGTCTGTAGATCCAGGCTATTCTCACCAATTAAATGGTAATTGCAAGCAATGAAAATAGAGAAATAGATTACAATCATCTTGACCCCCAATACCTCAATATAGCAGAGTTCCTATCAGCTGAGACAGGGTGGGGATTGGCGACTCTAAATCACAAATCCCCCCAGAGCATCCAGCTACAAGCTTAGGAACATGGAAAAAGTATCCTATATATTAAGGAAATAGAGACAGTTCAGATAAGACCGTCTCAAAAGGCATGCTAGAAAATGATGATCCATCTTTGAACATCAGAAGTACAAACATCAGATGTTATTTAATACTGGTGGAGTAGATTATCTGTTATGTGTCTTAGGCTGTTATTTAGTGTAAGAGATGACATTAGAAAAGGTCAATATGATGAGTTAATATATATATGCCATATCATCAAACCAATTTGAATGATTTTGTAGGTTAACATGGTGGCTGTATTAAGCATAATGTTCCAGAGAGTAGATTGGGGTTTCTGATGTCTCCAGGTTATTGTAATAAACATAAATCTTCAGTGTATTAAAATATGAAGGTATAAAAAATTGTACAAGGCCAAATGCTTATTAATTCCAAGGTGCATCCATACATAATTCTGAATCCACACGTTCTCCTGGTAACTGCCGATCTGTCACTCGGTGCTCAGGATGGACAGGTGTGTGAATTCTTGGGCAGAACACCTCTAGTCTTTGCTGCAACTGAGCCATTACATCCCCATCCAAAAGCAGCCCTTCCTTAAGATGTTAGCACCTTCCCTAAACTCAGAGTCAGGGGATCACCAAGCACTCTGACCGCTCAGGACAGAGCTGACAGACCGATGCTCAGCTGGCCACACTGGGGACACCGTGACAGAAGCTGTGTGGATTCTCCTCAAGAACCTCGGCCCTCAGGACCTTTGTGTGAAAGACAGCATAGCTTTGCCCAATGACCCTACTGCCCATCTTCTATTCGTCTTCCCCAGCAATTTGCACAAATTATGGGATTGTCCAATTCCTCTCTTTGTGTCTCGACAACCAGCCTGACCTCACAGTTACAAGGTGATATGACACCAGTTGTAGAACAATCCTTAACTATTGTGCCAACACTACTACCAGTGAAATGAAGACTCACACTCCCAATATTTCAGCTTTCCTGGACCATTTCTCCGGTCGCTGACAACCCCTGACCCCCTGCCCCGCAGCCAGCAGAGCCTCAGAATGGCTCTCCCGCGTCTGCTGCTTAAACTCACACCCTGCGCCCGCTTCCAGTCAACGCCTGTGACTCAAACCACTGCTCAGAAAGGAATTACGGGCTTGAATCCTGGCTTTGGCATTTACAAAAATGTGAAATCTAGGACAAATTATCTGATCACTCTAAGGCATAATTTCCTTATCAAATGAAGTGGAGCCCTCTACTTTGCAGGGTTCTGTGAGTATTAAATTACAGAAGGCTCCTCCCGGATACTGAATAAGCAGCCCTATATCCACCCCTCCTTCCGCCCGCCCACCCACGGTCACCCTTATCTCAAACCACGTATCCTCACCCCAGTTTCCCACATGTTGCACACCGTGATGAACCTCTTTGGCTCACTGTTTGTTTCCTCTAGATTGAACCCGCTACCACAGTTGTCATCCAGCCTGTTTCCAGGCGTGGCCTAAGGTCTCTTCCTGTAGTACTGGGTTCCCCACAAGCTCAGAATCTTCATCCCAAATTTTATTTATTGCTTTTGTTGGAACTCTTTTAAAAAAGAGAATGAAATCGTTCTGCCTTATATTATACTTGTATGAATATTTTGTCTACTTTGCACCATTATATATTCCTTTAGGCTCAGAACTGTGCCTCATTTTGAAGCCTTGTAAGCATAACAGGGGCTGAATTACAACCTAATATTGTCTTTCCTCCCCAAATTCCAGTGGTTTTGGGGAGGACTCTCCTCCCGTATGTCACAATGCCACCAAGTAATGCCAGAGGTGCCTTTGCAAACCACATTCTGGAGAACTAGGAATTAAATCATCTGTAAATATATTTTTAATATCTGACTTTTTATGTCTATGAAAAAAATTCTGAGTTGCATATATAGAATATTCTTAAGCTCAAATTTGTACTGGAGACTTTCTCTGAGTTTACTTTTCCCCCCACATCTCTGCTTGGGAAGCTAGAGCAACTCTCTTGATATTTTGTAAGCGATTAAGCAAGAGTCCTTCCCATTAAATAATTGCTAATAATAGGTAAATACATGTCCACCCTTCTCCATAATATGAATGCTTTTTATTTCCCACACAGAAAAATATATTCAGATTGTATTCTTTTTTACATGGGGAGGAAAATATACCCACTGAATACTGAAAGAAGATTAATAACATCTGACTGGTTTTAAATTCAACATAGCAGATGGCCTTAACCCCCTAAAAATGGTTCTCTAGAGATTTTGTTAGTAGCTGTAAGCAGCGATACGGCTCCAGCCAGCCAGGCAGGTTGCATAAAGTCACCGAACATGTAATGCCCACCAACTTCCCTAAAATTGATGCAGTTACACATTTGTGTCTACTACCCAGGGACCCCCGAGGTCCAGCACTCATAAGCATCCCTGTGGGCTTCTTAAAATAGGGCAGGTCCAGAGTTCGTGCGCTTCCACCGGACCCAGGTGATGCTCAGCACACTGTACTAGGGACCACACCCTGAGGCCCACCCTGGGTGATCTCCTTATCCACCTACAAGTCTACACGGAAAATGGAGGCTCCCAGAGGTGGACGTGATTGTGTTCCACTTTGGTGAGAATTCTTCAGTGGACTCTCCTCCAGTGGATGCAGTCCAGAAGCTCTGGTCCGTCCTTGAAGACCTCTGGCTCTGGACCCAGTTCACCAAGTTGTCTCCTCTCTTACTGCGTCGGGGACCGCGGGCCAGTGAGTGCACATGGTTGGTGTGCCCCACACATGCTTCTGATTGTTTTCAAGCCTGTTCCTACTCTAGACGGCTCTTATGTCTGCAGTGCTCCCCAAACCCTACATGTTGAGGGGGGTGGGGTGATTCAGGCCCCTCCCTCCCCTTATCACAACGCCGACTTCAGAGGTGGGAATTGCCCCCACGACCCTCGGCACACCACTTAAGCAGTGTTTCCGTAGACACCGGCGGTGTGAACTGTTCTAGGCAAACTGTAAAAAACTAAATGTCTTGATTTTGGCAGCAAAATTCCATAACATTACATTGCAACATAGACCTGCTTCAAATAAAATTAACTCTTGTAAGAAAGAAAGTAGGAAACACCGAGGCGGCACCCTAGCTCAGGCACCCCAGGGCGCGCGAGCCCCTCCTGCAGAGTCTGCAGGGATCGTGTGGCGCGCAGGATGCGTCTCACCGATTTCATACGTGGCGCTCAACACTGTAGAAGGCTGGGTGTGCATTCTAGAAAGGAATTACTGACAAATTGTATCCAATGGGGGAATTAAAGGAAAGAAAAAATAAAGAACAAGGTTGTGCTCTGTCTAAAAGGTTGAAGAAAGAGGATTTTAGGCAAAACTGTAAGTGGTACCATATCTGAGGTCTTCTCATTATATAAGGTAATAATTCAGCACCAAGTAAACCTAAATTACTTTTTTCATATTTGCAAAGTTTCTGCTGAAAAGTGGAAAGGGCTATTTATGTTTTATGTTAAAAAGTAAGATGGCAGTTAACTCAGTGGCTGGCAGATCTTCCCCACCTCTGGGAATATGAATAACTCCAAGAAAGAAAAATACCTACATTCGTGGATTTTATATGTAATATATATATAACATATAAAATGTATGTATGTGTTTATATAACATAGGTGCATATATGTACGAATTAGGAATCATTTTCATTTTGTAAGCAATGTGGGAGTATAGGATCAGGTCCTCACACACAGCCCCGCATGACCCTCCGTGGTTACAGGTGGGCGCTATCCATGGCCTTTGCTGGGTGCTACTTAGGGACTAAGTGCCATTTGTACCAGA
Source organism: Manis javanica (assembly GCF_040802235.1). Taxonomy (NCBI): domain Eukaryota; kingdom Metazoa; phylum Chordata; class Mammalia; order Pholidota; family Manidae; genus Manis; species Manis javanica. The sequence goes on from NC_133167.1 coordinate 109,475,023, forward strand.
CAAAGCTGCTCACCTTGTAAGCAGGTCTCGTGTCGCCATTTCTTGCATGAGGAGGAGGGCTGGCAGAGGGTTAAAAGTCCTCAGACAGCGTCATCTAACAAGCAGCCAGTGGTACTCAAGTCCAGACCTCCAATCCAAACCCCAGTTCTCATGGCCCCTGCTATGCACAGAGATAACCTTGTGTGTCACCGTGTGAGTTCCTTTGCACAGCAGAAATACACCTTACCTGAAACCAGAAACCTGATTTCATGCTGCAAAGTGGACAATTTGTGTTGGAACAGTGGGGGGAAAAAAAAGTCCAATTTTATCGTAAGTCTTTAAAAGAAAATGTAGTTCAGTCAACATATTTTACACACATTTTTAGGACTCTAACAAAACATTAAGCGCTGTAAAACACACATTTAGTATTTAATAAAAATTTTAATTGGAAAAATGTCCAAGTTCAATCCTATGTAAATTATGTAAATGTAGCAATTTAGATTTTCTTTGCTCCCTGTACAATTTTCTCCTGGATTGCTGTCAGAAGTAAGGCGGAGCTCTGGGGACACACTCCAAGGGGTAAAGGTGATGAGACGCTGCAGTGGCCTAGTTAAGGAGGGCACAGTATAATCATTGAGTCGGTCTTTGCTTTTTTTTGTAAGAAATGCCCCTAGCGAAGGGTGAGGACCAATGGCCGTGGCTGGTCTGGGTGTGGGGCAACAGCAGGAACAAATGCTACAAAAATGCTACCGTCAGTATGCATTCCAGAAGCAGGCACCGGCTCCCTGTGGCACAGGTGGGCTTCCGCCAGCCCCCAGCATCGGGAGCCCCTAGCCCTGGCCCAGCTGCATGCGTCGGCCTCTTGGGGTCCATCCTGCACCGGCCCACACCCTGGAAACCTCTCAGAGCTGCCCTAAGCACCAGGGCTATGTTCTGGAGTTCAGGCCAGGCCCCCTCCTCTCTTCCTCAGGAAACCGCTGGGGTTCTTGCTCCTGAAAACAGCCTTTAACATCTGGGAGTTGGGGGGGAGGCGTGGTGATATCCTGGGGCAGAGGGGCTTTGATGTGCCCCTGGGAGGGCTCCACGGGTGTCACCGAGGGTCAGAGCCCCAACCGTCTGCTGACTTCCAGCCTCCTGTGAGAAGGACAAGCATGAGAATTACTAAGAAACTGTACTTCCGGATCCGTGACTAGGAGCCAGACTAGATGCTGAGCACTGTCTTACTAAATTTCTAGGACACAATACGAGATAGGAGGAAACTGGGTCTAAAACCAGCTGGGAAGTTTGACCCAAGATCAGGTAAGTGGTGAGTAGAAAGGCAGAGAATCAAAGTCATTCCCTCATCGTCTCTGCTTGGATGCCCTGCAGGGAGAGGCCCCAGGGCCTGCGATGTCCCTGGGGTCATCTCTCCATCAGGACAGGGGCCGGAGGTTTGCCTGCAGGCTTTTGGCGTTCACAACTGCCCTGACCTTCAGGGGTCCATACCCCCTAGTAAGAACTCCTCACCCAGGGGAAATTCTTTTGTAGCTTTAGATCTCACACTTACCTCTCTCTGTCTGAGCCCTGAATATACTTTTAAAAACTTTGTTAAAAAAAAAAAAGTCTTTCAAACAGCAACAAATGTTGGCAAGGTTGTGGAGAAAGGGGAACCCTCCTACACTGCTGGTGGGAATGTAAACTAGTACAACCATTGTGGAAAGCAGTATGAAGGTTCCTCAAAATGCTCAAAATAGAAATACCATTTGACCCAGGAATTCCACTCCTAGGAATTCACCCTAAGGATGCAGCACTCCAGTTTGAAAAAGACAGATGCACCCTTATGTTTATCACAGCACTGCTTACAATAGCCAAGAAATGGAAGCAACCTAAATGTCCATCAGTAGATGAATGGATAAAGAAGATGTGGTACATATACACAATGGAATACTATTCAGCCATGAGAAGAAAATAAATCCTACCATTTGCAACAACCTGGATGGAGCTGGAGGGTATTATGCTTAGTGAAATGAGCCAGGTGGAGAAAAACAAGTACCAAATGATTTCACTCATATGTGGAGTATAAGAACAAAAGAAAACTGAAGGAACAAAACAGCAGCAGAATCACAGAACCCAAGAATGGACTAACAGTTACCAAAGGGAAAGGGACTGGGGAGGATGGGTGGGATAAGGGCAGGGAAAAAGAAAGAGGGCACCCCGATTAGCATGTATAGCATGTAGGGGGGGCGCACTGGGAAGGCTGTGCACCACAGAGAAGACAAGTAGTGATTTTACAGCATCTTACTATGCTGATGGACAGTGACTGTGAAGGGGTATGTGGGGGGACTTGATGAAGGGGGGAACCTAGTAAACATAATGTTCTTTCTGTAATTGTAGATTAATGATACCAAAATAAAAATAATAAATTAAAAAAAAGAAAGTCTTTTAAAAATCACTGTGCTGGGCCTGCTCTGGCCACACAGGAGAACCCTACTGAAGCGACACGTAGCAGCGCAGAGGCCTCAGAGACATTATGAATGTAACCCCACGGGTGCCGCGCCTGCTTACAGGCATCAGGAGAGAGGACCTGAGCTGTTATTTGAGAGCAGGGTCCATCTGTGAGGGCCAGCAGTGTTCACACCTCCCGGCGGCCACTCGTGGAGGTCATAGAAGAGCATGTCTACCCGGAGGGAAAGGTCACACCCATTACATGCATATTGCTCTGTGAAGCCTGCTCTTGGTTAGGCGGATTTCCATAGGACTGTCTGGCCTTCAGGTCACCTGTGCAAGAAGGAAAGCATCTAAGGACATGTGCGGGGAATTCTAGGAACAGGTGTGCTGGGCTAGAAAGGCCGCAGCAGCCTGCTGGGAGAGGCTGGTGGCCGTCCAATTGGCCCCTCGGGGCCTGGGTGAAGCCCCTGCGAACATCAGCTGGGATGGCTCACATAAGTTCTCCCAACCGTGTCGCCGTGTAGGAACCAGTGTCTTCTTCAGAAACAGACAGGTGTTGAGGCACTTTTTCTAATTATGATGTGCGGTTTTTGCGTCTGTGATGACTGGACAGCTGTGGCTGAAAGATGCCGCTCTGACTCATGCTGGTTACTGGGAATAAAGATCAAATGCCAGGCAGGACGAGCTGAATGGTGTGCAGGGCAGGTGGGCAGGGCGGAGGGGCATCAGCCCCCTGCTGGGCAGCACCAGGGACGAGGCTGGGGCTCTGGGCTTTGCTCCGCAGGCAGAAATGCCTGTTCTCCAGGCTCATCCACCTTCCTGGGTGTTTGCCTTTTAGGCTTAAAGGAAAAGCTGTCATCTCCGCCCTGTGTCCAGCAGTGAGTCGGTCACACAGGAACTGGGGTTTCCTCCATGTACCTTCACGGTCCTCTGTGGACTTAAGGATTCCCTTTAAATCCTTAGGGAGCAGGAGCAGCTGATCCCGGGTTGATTTTACCAACAGGAGCAGGAGGTCATGATAGCGGCTCTTGACTCTGGAGCCGACACGACCTCCACAGAGCTGAGAATTAAGGGCCAGTTTCCATCGCCATTTCACGCAGTGTTTGTAATAAACGCACCACAGGAATCCTACTGGACAAAAGTTGATGGAATGGTGCAAAACAAGTAAAAGACGAATCCCTTTATCATAGCTGCATGGACTCCAATTAGGGAAGACAAATAAATGGCTTTTTGATGTGTGTGAAGACAAAGTTGGGAGAGAGGAATGTCTTTCCAATAATTATCTATATTTTGCTCTTCGCTAGAGGCGTCTCTAAAGCAAAGGTCAAATGTCAGCGTGGTGCTGGGAAAGGAGAATAAATACAAAGTAAGGACAGAAACAGGGTGTGAGGTCCAGGGTCGTTTTGGACACGTCGGTTATACTGGGAGAAAAGGGGTTTGATCATGCAGGCACAACGCTTTGGCTGAAGCTGCGCGTGTTCCTGCGGGGAGAGGAAGACATGCCAGAGGTCGGCCTGAGGGCCGGATGCTCGGACATTTCATGAGAAATGACAATAGAATCCACACCCTGCCTTTCCGTGCAGGCTGGACGCGGTGGGACCGACAGCGTGCAGATCACAGCACGGACTGTGAAACTGCCCTGAGGCATGTCCTGGGTGGCCATGAGGACCCTGAGCCCCTTCACAAAGCCATGACATTCAACTTCACTGATTTTATTTAACATGCGTGTTTTCGGTGTGAGTCAAGTAACCATGATACCAACTTTACTGAGAAGTAGGATTCGAACGATGCAGTAACAGTGATTTGACATACCTACAGAGGCATCATTGTTTGGATTTTAACCCAGCAGGACAGATGATTTCAATATAAAGCCATTACAGTTAATAAGAAAACAGACCAATATAGCTAATTATATCTTTCATTTTTCTCCTTTGCCTTTTGGATGTGCTCTTCCCGACCAGTAGAGGTGTAGAAACACTATGACAAATTAATTGCCGCTTTAGAGAGTGTATCACCTTCCCCAGAGGACATGAGTATGCATCTGAGGTGTTATCGGAGAGTGCATACAACCAGCTAAGTCTCTGTATAATTTCTCCTTTCTTGAGTGAAATAAATTTGGAGAGAAATAGAAAAATAAATATTGCCCACACACTATGTGCACATTACTCTTACAAGCTTGATAGGCAGTGATCACTGACACTTCCTTGGGCAAGTTTCTAGCTATTTCAAGGCACTCAGCCAAGTCCTGCTTATTCAGGGGCTACCCAGCTAGCCCTCTGGGGACATTCCAGTGTTCTAGATGTTAGAGATGACCCGGGCAGGCGGTCAGATTACCTTGGCAACCATGTATTGCTGGACAGGGTGCCAACCTCTGACTCAAAAGGCGCCCAGCAAGTCCCATCATGCAGGCACCACTTGCAGGCAAGTCTCTGGGGTCCCAGATGCCATAGTCATGCTTGAAAGCTTATTCCAGGATTAAATCACATCATTCTTCAGGTCTTTTTTCTCATGTCTAACTGAAGTCTCTGTTACTGTAGACTTTTTTTTTCTCTTAACAAAAGGGCAATGTAACACCAGCTGGTCCTGCTTCCAGTTTATCTCCCGTCCAACACAATTAATAACTGAAAGTGTCTTTTGTAAGCACCATTCTCCCATCACACCGCTTGTCTGATGAGCCACGAGCACCCCATGGGCTCCACGTAACCACCAGATCCTTCACCTGCACGCAAGGAGCTCTCCATTCAAATGCCCCACATCTCACCTGCCGCATTCCACAGTGCGCCCAGATGTGCTCCTTCTGTCAGTCAAGCCCATGTCCTTGGCCTGCTGCAAACAGCATGCTCTTCCTCACCTCTGACATTTTTCCTCGACTTTCCCCAGGAGACTTCCTACTTCAGTCACCCTGCTTATCACCCTCATATCATTACCCGTGTGCCCACTGGCATCTTTTTATGTCTTCATGCAGCTTATGATTTTGATCAAAATTTTCAAAGAATCTCTATCAGATATATATGTGTATATATATATACATTTTCAGTATATTTTCTTTCACATGTGAGACTTTTCAAACCCTGAATCAGTAAAAATAATAGCCTGTCCAATTGTAAAAATGATTTTCTATTTTTACTTAATCAGAGAAATACGAGTTTCACATTTCTGGTGAATTGGCAATGACTTCAGAGAAACCTTATTCTAATCCTTTGATTTAACACACTTCTATAGGGTTGTGAATCTACTAGAAAATGTCACTAATTATGGAAAAAGCAGTAACTGAGAGTTACCACATTGTGTTAAGTTACATCAGATGCAAGTGAATCCGTCTTACTCAGTCAAAATGCTTACTGATCATTCTCCGTATTCTCGCCCATCTTCTCGATACTGGGGGGCCGGTAAATACAGGATATCGTGGTTTCTACCTTCCACCTGCCAGGGAAGACACATTTGAAAGAGAAAGTAGAAGTGTTTCTAGACCCTAATAGGAAATGTGGAGACTATGGAAGTTTTCCAAGGGGTCTCATTGAGTTTAGTTTCCCCACATTATTTCAGAGGTGAGCTTTGAAGCCTGAGTAGGAAAATAGGTGGGGAGGTGGGAGGAGAAATGTCACAGCATGAAGAGTAAGTGAGAATTCCTCACGGCATTTACAGGGGCCTTCAGACACGATAAAGGAGAGCATTTGTGCAAACCTGGGGAAAAAATGCAGAGCAATGAGAAAATAGACGAGAGGTCCAAGGTAAGGCTGGAGAGCTGGGCTGGGCTCTACACTCAAGGTTTAAGGGCAGCATGGAAATGTTAATGCTGGTCGGTAGGCAAAAAGGTGCTGTACTGGTTTTAGAATAACCCACCCTTGATAGGACAGGAGAGGGGCCAAGGGAGGGCAGCATGGAGAGGGGATCAAGACTGGCCGGCGGGTCACCCTGGTGGGAACACAGTGGCTTGGGAAGGCAGAGCCCCTGGGGATGGAGAGAGGCAGCCGAGCCCGAGGAAGATGTAGGGGACCTTATGTATGGGCGGATGTAAAAACCAAACGAGAGGGTGGAATCGTGGCTTGAGTGGTGAGGTCAGTGATAAGCGTGCTTTTGATGACGTGCAGCCCTGGAAAAGGGCAGTTTTATTGTGTATGTGGTACAGTGATGCTTTGGGGTTGGGGCTTGTTGGTTTCTGAAGCATCCCTGTGAATCTGTGCTGCGTGTTGAATGCATTTGTTGGCGCTCAGAACAGACATTGAAGTTAGAATTCCTGGCATGTTGATGGTAATTGGAACCACTGGGTGACTTCTCTCAAGGGGTGGTATGGGCACCAGCTGCCTACTAAGTAGAGAAGATCAAGGCCAGTCAGAGAGAACCAGCAAGGGGAAATGAGCATCCAGCATGGATGAAAGAAAACCAGGGTATGTGCCCCAGGAGTGGATGAACATCATCTCTCAGGATGGATGGCACGATGCTGAGGCAGTGAACGGTGTGCGCTGCATTCCAGTGCAAAGAGCAGGATAAGGGGCCTACTTGGCCAGAGCATCCTCGGCGCAGGACTGGAGGGGCCCAGTAGGGAACCTGGAGAGGAAGCTGTGTGTGCTGGAGGGAGTGGGAAGTGGACAGCAGAGTGCTTGAGGGTAGCAGCCAGAGGCTGACTGGCGTCCTGGTAATGCGGGGAAGCATAAGGACGGATGGCACAGACGGAGGAGTCTGCTAGAAGCGGGCAGAGAAAGCGCCGTTTGAGACCTCCTGTTAAGACCACTTCTTGGGAGAGGAAATGTGTAATACAAATAAATATATTTATAGCTCACAACTAAAAATTATAGTAGAATTCACTGTTGAGATAGTAATTCCTTCCTTATGGAAGAGTAAAATAAGAAAATAGTACCATCTGCCCTGAAGTAAACTCTCCTTTTCTTCCAAATGTCCAACTAGTGCGCGAGTGCACAGTAAGCCAATTTTGTTGTCAAGGTGATAGATGTCTTTATTGCCTTACATTTCTTATTTTTGTTCCTCTGACACTTCTCTGTCATAAGTTCACCCTTCGTTCATTTCTGATTTATCCCCTCAACAACTATTTAATGAGCACCAACTCTACCATGTGTCCCTCTGTTAGACTTTAAATTCTTCAGGGGCACAGATCATACAGTCTTTAAATTTGTGCTGCTTAAACTTTAGAGCGTAACTCAGTAACTACCTGTTGGACTGATAACAGTGTTGACAACATAGCAGTGATGCAATGCTGCAAAGCTGGGAGAAAGGACTTGTGAGTGCAGGAGCTTCAACATGGCCAGATTCTGCACTGGCAACCAGGGGTGCAGAGTGGGAACCCCCACTGACTCAGAACACCCCTGTTGATACGGGGGGGACATTTCAGTAGGAAAGTGGTTCAGAAGACCAATTTCAAGGACTTAGGGTCAGAGGCACCTGCCAGGAAACAAGCCATGCTTATTATACCTTATCTATCATTCCAACTCTAAAACAAGTCTCATATGCAATGAAGACCACGTCATTCTCAGAATATTCAATACCATCGTAACTAAAACATTTGAAAAACTTATCATGTGATTATATTTAACTTTAATATAACTAGTGTCCTTGATAACTTATTAACATTAGTGGTTATGTAGAATTCCATCTCCCTGATAATTCACAGGTTGAACATTAAGGAAGTTCACAGCTCAAATTTCAAACACTTGCAGTTTCCAGTACATCTGTTCCTGCGATTTCACTTCAATTTTATTAGATTTATCTAGCTTGCCTTTCAAGGTTTAACATTTCAAGTATCAGACACTTTGATTCTTCTTGGAATTAAAGTGAAATTAAACATCATACGACCTGTCTAGCTGAGTTATTCTAGGCAGAACTACATGAACTTACTCCGAAATTCAGGTAGAGGGCTGAAAGTGTTTCAGTGAGGTTATCATGAGATTGATACAATGCAATTAGATGGGAAATGTCACTGCAGACAGAAGACAAATGAGCAAAATAATACTTTGTTTTTCAAAGTATTTTCTCAGGAAATGTCTTCAACTCATGATGCTGTCAAACAAGGTAAAGTGCCAATAAATTTCAATGAAATCAAAACACTAAACACTCTATTAGTACAAAAAATGAAGACAACAATACAGTGATGAAATAGTGGCTTCCAGATATTGCCGACAAATTTATTTATGTACAGCAAGGAAACTATGTACCACAAGAGCCCAAAGGACTGCAGGAAACGCAGTCAGGTGTTACATGGTCTTCCGAACTGCCCTGGATATTTGTATCATGATTATTGTTGAATGTCACCCTTCTTCTCATACTAGTTAATTCCATGATAACTCCCAATTTCTGAAAATTGTTAAGACCTTTTTATCTACAGTAGTTTTAGGTCCATAGCAAAATTGAGAGGGAGGTACAGAGAGTTCCCATGTGCACCCTCTGTCCCCACATGCACCGCTTCCCGCATTGTCAACATCCCCACCAGATGATAACACTTGTTATAATCAATGAACCCGCCTGGACACACAGATTCATTGAGGGGCCACCACCTACATCAGGGTCACTCGGTGGTGCACATCCTGTGAGTTTGGACAAATGTGTAATGACGTGTGTCCCCCATTACAGTATCACACAGAAAGTCTACCTGTGCCCCTGACACCCCTGACTTACTATCCCCATAATTGGGCCTTTTCCAGGACGCCACATGCCTGGACTCATACAGTGTGCAGCGTTTTCAGACTGGCCTCTCCACGTAGTGATCTGCTTTACTCTGATATCTGACCTTTCTGGGTCCATTTATGACCTTCTTGTTCCTAAATCTCAAACTCACTTTACTCGCTAGTTCCGATGTCCATGATTTCTTAGAATGAAGAAATTCGGTTGCTTTCTATCAAAGATATCTAGGTATCAAAAAACTGTAAAACAAGCTCAATTGACCAAAAAAAAAAAAAGAAAATCACAACTATTACCTCTCTGTATTTTATGGGTTCAGAGAAACCTTTGTAGGTTATTGATATTATCGATAGGTTCCTATTTTAATGTATAAGTTAAGAAAAAAAAACACTTTATGCTTGGCCCTAGGGTCATTATTTTTGTCCCTGCCCTCATCACACATCTGAGGCTAAGGCACTAGGTACACATGACGTTTCCTTCGCTTCCTGCTGTGTGCTTCAAGTTGCGGAGATGTGCAGTTCCCCCCAAAAAGCATTTTGTGTGGGCAGCACTGAGTCACAAGATCACATCATAGATGAAGATTTCTAACAAGGGACATGAGCCAAGACAATTTCATTCTTATGTTTTAAAACAGCAAGCAGCTCCATGTAATATACTAACAACAGGTCTTCAGTGACGTTCCATAAATGCTCACATTGTTACTCATCATGACCCTTCTGATATTGGTGATAAATACTGAAGAGACAAAGTCATATATGTCTTACTGGGCAATCTTAAATTGTCACCATTTTATTCTTTAGAGGATTCAGTCAAAGACTAAGAATTATTTAGCATCTCTAGTTAGATGTGCCTTATTTAGCAAGTGAGTAAAAATGTTATCTATAATTTCGAGTATTCAAGTATATGCCTAAAAAATTGAACAGTAGCGTTTCAGAATCTGCATTCCATTTCCTATTGAGGTTTATACATTACTTGAAAAAATAACAGTGACCTCTGGGAGACACATGTCATGTGATTTGCCTATTTCAGGAATCGTATAATATATAGGAAACATAACTTGGGATATAGAATCAGACAGCCTGGGTCTGAGCCCAAAAATGTACATTTGAACTATATTTCCAGTCTAGACACTCACCCTCTCTGAGCCTCTGTTTTCTCATATGTAAAATGGGTATAATATCTACCACAAAATGTTACAGTGAGGGTTACATGAAATAAAATTTTAAGTACTTGTGTTGTATGTATTAACCACTTATCCCTTTACCCAGATAATTGGAAATAAGGGCAATCCTTGGCTGTGAAAGTGCTTTACAGACTCTAAGCATCCCCTGGATCTATAATGACTTCCATATCTGTGCATATGGGTGCACATCTATCTACTTGAGAGGGGCAGGAGGACTTAACTTACCTGTGCAGGCCCTTTGGTAGATGGAGTGCATGTATGATGGATGAATGACTGAATTCAGGAGCGACCGGAAGCAACCGGTCGGTCCTCCGGTTCTGTGTGGAACCTGCGAGCTTTAGAGCACTTTCTGCCCCCCCACCTCAGCTGGTTCCTCCGATCAGGAGTCCCCCTGGGTCTCAGCCCCCAGCCGCGGCAGGTAAGGTGCAGGGAGTGGTGTACACAGCTCAGGGCATGCTGGGATCGTTCCTTCTCTCACCTTCCCTAACGCATCGCTGACATAAAATCTGCCAGGAAGGAGAGCGGCTGTTCAGTCAATCACATGTTAAGTGCAGGACGGCGTGTGCATCTCGTCCGACTACCTACCTTCGTGGTCGTGCCACACCACGCGAGCCCTTCCTGTGCACAAGCTCCCATCCAGCTCAAAATATAAAGCAGTATCTTTAAGGAAATCTCAGAGCTAAGTGCCAGGAAGAAATTAGGAACCCGTCCACTGAGCCTTCTACCTGCTGTACAGGCTCAGTGCGATAAACCATGAGCGAAAAGCCCACTCATTTTCTTCTTGGGCTAAAAATCATAGTTTCAGCTCACAGTGAGAACATTATATTTCCATACAAGGACCTCCTTCTTTCCCTTTCTCACATCTACAATGCTTCGACTGTGTCACACAGAATGATATGATCACATTCTAGTACTACTTTGTGTAAAATAGGACAGGAGTATCACATTCCAGAACATTCAAAGTACCAAAAAGTTCTAGTCCCATGATTGCATTATAAAAGTTTCTAGCTCTCCTGTACAAAGCCCGTGCCATGCTTTCTGATTGTCTGAAAGCTTATAATAATTTGTAAGCAATATTAAATTGGAATGACATGGCTGCCTTATTTCTCTTTGGAATAAACATAAGTACACACTTTAATTGTAACAATTATATCTAATATTTAATTAAAGTACCTAGAAAATCTGTATTTTCTCTTATATCCATGGATATTAATATGATCTTAATTGCTGGTAACATCTTCTGATAAGCTGCCATTTACATGACTAATCAGTATTTTGTTTTTCACAGGAACACTTGTGGTAAATCACTTAGAAAAATAATTGAAATGCATGCGGCATGTGAGAAATCTGTTTTTCTACGTATTTGATTGATTTTGAAAGTGAAATAGCATCAGCATGGGGCTGTTCATCTTATAGCTTTCAGGTTCAAATGTCTGTAAAACCTTATTTGTCTTGTAGAATTGTGTATAGTTCTTTTTACAACCCAGCACCTTTTTCAAATGCTTTTTCTCTTCTCTTCATTTTCCTCAACAGAGGAATGCTTAATTTTGGACTTTTTTTCTTTCTCGGAGTTAGTAGCCACATGATTACATATCCACTGAATTTTTTCTGGCTACGTCGCCTCTGGGGCTATTTTGTTAGAGTTGAGTGTGCTTTAATGAACAACTCTGGACTCAGAAGGAATAGCGATCAGCATAAAGAGGGTGCTCACTACACGTTTGTGCAAGAGAACCGACTTCCGATTCTGGTCGCTTCCTGCGCCCTCCTCTCACTGGGCTGTGCCCGTCCCGGGGCCTGTAGCTCCCTGCGACCCACTGGGGTTTGGTCCAGCACCACCCTCAGGTCCTGGGTCTGGGGCTTGGCTGCCTTGGATGAGACACTTGTGACTGTCCCTTGGTCCGCCTTCTGTAAAGATGCCCTCAGCATCCGGCTTCCACGCCGCCATGTCTCTGAGTGCCTCCTCCACCTCTCAGCCCCCGACTCAGCCTGGACCCTCCCCCGCCTTCTCCCTGTGTAGGTCGCCCTCTGTCCACGGACTCTGGATGGCCGTCGCCTTCCCCCCAGCTGTCCTCTGGGCTCCCTGCCCACGTGCCGACCCTCGTTGTGGCGGCTCCCACCACATGTTGCAGACACCCCCATCTAGATGGGCCCAGAGTCCCTGGATCTCCTGTCCAGCCTGTCCCAGAGCCCGCCCTCCTTCTGTGCCCATTCAGCCCATGGCCCCTCCGCCCATCCAGCTCTGCAGACCTGGGCCACGCATCAGCTTCTCTCCTCTCTCCCCCTCACTCAGACCCAGTCTGTCCATCACAAGATCCTACAGACTTACCCCTCCTAAATACCACTGACATCCCTCTGCTGTCCCCCCGCAGGTCTTGGAAAAACCACCACCACTTGCAACCCAGCTGGTGGCTTCCCTCTCCCACTGCCCAGTGATGTTCATGGAGAAATCTGTTTGAAATTGCAATGTGATCGTGACATATCCCTTGTAACTGCCTTTGGTATTGCCCAAAGCCCCTTAGGAATAGGGGCAAAAAAATCACTGGCATAGTCTACCAGGCATTCCACAGGCTGGCCCACCTGCTTTTCCAACTTGTAAGACATCACACTCTTTCTGGGCCTTAGCACCCAGCCCCGGCCTGGCTCTCAGCCGTGCACTGCCCCCCATGCCCGCCTTCAGGAGCCCCGCCGGCCACAGATGCAGCTCCTGGTTCCTCTCAGCACCTGGCCAGCCCTCAGCTGACGTGTGGCCAGCCCAGTGGGTTTGCACTCACGGGCCACTCACTGTCCTAGCCCACAACCGCTCAGATCTGCCGTCTCCCCTCCACATTACGGTCCCAGGTCCAAATAATTGCTTTACTAGTGATGTGTTTACAAAGTTGCACCAGATTCAAAGAAGCCATCACCATCCCTGTTTTCCCCACAAGCCTGGTTATTTTTAATGGGCAGGTCAGGGGGACACCAGGTTTCCCAGGAACGTGCACTCTGCCACTTCCATACCAATACCCCAGCACCGCCCTGCTGTCCTGCCAGAGGATATTGGATCATCTGGTCCTGGACTACTGTCCATAACCAATAGAGCAGTGGATAAACAGGGCACGCAGAAAAATGCAACCTTCGGAGGTCAAAAATGATCTCCATTTGGATAAATGGAGAATAGTGATGTCAGGGGCTGGGGAGGGGCAAAGAGGAGTTTCTGTTCAATGGGTACAAAGTTCTAGTGACAGGGTTATGTCCTGGTGACCCACTCTCATCTGTGTGCTGATAGTTAATAATCCTGTACTATATGCTTACAAATTGGTTAAGAGCATCAATTTCATGTTATGTGGTTTTTACCACACTAAGAAAATAATCTTCTGCTTCCATTAGATCTTCTATATCCATTAGAGAAAGTCTCCTTTATGTATTATATGTCCTTACTGCTGCCCTGAATGAAGGTTATTGGATTTTTTTGATCCTATATTCATGGAGCATTTATTAATTTACAATGACCATTCACATATGAAATTACTTCCTGAAGTTTCCTTTGTGGGTATTTCTTTCCCATAGGTCAACAGTTTCATAAAAGCAGAGTTAGTACTAAAATATATAAGCTAGTAAATAATTACCCTTAATTGAAGAATGAACACTGAATTAGGATACAGATGACATATTCTATCCAGTATTAAATCATAAATCTGCTGTTCATGGTATGTGAACCTCTTTAGTGTCAGATTCTTCCTCTTAAATGAGGAAAGGGGATTATATGACCCCTAAGTTCTTATGGCTTTCTATTTTATTATTCAAGTTATCAATATATCATACCAAATACTAAGTAGACAGGAAGATAGATGAATTGACAGTCTTCAGTTTTACCTTAAAAAACCAGTGTCTCTTTATCACATTGCCTCCTCTGACTTACTCATTCTTTAATGGAATTGGTATTGAGATTATCGTTCTTATCAAGTAAGTCTATTCAAACTAGAGAAGGCACTTAAATAAGAAAATGGAATGGGAAAGATATAGTTGAACACGTAGATCTAGGAAGTATAGAGAGAAAAATGACAGACACAAGCCTCTTAGTGGAGATTGTTAATGAACATGTCTTCATCGGATAGAAGTGCCCCAAATCACCACCATCTCAGCGGGACCCCGTGTGCTGTAGTCCCCCGAGTCCAGGTATGTGTTGTGATAACAACACCCTGGTCCCATATGCTGTAGCCCCTGATGGGATGTCAAGGGCAGGAGCAGCAGAGATCCTTCCCAGGCACCTGCCATCCCCACCACATGGCAGCTGTTTACTTGCTGAGGTTCCAGACCGTGTGAGGCTGCTGGAGGAAGCCTTTGCTCTGTATGCGAGCAGTGGACAGGCAGGTGGACCATGGAACCACGCCCACCATCACACATCCTAAGTCAGGGACCACGACGTGGCCCCACAGGGTCCACCCACCCCACCACCTGTGTGAAGGCACCTCCCGCTGGGATGTGAAGCTTACAGCCTGCTTGGGCCACGGTGCAAGTTAGCAGCAATTCTGTGTGACACACTCACTGAATGAAACAGCACAGACACAGGCACGTCATGCACACTTAATCCTCATCAAGGCTAATGAGTAAGGAATACAATAAATAAATGCATGTATGAGTATTTTATTGGTGTTAACACTTTGATTCATGGAAATCAGTTGTAATATTTCTTATTAATTTTCTCTATTAACCTAGGACTTTTAGTTTAATAATCGGAATCTTTGTCTTGTTTCTTCACAAACACCAAGAGAACTGACATGGTGTCCTTATTCTGCAGAATAGTCTATGGTGCCACGCCTTTAATGAGCTCCCAGTTGTTTGTGGCTTTGCTTGATCTAAATTTTCCTTATGCAATACTTTATTCCAAGCAGTCAAACAGAATGCCATCGATAGATCGGTAGCAAGTAGACAAATATCTTTAAGGTCTCCTTTTTACATTCAGAAAGCTACAGCCTTATCTAAATTTTCTAGCATTTCCTAAACCCTTCCATACTCTGCAAATCTCAAGTTAGCCAATAAACAGAGAAAATCATTGAGGAAATTGCTTTCAGGAAAAACACCAGTGCCGCTGATTGAATTACCTTCTTTTAGATTGATCTGTCTGTAAGAATGTCACCAAAGAGACTAAGCCGGCTTTCTGTGAAAAGCACCTGTACCTGCCGTGCCAGGTCACGTTCTGTTGGCAGCTGACATGGCTGTGACAAGTGAGATGCTTTATTGTGACCTCTGGAAGCATGGAAGACGTTTGGCATCAGTTTTAGTGACTTGTTAGATGCATTTTGGTATCTGTGAATTATTACCAATACAGTTTAATATTACTGCAAATATTGACTTAATGGAGTGGTTTCTGATCCTTGCATCGGGGTGTAGTCTGGGTCACTGAAGTTGTGAAATCCGCTTTTACTAGTGAGTCAGCAGTGTTTATAATGTGTATTTAAAAGGAGGTAATTAAAGACCAGGCAGCCTCTTGATTGTAGTACTTCCAGAATTTTATTCTGATGGACAACTGTCATTCCAATCTACTCATTTTCGAATACAGATGCATTGCTTAGCTTCATCTGTGGCGTTTCTGAGCAGAAGTACTGATTTAACCAATCCTGGTATACTGACACAGGGAGATAAAAGAAGCTACTAACTTTGAACTCTGAATATTTGACTTGGGTGTATGATTTTTTATCCAGATGGCATAGGTTTATATCAGACCAACCCTGATCATTCAGTGCTGAGTAGGAAGGCAAGAGGGTTTGAAATGATACGAAGAATGTTTTTCACAAAAGTTACGGAGTAGGGGTTGAATACCAGGGGTGTGTTTCCGTTTGCAAAAAGAAGCTTGGATGTTCACATTCTTTTGGCAAAAAGTAATTTAAGATCTCTCAGTTTTCAAGTATTCAAAGTGCTGGAAAATATGAATTCTCAAAATAATCAAGAACATCTTGAGCCACTGTTTTTCTTTTTCTCTCTTAAATATATCTCAAAATCTGTCTACTCTCTGGAATGGGCATGAGGACTTCCCTCAGGAGAACCTTTCAAACAGCTTCGATATAATGCTTTGCTCTGCATATATGCATTAGCTAATCTTATCATGCCTTTTTTTCCATATTTCAAGTCATCTCATGACATATGTTTAACCTAAAATATTGACCCTGTTATCTATATTTTATTAAAATACCAACTTACTAATGTACCTGCTTTTGGATATTTGATCATAATTCGCTACTGATTTGCATGGCTCAGTGAGTAGGGTAATTTTACAGCAAGTATGGAATGAAATCAGTGAGTAGTCTAAAAAGATTATTTTTAGACATCTAAAATCCTTTAAAAAGATGACAATTTAAACAATCTTTCTCCATGCTCATAATCGGTATCCATCCACTGTGAGTTTTCTGAAGCCCCTTCTCCTCTATTGTGGGTCAGTCTTGTTTATAACTACACTGTTATTTTTAAATGATGAACACAGTAGAATCTGGAATCGAGTTCCTTAAAAGCTCAAGCAGGTAGATGCGGCTCTTGCTTTTCCTTGTATGTCATGAAGTGTATTGTCAGTTCTGTTTCATGGACCCTCTCACATAGTTTACAAAAAAAAAAAAAAGTAATGAAAATATTTTATTTCTGCGAAAACTAGATTGAAAGAGTCCTTCGCATACGTCCCATTTGGAAGAGACTAAGAATGGTGATCTGTAATAAAGTGTGGATCACGCAAACATCCTGAGAATAGAAGAGAGAAGTCAGGTACTGGTTCTCGACGTCCCTTCAGGTCCACTAAACAAGGGACGGGTCCTCACCAGCCTGGGATCGGGCAAATGCTATAATTGCTGAGGGCCAGGAGATATTACACAGCTTGCAGAGTAGCTTTCTGGCTATTTTTGTCCTATTCATATCTGGGGCAAATCAGGATTCTGGCAGCTTCAAAAGAGGACAGACAAGGACGAGGAGAGGACAGTGAGAATATACTGAATTAATCCCTTTACACAGAGCTGAACACTTCCCAGAGTATTCCGGAAATGGCAAAAGCAGCTCATGCTGCCATTTCAGTTCTTTGCTCTCTGCCGCTGAGGCCAATGTTCCTTCTCCTTTTACCTTGGGTCACTGGGGGCCACTTCCCCCACACTCCCCCCACTCCGCTGTGTCCTCTGCAAGCTGTTAGGATGGCCCAGGCTGAGTCCCTGCCCCCGCGGATCTCTGGGGCCTGAGGGCTGTGTGTACCTGTCGCCGTGGTGTTATTCATTCACCCAAGTGAATAGAAGTACAAAACCTCAGATCTCCTGAGTGTGGGGAAGCTTGTGACCTGGCACAGCCCTGTTTGCCTCCTCCAGCAACACAGCCAAAGACCTTTGCTCGTCTGTGCAAAGCATTTTGAACGAAATTCTCCTTTCCAAGCTGCTTGTGCAAAGCCTGCAGCGATGCCCCCTGAGTGTCACCAAGCTCCTTGTCCACAGGCTGCGTGAGCCCCCGGGGAAGGTGAGCGTGTCCAAGCAGGCCTTCCAGTGGCCCGCGGGGGTCCCAGACCCAGACCAAGAGACAAGACTTTCTCAAGGGATGCAAAGGAAATTGATTTCAAAACCCAGAAGCTGGCCTGGACACAGGCATTTTCTTTTTGTTTTTCAAAACATACCAAGTCCTAAATAGTTTTCCAAGATCCTAAGAATATGATATCCTAGCATCCAGTGTCTACCAAGACACACACATGAAATGCACACACACACTGCCTTAAATTGACAACCATGGTTGGAATTTCTGTTTACCTTCTAGCAAAATTGCAAATTCACCTGGCAATCTGAAAACAATTCAGTTCATCTTAAAACATGGTTCTGAGACTAAAAAAAAATGACTTACAGCACAGTTCTTTTTTTTTTACTCCTTAGAGATGCCGCTCAATATGTAATGGTTGAGAGAAAAGACAAAATGTAACCAAGTGGGTTGTTTGGTGGGGGCTGGGGACCAGTGGGCCCCATGGTGTCAGGGACAGTAAGTTACAGTGATATGAAACAGATCACAAGAGTGTGGGTCTGATCAGTCAATATGAGGAAAAAAATTCAAAACTCCTCCTGGGAAGCCCTTTGATGGATGTCCTGTGTATTAGGGGCCTCTTAATGCTTCCTAGTGTTTCCTTTGTATCAAGGAAAAGAAGCAACCTGTAGACCCATGTTATGGGGAATCAGAACAAAGGGGATTCATACTTGATGCAGCGGACGTGGCGGCCTCAGTAGGTTTGCCTCGCGTGGTGGAGAGAGAGGCCGTGAGAGCGCTGATAGCCGGAAAATGCAGGGACGCGAGCTGAAGAAACCAGCCGTGTGTGCTCGGCGTTCACAGAGAGGTGGTGGGGAGCTGATCCGAAATAGAGGCGCTAAAGGTCTCAGTGGAAATTCAAGGACTACTTTGAAAGGCTTCTTCCCAAAACTTATTTTTATTAATGGATGATTTTACAATACATATAAAAAAAAAGTCTGGAAGAAGCACATACCTTTTGACCCATAAATTTTACTTCTAGGAATTGATCCTGAGGAAATAAATGCATAGATTCAAAAAATATTCGTTAAAATATGGCTTGTTGTAAAATTATCAGGGTATCAGGAATGATATCAAGGATACACTACGGCATTGATTCAATAAGTAATGGCATATTGATTCAATGAGATAGTACATAAAATTCAACAATTATATGTATGAATGTAGAAAGAGTTATTATGCTCCCTTAAAAAGAAAAGAGAAGTTTTTCAAGTGATATGTAACTAGGTGCACCATTTTATATCTCCTATGCATACTTTTGGAATAGTAAATGCATTTGGAATATTAGATACATTTCTGTGACTGATTTAATTTTCCTTTATTCATTTATTTATTTATTTTGGCATATCTACTATTTACTCCTTAATTGTGGAAGAGAAAAAAAAACAGTCTAGGATGTGACTTGGAGCTGCATGTCTCCAGAATATTTTTTTTTCTGCCAGTGAGTGCTTTTGGATGTAATATTCAATGGATAATTTTATCCTATTTGTTACAACGTTCTTTTAGCAAACTTTCAATTCTTCTCAAGATTATAACTAAAAAACAATTTGACTATAGTTTAACCTGATCCTGACTTACAGGGAAGATTCAAGTGGATTAGAATAATTTGGACTTTCATACACATTTATTTTCTTATGCTGTTAATGGTACCATTTATTTCACAAGTGGAAATTTGCAGAGAGAATCGTTTGGAACCGTTTCTTAAATACAGCATATAATCAATGAAAGAAATTTCCAGACACGCATGTCTCCCTTTACAGTTTGGACATTTCAGTGTCCCCAGCCCTGTTTAAGCCAAGCTGCCACATCTGGCCAGATTTTTCAGTGAGTGGAACGGCAGAGCAGCCGCCCCCTTCCGTCCTTGATGTCCCCTTGGCTGAAGCCAAAGCTTGCTGCCATCAGGACGTCCGCCTCGGGGTTCTGGGACCGGCAGCCGGCCTTCCTGCAGATTCCCTTCCCCTGACCCGGGAAGCTGTGGGTCTCGCTGCCTGCTGCTCCCCGTGAAGTCTCAGGCTTCACTCCCCGCCCCAGGCCGTCCCCTCATGGGGACACTTGCTCCTTGCTGTCTGCAGGAAGCCCACCCCGCGGCCAGAGCCCCCAGTCTGCGGCAGCGTGCTCGGGAGCCAGCGCCTGGCTGGGACCCTGGCACACCTGCTCCCCCCCAGCCGTCAGCTTATTCGGGCTGCCTCGTGTTAGCCTGCGAGGGCTGTCACGGCCCGTTACCACCTCGCTCCCTGGGCCATTGTCGCCTCAGCCCTGGAGGCTGCCTCGAAATCAAGGCTCCACAGGATTGCTGCTGGGGCCGTGAGGGGGCCTTGGTCCAGGCCTCCCCTCCATATGCACAGAGGCCGGCTCCCACCTCTGTCCTCACGGGCTTCCCTCCACTTCTGAGGCCTGCCCTCTTCTTATAAGGACACAGTCAGACCAGACTTGGCCCACCCATACAAACCTCATTTTTCTTTAATTACCTCTTTTTAAAGATTCTGTGTCCAAATGCAGTCACATTCTCAGGTATGGCTGTTAGAAGAGCTTCAACATATGAATTTGGGGCCACAGTTCAATCCAGGGCACCCTCAGTCAGACTGACTATGTGCTGTGTGAGGTCAGAGACACAGGCTCATTCGCGTCCATGTCCCTGATGCACCGCACAACATGTGGAACATAGAAGGAAATGAACACATTTGAATATGCAGAAATCAGCAGAAGGGGAGAGTTTTGACAAGGTTGAAAACGGCTTAGCGCAGTGCATAGGTAGATGCGTACCTACCTATGTGTAGTGCAAACGTATGGCTACTCCAGCATGCACCAGCTGTGGAACTCTCTTATCTGTGAGTATGCATCTGTGTGCACGTATGTATACGTACGGATTAGGACAGCGAGCACCCGGCCCCCTGAATCACACTGCTGCTAGAAGTATGGTTCAGGACAAAACTGAAGCCTGTTAGGGTGACACATAGGGAAGGGTGCTGGAGAGGCCACCACCAGGGTCCAGTCCTTTGTGTGTGCTATTGAGTCACACAGGTCCACCTTGTGGTTCTGGTGAGCTGAGTAAATGCCCAAGGTCCCCCGTTGGAGCCCAGGTGAGGCTTTCTCCAAAGTCCGTGTGTGTGATGACTCCAGGATCCCAGGGCTGGGCACATGATGGGGAGAGAGGGCCACTTCTCCGAGCACACTCGCCGCTCTGTGACCACCTGCCGTGGACCTATAGCCATGCGGGGGGAGATTCCCCAGCAGGCTGCATAAGGTGTATGCTATATCAAGGGATTATATCAGCTTTCCAAAGAAAAAATAGGACTCATTTCAGACTTTAGAAATGGGTGTTACCGTAAGACTAATCTTACCCCACAATCGAAGGGGAAAATATGTTTTACAACGGCTAAAAGAATATGTATTGCTAAAAATACCAAATAGTAAATAGCCAGTGATCCAGAAATCCAGAGTTAGTTTGCTTTTTTTTCTATTGTCAGTCACAGAGTCTTGGCTCTACTGTGTGTGTGTTTATTATAGAAATCTGTTTGTGGATAATGTGTTTGTTACAACCAAAATTCTATTGATATTCATCTGTGCCTTGTAGTAACCATTAGCTGTTTTGAAAGTCCATGTAACACAGGAGGCAAAGAATGTTTTCTCCTGTTGGCAAACCTTGGGTGTCCGTCTTTGCAAACAGCTGTAAACCGGCCACCAGGATACACTGGGTAGAGCACAGGTTAGAAACACACTGGGGGGTTCACTTTCTAAGCCACTGGCTTAGGTCCACACTGGTTTGCTGCAACTGAGATGTTCAGTGCAGATCCCACCTTGGGTCACCTGTGAGCCAGGTCCTTCCCTCAGCGAGAGCAGGTGCTGACTTCCAGGTGATGGCCTCCCATCCAGGAGAGGAGAGGGTGCCGCTCCATGCTGGCCTCCTCCTCCGTTGCTCGGGTGGACAGGAGGCCCAAAGGACTTCCCCTGAGAAGCTGTCAGGCCGCCGTCTGGAGCAGCTCACGGTTGCCTGTCTGTCTGAGCCAGTTACTGGGCTCCACTCTGAGCAGGTCCCTGACACTGAGTCCTGAAGCTGTAGAGGTGGGACCTGTCACATTCTCTCCCAGTCGATCATCTTGGCTTCGCCTTTGGGTTCAGTCCTGGCTTGCTGAAGTCCTGGCCACGGTGGGACCTGCCTCAAGCCCCCATTGCTGGCTGGGCTCCGGGCATCCACGTCTACTTGGTTCTCTCCTCCTCCTGTTCCTTCCCCGACACCCAGCGGCGTTCTCACATCCTTAGTGGGTCCTCTATCACGGTCTTGCGCCACGGATATTCCAGGCAGAGCAAAACGAACATGCCAGGTCTGACCCGCTTGGCACTCTCCCTTGTGGATCGGGGCACGGAGGGGAGGCATGCACCGAGAGGTAACAACCACGTTCTCTTGGTGGTCTGATGACCTTCTCATTCTTAGGCTGTGTGGCTATTTAAGCAACTCACATCAAGGGTAAAAATAAAGCATAGACACCATTTAAAATAGAGGTTTTGAGGTTCTTAGGTATGCAAAACACTGCAAAGAAAGGGAGATGGATAGGCACTGGCTGCACCCTCCCGGGCTCACAGTTCAGCCGGGAAGCAGGCATCGGCACAAACACCAGAAATGTAGGGCAGGCTTGTGATTTCCGTGGAAGTACGCGGAGCAGATGCTGAAGGATCGGAGGCAAGGGCAGCTGACTCTGCCTGAGGTGATGAGAGAAAGGTTCTGGAGGGGGTCTCTTTTGCAAGAGCTTTGAGATTTGAGGGGCATTTAAATGGAAAAACAACAGCCAGAGCAGTCTGGCTGGGGACGCAAGCACCTGTGTATCTGTATATAGGTATATTTGCATTTGTGCCCACATGCACGTTTGCGCGCGCGCACACACACACACACACACACACACACAGTATAGAGCTCTTCTTTTCATTGTTTTCATGTCTTTCCAAGACAAGAACTACCTTTTACTTCCATTGTGACTTTCATCCTAAGTCCAAAGTGAGGCTTAGAATGGCAGTTGACACAGGATATGATCAGACCATTCCATTTAATCCTGACGAACACCGTAGTCTAAATCCTGCTGTCTGCGTGTCCACAGAAGCACAGGAAAGCACAACACAACTCCCAGGTCTCTGCCTCCCAAAACCTATAAGCAATCAGTTTCTTCGAATTAATGGGTTTATTAAATCTGCTATTCTGCTTAGGGAGGCTGGGTGATTTGCAGTCTGTGTTGATGGTATTAATGCTTCCTGGCTTCTTAGTCATCATAGTTAAATAGGTTTAACCACAGGGGAACCCCCAGTGTTTTACATGGCAATTATCTGAAGACATAGGGAAGCTGGCTCCGTGTCAGGAGGCACTCAAACAGATTGCTCTCGGAAAACTTTGGCATTTCAGAAAAGGAGCTCAGTACGTCGGTGCCGTGTCTGTCACATTACGTAGGTAAAGTGAGTGAGTCACAGCTGTAGGGCCACAGTTCTGGAGATGAGCAACATGCTCACCCCCTGATGTCGCATTTAAGAGGAGGGAGAAGACGGAGGCGGAATGAAAAAAAGCCACAAATGCATTATAAATAGACTCGCAGCATCTATGGCACACTATTCGGAGAAAGTGGAACAGGCCGGCTGGTTCTCTGTTGGCTCAGCAAAGGTCGTCTTAACTTTCAGCTTCTCATGAGTCCTATGTGTGTCTTACTGTTGCCAGAAGCAAAACCTTGGTGAATGCTTTGACAGAAATGAATTTGCCAACGGATTACATTGCCCCATTTGGCACTCTTGGAGGAAAAGAGTGAGAACTACTGATTCCCTCAGCCATGTCTAAAGGGACTGCGCACCTCGCTCCATGCCCATCTGTTGGGGTGCCCTGCCTGCTTGAAATGCTCCAGAGTGAACTGTGTCTGATCCACCCTCAGCGAGACCCTTTCCTGGCCCTTGACCTTGAGGGGTTCTCTTTTCTCACCATCTTCCTTTTTTTTTTTAAGTCCAAATATCTTTGATTCACTTGATTTCACCACGTAATTGTCCTATGAAAAATTCTGTATGTTCAGGGTGAAAAATTGAGAGTGTGTAGCCAGAAACAGTTGTTCATTGCTGCCCTTATCCCTCCTTTCTCTTTAAAAGATTTCTGCTTTGTATCTTATGCCCACCATTCATGTCAGGTCCCCACTATTGCCCTATAATTTCTCTCTCACTTTCCAAACTATTTATTTATTAGAAAACTGAATTCTGCAGACTTAAAAGGAAGATAGCTAAGAACCCTGCAGGTCTCCTGGGAGACCCAGTCTAACACCGATGTCGTTCAATCAAGGGTGATTATAGAAAGGGGGTAAACACTGGCCCCAAAGACAACTAGGGGTACAGAGTCTGGCCTGTGCTACCACATCCTCTCTTTCAGGACTGTTTAAGAATGAAAAACGGAGAATATGTTTTAAAAGGTTGTATCTGCTTTCCATTGCTGCCATAACAAATTAACATAAACATGGTGACTTAAACCAACACAAATTTAATATCTTACATTTCTACAGGTCATAAATCTTACACAGGTTTTCCCGACAAAATCACGGTGGCCACAGGCTGTGTGCCCCCTGGAGTGTAGGGGAGAATGCCTCTCTTTGCCCCTCCTGTGGCTAGAGGCCCCTGGCATCCCTTGGCTCCTGCCCCCTCCTCTTTCTTTGAGGTCCGGGCCCCAGGCGGGCCTCTCACGTGCCTCGCTCCAACCCTCAGTGGGTCCCATCTCCTCCTCTCTTACCCCCTGCCTCCCTCTTCCACTCGGGTTCTTTCTGGCCGCACAGGGCCGCCCCATAATCCAGGAAAACCTCTGCATCTCAAGATCCTCGTCACGTCTTCCAAGTCCCCTTTGACCCATAAGGTAACATAGTTGCAGGTTCTGGAAAAGGGAATGTGGACACCTTCGGGGGCCATTATTCTGCCTCCCACAAAGGTATTCAGATGACTTCTTTACCTCTAAATCTTATCTGAATCAACCAAATTCTTAGTAAATCTATAGCATCATCCACTGGTCTGTATACTAATCAATTTTCTTTAAATGAGCTTGTAAAGATGAAAACTATCAACTTCACAATGTAATCCTTCTGTTAAATGAAAGTTCTAAGGAAAATTTCTGGGCCTGTGGAAAAATAACAAAAATTCACAATTCTAAGGTGGGTCTAATATAGAACAACTGCCCCACACCAACATCCCCCGAGAAAAGAATGTGAATATCTGCTTAATTCACGCAGCCAAGCCAAGAAATGCATGTGCATTAATCCATGCTGAAGTGCGGCTCATTGGCATGGCTCAGCTCTGACCGTGGAGAATGAATTATGTAATTGTTATAAAGCCCTCACCTTTGATTGTGTATGAAAGGAATCTAAGGGAGTCACATGTTTTTTGAAACTTTAGTTACACTAGCTTGATATACATCATTTATCTTCTTGCCTCAGTAGTTTTACGAAATACCTCATATATTTTAAAGCAGCAGTCAGTAAACTGTAGCCCACAGGCTGTATCTGGCTCATATACTAAGAATGGTTTTTACAGTGTTAAGCACATCAAAAAAAGAGTAATAATTTGTTATGCCAAAAAATTACATGGAATACAAACATCAGTGAAGTGTTGCTGGGACACAGCCACATATCTTGTCCTCCAAAGGCACAGTTCAAGAGCTGAGACCTAGTGGCTCGTGAGCCCTAAACTGGTTTTGTCTGGCCCTTTACAGATGAAGTTGGCTGATGAACACAAAACGGACACTTTTGTGGGAATGTATTTGGAAAATGTAGGGGTAAATAGGAGATTTGTTTATGTACATTACTCATGTTGATATGCTAAAATAAAATAACTGAAATATAATTCCACCTAGCTTTTGAGATCAGAGCCACTCAAAAAGAATCTAAGAAAATATTTTTAAAGCAACAGCAAATAAACATGGATTTTAGCTATAAAACATTCAGTAAATGTGAGTGAGCTAGACAGACTGGTTTTTTAATCCAGAATTTACTTTTCTCTTGGCCATTACCAGTATTAGGCAAAGAGGTAGGGGCCTGTTTCTAATAGAATTTGTACCATACTCTCACCAGGAAAAGAAAGAGGGGGTGGGGAGCCTTCAAACAAAATATTAGAACGATGCAATGTTTCCTGGCATCAGCACCAGCCAGCTCTACACAATCCAAGCAGCAGGCAGACCTGAACACTGTGTTTCCTCTTACAGAAGATTATTTCAAACAGTAGCTTAAACACTGTTGCAATTCGCTACAGTCAAGGTGTATCTTCGAGCAGATTTTGTACATTTTTAAACTGGATTGTTGAATGGAAGATGCTGACACCAGAAAGCTTGACTGTGTCTTTCATTTGCTGCTGCTTTTCCTCCAGGTAATGGAGTAAGTAAGGAAAAGCTCTGTCTACACAGCCGCACCCAGCAATCCCTGTGCAGGGAGTAAGATTAGCCAGGCAGCTGTGGTGCTCACGGGCCAGCCCACGAAGGGCACTGCAAGTTTCAGCTACATGCCAGTACAAGCCAATTGATGAAACCCTCATAGACCATCTACACTGATAAGTGTCATTTTGCAAATAGATTTGGTAACTGAGATACAAAATGATTTACAGTGCATGATGATAGGTAAATAATATTAAAAATGTGTTGGAAGAATATTTTAAATGCATCTATATCATCTCTTGATGGGTATTTTCAGGTCCAGTTCAGAGACTGGGAAACTGAGGCTCAGAAAAGATGACCCACCTGGTGAGCATCTCAGTCCAGTGATATTCACGCACACTGGCCAGAGCAGGGCGTCCCCAGCGCCTCTGACAGGCAGGAGCCGTACCCCCCAGAAGTCTTTTACTCCTTAGCAGTCACACAGAGCGTTCTAAGTGGGGAGTAACTTACTCGCCTTTTTGTTGTTGTTGTTGTTGACAACTAAGCTATATATTGTAAAGTGGACTGGATATTTTAAACAGCTTAGCCAGAGATGGGTTGTGTCTGATTTTTTTAAAGATCTAATTGTGTTTAATGTACTACTTCACTCACACACGATTTTATTCCACTTCCAATCTCTGACATTGTCACCAATCTCATGAACACTTCCTCCTCACCGTGCAGGAAAGGCCCACAGGGTGAATTCTGCAGACGGGCCACTGGAAACACGGCGTGCTAGGGAGCATGATTAGCAGTTATTTGAGTGCACTTCGGGTGAAACAGAGCCCGCCGTATGCTCAGAGACTGAAAGGCAGAATTCTAACACTTGCTGATTTCTTTTCCGTTATAATTCATTATGATTTGGGTCTTAATGAAAAGAGATAACATATCAACAGAACATCTCAGTCAGTTATCCATCACAGATAAGGCAGATTATTTGTGAGACCTTCATTGCATCGAGGATAAATAGAGCCCTCATGTGCAGGCAAAGATGAAATTTCCTGGATCATGTCAAAGTTTACATGCAGCTAATAAATGCCCTCTGTTCTACGCGTCTCAGTAGCCAACGTTAAAAGTGGTTTGATACAGGACATTTGCTCTGTGGGTTTACAGGCAGATTTTTCTCTTCATTCTCTTTTCCAGGCTGACTGGCATGAACCTGCCTTCTCCCGTCATCAGTAGCAAGAACTGGTTACGACTCCATTTCACATCTGACAGTAACCATCGGCGCAAAGGATTCAATGCTCAGTTTCAAGGTAAGAATACTCCATCTTATCAGAAAAGAAAAAAGAATTGTAGAAGATATTTTGGTCCTTTCCACCCACACATTTTAGGATTCTCTTGCTAAAGATGGAAAAAGAGATATAAGCTTGAAAATATCTTCTGTCTATTATATGAACAGGTACCTAGAAATTCTGTTAGATAACTAGCAACTTATTAGTAAATCTCTTTTACTGTGACAGTATACAATATATTTACTCAGTTTTGCTGTAAAGATTGTTAGGTTTTGATCAATAAGTCTATAAATATATGTTAGCATTTATTTTAATTACTATGCACCTAATCAGTAAATATCCACATCTGTCTGGTCATTTTCCTTATCTGCTCACTAAGAGCAACGTAGCACACAGACTGCATATTAGAAGGCGCGATGCACCATCATACCACTTTTACTCCTCAGATGTGTTCACACTATGTAAACCCTGCCACCTGACTTAGTAATTTATACATAAGCGAACGTTAAAAGAAAAGCACTAGATTTTTGTGGCTGAATAAAATGGAGAGTCACTGGTATGCAGGTTTGATTTTGAAACTTTCTTTTTGTATCTAATTTTCTGTGTTTATAACCTAGAGAGTATTGTATCATTTCCTATATGTTGTAATAATCAATAATCCTTATCAATACCACTGAAAAGAATCATTCTACTAAGAGGGCTATTGAAAATAATTCCACTTGTATTTGCAAATAAAAGTGGCATGACTGTGTCAGAAATCAAGATGCTTCCCCGGGCAGAGTTCCAAGCTTTCCTCATCACGACCATGAGACTGTTACTCCAAGTAAGGCAGCGTTTCCCGAACACTTGCTACATGCAAGCCAGGACCCCACGTGGGGAAGTTGTAACTCCAGGAAAGGCAGAATTCAGAGAGAAATCATGCCAGCTACTTAGGGACATTCTAGTAATGTACCAACAGGGTGATCTGAGGGCCTCCTATCTAAAACACATTTTAAAGCCCCTAAGGCCTTCATCATGTCCTTTTGGACAAGAAGAAAAGCAAGGGCAATTTGCAGGGACTTAAATACAGATGGTGAGCTGTGTGCAGGGCGATGGGCAGGCTGTCCTCACCACCAGGGTCCCTGGAACCTGGGAACCTTCGTGGCTCATGCCTGCCTCCAGATCCAGGGCCAGTTTCATGCCACCAAAAAGTCTTCCATCCACCCCAGGACCACTGCCTATCTCTCAGTTGCTTCTGATGCTGCCAGGAAGTTCTCACTTCCATCCCCTTTGATTGCAAATGCACTGGCCTCAAGCTTTGGAGGGGTCATGCCAACTTGCTCTCTCTTATTCTGGGACCCAGGCAGGGCCACCCTTTCCCTTTCCAGGCCTGCCTTTACTTGCCTTTATCTTTTAAGGCATAAGCTCTAACTGTAGTTATAACAGGGTGTGCATATAACACGTAATTATGTGTATACTTATGCATAATTATATTATAATTATATTTGTAGTGGATAAATAAAGTGTGCAATGGCGTACTAGACTACATCTGGAGCCTCGTGGGGGTTCTGGGGCCGGGGGAGGGAAGGTCCGCACAGTCCTAAGGACCTTCTATCAGAGTTTCCTCTCTATTAATCCACCTCAACAGGTGTATCTATCCCTGATTTAAAACACCCATAAATCAACATTTAGAATGCCAACTGATTGATCATATAGGCAGGCAGGTAGATCTGTAGAATTGTTTCTGAACTGTTGATTGATCTTCTCTAAGGGTCTTGATTAATTTATTGGCATTGAACTGTAGAAAAGTTTCTAGGTATCATTCCTCAAACCTCATTAGTGCATCTGGCATCTATACCAGTGCTCGGGAAAAATGGAAAACACAAAATATTATTTGAAGATGTTCCAAATTGGTAGATATAAGAAACATACTATTTGGCAGAGAATTTTAATAGCTTAGACATATCAGCGTCAATTTTTAAGGTGTGTGTGTGTGTGTGTGTGTGTGTGTGTGTGTGTGTGTGTGTATAAAATTAAAGAGTGGTAACAAGGAAAATTTGCAACATAATATTGGAAAAATAATTATAACCTGCAGCATAATTCCAAAGATAAAAAAAGTTGCAAAAATAATATAGAAACATGGCTTAACAGTAAAATATTAGGAAACTCTGAAGTTCAACTCTTAAGATGAAATGATGTGAGGGCAACCATATTGTCACTTTTCATCAGCACCTAGACCTTATTTCAAAGGAGGCGGCGTGCCTAAGACCTTATCTAAGCAGGCCACAGTGGAAGGCTGGGCTCAATGCTGTGTGTCACCCTTTTGAGAAGAAAACTGACCAAGTGGAGAATATCCATGATGTTGACAAAACATTCAAAAGAAGACCGGAGGACATTGGGAAGGAGAGTGGTGGGTGCCATGGAGGAAAGTGCTGCATTTATGCTTCTGCCCCCAGAGGCTGGAACCATCACCGATGAATGGGGGGTAACTGGTGGCCCTTCCTGCCGGTTCTAGAACAAGCCAGCAAGTACCAGAAGGCAGGAGACAGAGAAATAGCTCAGGAGAGGATGGATCCCCTCTCAGAGTCGCCTGCGAGCCATCCACTGACCGTCTCTCTGCACGATGCTGTCCTGACGTCACAACCAGGTGGACTCCGGGTTTCCATCCCGAGGGCAGGTGGCAAACCTTTGGGGCATAGAGAAAGCCAGTCCTTCATCTAGTCTTCCCTTTCTTCTCTGCCTACACTGAAGCTCCAACCTGCACTTTGATTTAAACTAAACAAAATAAGGGGGAAAAACCCAAACACTATTGTTATCACCAACACATTTGCAAAAAAGAAAAGCTTAACACACGCACAATGCAGAAGACCAGCAAGAGCGACAGAAACAGCAGTGAAAGCTTAGCGCCGGCCAGGGGCTGGTTTAGTGTCTACGCAGACCTCCTGTGAAAGAACCTGAAATCTTAGATTATTTGGTGGAGAAGGGGAACTTCTAAAAAAAATACACATTTCTATGTTTACTGCCTTTTTAACAAAATCGTAGTCACATTTATTATTTGTGGTTGCTCTTAAGGACATAAAGATCCCATCAGTGTTACTTGGAGTGAATACGATCTTAAATTATGTGGGATTCCTGTGAAAACCCTTTGTGGTTCTTAAACTGCTAATGGTACCTCTCCACAAGAAACTGCTTCTCTGCTGAAGAGTACCATGCCTGGACGGAACTTACAACTTCTAAAACCAAAGACTACATTCTTTTTAACTTGGCACTTTTCTTTGCCAAATAAACAACCGCCACTGTAAAATATTCTTTCTTCTCTTTTGTTTTTAACTTTCATCTCCATGCTCTTTATTCTCTGGTTCTTACACTTTAGCTTTTCTCTCTTCTGTGGTGCAATCACAAGTCATGCCAACAGCAGTGAGGCTGATTGACAAGTAAAACTGCTGTATTGTCGCTACCCCCTAAACACATTCACCTTTAAAAAGTAGTACTGTGAACAAAAGAAGTGGCAAACACAATAAAAGCCACCTGATACATTTGTGTATATGAATGATGGGTTTATGTAGGACACATTATTTCTTTAAATCAGCTAAGCATTGAGCCCATTCTTTATATGTTGCCTCTGTCATCAATTATAATTAAATAAGTGCCTTGTTAGTGCAATCTGTCATCTAGACATTTTCAATGTCTATAAGATGAATTTTTTAATGATATATTAATCTCAAACCATGAATACCTCCTCACTATAAAGTAGCCATACCTGTGATGAGCTAGTTTTGCATATGTTTACCTGGCTGTTTATAAAAATACAATTTTCAGAAAACAATATTCCCATGGATTTCTGTAATTGGTAAATCACCCTGAGAGTTTGTAATAAGTTCCAGTGTATACAGAGAACACTCCATCCCATAAGGCAGGGGAAATCCTGACCACAGATTTAAGTCTCATGTTGACACAAGTAATTAGCTTTCTTTTTAGGTAAGAGTGCTATATAATTATTGATTTTCCTTTTTATTTAAAATGAAGACCTTTATATAAAATGAAGACTTTCATGCTGTCAAAAACGTATTTTGAAAAGCTGGAAGCTGCATCTCTTCAGACTGGTTCAAGTTTGGATGAAACGTATGCCTTCCGGTTCTCCAGTGCCCACGCACGCTGCCCAGCCCGAGGTATGGCTGCAGAAGCTCTGCCTGTGAGTCGGCAGGCCTGGGTCTGGGGCTCAGCACACACCTCTCTCCCCCACCCCCTTTAGAACGCTGACTCTGCAAACTGTAAGGGCCACAGTCCCGGCCCTAGAAGGCACTCGGTGCACCTCTGCTGGAAGGAATGACGTGCCCACTCCTTCCTGGTCTGCAGACCTGGTGAGAAGCCAGGTAGGCGGGGCTTGTCCACAGTCGTGGACAGCATCTGCCCCTCCGCTAAAGCTGGCTTCAGCTAGGGAGGGGAGCACAGTTTCCTTGTAATCCAGGTAAATTGCAAAGCCATTCTTAAAACCTCTAGCATGCTAAAAGGTTTTTAGCTTTTAGTAAATACAGATTAACTCATATTAGAAACCTATAACCACCTTCCCTAAATATATACTTTCACTTCTCTCAGAACCAAAGATTCTTGCAAAGTGCCCACTCTAGTCCTTTTAATAATTTGAGTTAGACGCCCATCTCTGAGTTCCAAGCTGCAAACTCTGGGCCTCGACGTTTTCATTAAGTGCTTACTGTAAGCCAGCGTCCTTTCCGTCGGTGCGTCTGGCTGTCTTCCTCTGTAAAACAAGAGTGGTCGTGTTTACCCCACAGACCTTGAGCAGATGGTGCGTGGGATGAGAACAAAGTGCGGCAAGTGCTGGGCGAGCCGCGCTGAGGTGCGGGAGCACCTGTCACCCTTGGGGAACCCACCCTCGGGCTTCTGTCGTCCTCACCCAAACTAACTGCGACACACAGTTCCATACTCCGAATTTTAAGGGAGATAAAAACTAAAAAATAGTCAGACTCTTCTCTGACCCCGTTGGCAGAAACCTGAGTCGTGCAGCCTCCTCTGGACAGCAGCTTCCCTGTGAGCTGAAGCTGAGCAGTCCCTGGCCCTGGAAGTGCCCTGGGCGCACGTGTCCCCTGGGAACAAGTGCTTGTGTGCAACAGAAAGATGCCCAGAGATTGTGCACAGGGCCTTTGCTCCTGCTTGTCAGACACTAGAAGTAATCTCAACACCCACCAAATTAATAAGTGATGTACATTCACACACTGAAATATCACAAAGACAAATGACCTTTATGTGCAACTACTTGAGCGAATCTCATAGACATTATATTGTGTGAAAGAAGCCAGACACAGAAACACGTACACTGTGTGGTCCATTTACATATAACATAGCACAACATAACATAATATGTAATTCAGGAAATCTGCAAAACTAAGTATGCACATGAATAGTTATTACTAAAGAGAACTTTCCTCTATGTGTGTGTGTATAATGCTTCAATAAAAGATGTGGTTTTAAAATACAGTCAGAACAATTCCCTTCCCCCATTAGGATTATCTTACAAACAGGGCCCTTCAGAAGTACCCAGACAGCCCTTACTCAGGGCCACTGCACTACTGACTGTCAAGATCGGAGACCACCCTATGCACGAGGGGAGGGAGGTAGGAAGTGGAGCTCCCACACCCCACGGCTGGGTGATGGCAGAACCAGGGCGAAAATATAACTGCTTTCTGTTCAATGCTGTTCTTTCCGACTCTGTTTTCTCCACGGGACTTGCTGTCCTGTTTCCACTATTTCCAATCAGAACATCTTTCTTTGGGGAGCAATAATTTATGTTTGTGAAACAGAAACCCAGTGAAAAGAACATCACTTTAAGAGGGCTGTGAGTGAGTGAGAACTTCATCTGTTCTCTCCAGTGGATCTAGTCCAAGCCGAAAAGTGGCCGACCGCTGCAGGAGCAGGTGTGACGGTGATGGGAAGGGAGGGAAGCAACGAACGGGGAACAAAAAACATCCAATAATAGAATGAGGACATACATTCATAATGAGTGAACATAAATATACGTATTTACGTAACTATAGGGCAATGCCAAAGTAGAGGGGGGAATTGAAAAGAAGTTAAATAAATGTATATGTAATTTTGACGAGGAAGGAAAATGAAGCAAACAAAAATGGAACAAGGGGAATGCTTCTCGGCATGGCGAAGGGTGGGCCGGGACTGCCAGGCTGAAGGCTGCCTGGCACGGCACACACCCCCCCGGAGAGCTGAGGAAGCCCCACACAGACGTGCCCCTCCAAGGCTGACCTGCTGCCCTTCCTTCCACTGTGGGGTGGGGCTGAATGGAGGGCCCCCAGCAGAGCATCCTGGCCCAAGTCCAGCCAGGACGGGAGACACCTGTCCCTGGATGTAGCCCCTGTCCTGATGCGGCAGCCTTAGGCCCTGCTGTCCGCCTGGGGTCAGGAACAATGACACCTGTGGACCGAGCTGTAGAATAAACAGCTAATGCCTGTGAAGCATCTGGAATGGGCCCCGTGCACCTCATAACCCTGGGCCCAGCATCTCCGGGTGGAGGCTGTGCCTGTGCTGACCGGCCTGTCCAGCTCAGACCGCTGTGAAAATCCCAGCGAGTGCTCCACAGGATGGCGTTACTTCGTGAACCTCCTGGAAACTCTCAGGGTGGTTTCTGTTTGCTGATTGCTTCCCCTCTTACGTGCCCCCCATGCGTGGGTTCCCCTGCCTCACTGTCCGAGCACAGCGGCTATTCAGCCGATGCCACCTCCAGTCACTCGGAGTGACTTCCATCCAGTCCCTGTCCTGCGTCTCTGCAGTGGGGCTTGCCTGCGGCAGGAAGCATGGTGCCAGGAAGCACGCGCCACTTTCTGGCTCCTGGACTCCAGTGCAGAAGGCAGGAGATGCGACAGTTCTGATATAATGTGCATGAAGTTATGCACAAAATGCCCCAGAGTTAGAAAAACATGCCTCAGCTGCCTTGGGACAGAGCAGGGCAGTTGGAGCAGATGCTCTAGAGGAGGGAACACCTGAACGGTCAGGTAGGCCAGTGGGAGGGGAGTGGCGGGTAGGCAGGTAAGGGGCACAGGTGTGGTCCCGGAGTGCCAGGGAAAGCCCGCTGGCCGGGAAGCATGGGGTCCTGGAAGGGTGACATGGGTACAGCGAGGACCACGGGGCATCTGCGGGCAGGGAAATGGACAGTCAGGGCACGTGCTGCAGGGCATCTCAGCAAGAAGGGCTGTGCTCTGGAACATTCTAAGACTCTAACACGGATTCTTCCACAGAGTCAGTTAAAGAAGACTCAACCAACAGGTGCTGAAATACATTAATCTGCCCAAAGGGGCCAACTCCCTTCAGTCCCAGCAGTCACCACAGTGGCCAGTAAGGAATCAACGTATCTGAAAGAGAGCGTATCCATCAGAAGTGCGTGTGTGTTTGCTGGGGGTGCTGGTAGTGGCGTGGTAAGGGAGACCCTAAGGGCATCAATGGTAGCACATCTTCGGCCTCCCGTGAGCCGCATGCTGACTGGAGAGCGAAGCACAGTGCAGTGACCAGGTCCTGTCATCCAGCTTCCTGCAGGGACACCTGAAGGGGATCGCGTTCATGTGCACATGCCGCCACTGTGTGGAGTGCCCCCTGCAGGCCGGTAGTTCCTCTGTTGGCAGAGGTGGACAGCACAGACAGGCCCTTGGCCATGCAGCTGACCCTCTGGGGAGGGAGGAAAGTCGCTCACGTCAAGAGGCCGTAGCTGCAGGGCAGGTGGCGTTAGGTGGCGAGGTCCAAAAGCACCCTTTGGAGGGAGTGACTTTGAGAGACACCTGACTTGGGAGCTCAGCTGGAAGGGCAAACAGGCGGAGAACGGCCAGCGCTGACCCTCGGAGTAGGTGCCATGCAGGACGCTGGGAACGCAAGCGTGGTGAGCTCCAGAGGCATCCGGCAAAACCCTGCAGGTCCGTGGGGAGGGCGACGGGGTGGATTGGATTTATTTAATCACGAGGGAAGGCCTGAATGGGATGGTTGGAGTGAGAGTGTGGCGTCGTGTGATTTCCACCTGAACACGTCATTTGGACTCTTCTGCAGAGAATGCCATTCTGTTAAATCTGTTCCCTTGAGGGGTGTGGCATTCCTGGTAAAAGAGTGAAGGGCCAGGGTGGTGCTGGCATCCTTATCTCTGACCTTGGCTGTCTGGTCCAATCACAGTGCCAGGAAGTTGTGCTTTCTAGTCCACAACCAAGGTGCAGCTGAGCTACGTGATTAGCTGAGGTAACGTCCTAGGGGTCACCCGTGGGGGGGCGTTGGGGCTATTGTCCTGTCTCAGGTGACAGAAAGCTGTAATTATCCTCTATGTGTAAACTACCATTTGCCAAAAGTCTTTAGCCACTACACAAGGTAATCTTGGGCTGGCTATGTCATGAGAATTTTTTAGACCCACCCTACGTATCTTTTAAAGGAGGGTAAGGCAGGCATGCATTTGTGCATCTTTCAGTATATTAAGAAACCATAAAGGTAAAAATTTATTTTGAACAGCTGTTTGGTATCTACTGCAGGCAAGGATAAAGAGAATGTGCTTAAATTTCAGTAGTAATTATTCCGACTAGACATTGGGGGTAATTTCTTACTAATGTTGAAACAAGGGAACATATTTCTTAAAGAAGATATGCAATTTTATTCATTAGAGATGGTAAATTAACAGAAATCTCACCTAGAGGCAGCCCTAATGAAGAAAATGAACTTCTGAGTTTGTTCCCGACTTTTGATTTAAGTCAATGCATTTTCATGTATTGATTTATTTAAAAGTTGGGTTTGAAATATTAACACACAATAAATCTTAGCCATTTTAGAGAAAAACCACTTAAACTAAAACCTTCCTTTCTCTAAAGTTTGACATGTGGTTCACTGGACTAGAGAATTGGGAGTCAGTGCTGTTATTCAGTAAATCACCGCTGTTTAAAACAGATTAATTTGTAACAACAGCAGGTAGATGTTAAGTTCTTGTGCTCCAAGAATTTAAAAGCTTCGGAGGGTTGTTATTCCCTCGGGAAACTCTTTTACTGTTTTTGTTTATGTGATGTTGGGACAGAAGTTACTCTACTTTCAGTTTGTCAGGCCCTCACTGTACTCACTTTTATGCGTTACTTTCCTGCTGGCTGTTTAATCAGTACAATTTGCAGACTGGTGGTGATTTGCTAGACATGCATACCCACCTCTTGTAGGGCACGTGGGCTTTGGAAGTCACGGCAACAGAGCGTACACTGTACATGTCAGTCAGCCTGAGTCAGCAACATTTACCCCGAGACGGTAGTGGTCACAGGATGCCTTTCTTCCCCGGGAGTGCGGCTGCCCCAGGTCAGAGAGCTGCCGCAGTTAAGGCCCACCCCAAGCAGTGGCTGCCGCGGAGCTGGAGGGAGATCACAGCCCAGTGAGAGCTGCACCAAAGCCGTGAGCTCAGAAACGCACCAGATACACTGCCTGTTCTCTGCGTCGTTGGGGTCAGGTTATTCAAGTGGGGCAGCCGAGCCAATGCCTACTGCAGCGAGTGGTCTGAGATGAGGATGGCAGTGCTGCCTCGGTTAACTAGAGCGCCGTGCCTCTTAGGATATGACAGTGCCCATACCCCAGCATATAAAGGCAGCTCACAGCAGGATTCCAGATGTGAGTTTGAAACGGGCTTGGAAGCCACGTGTAGCAGAATGAGTGCAGTAACCCCTGAAAATCATGGCCGCTAAATGTGAGTGAGTTTATTGTCACACACATGCAGACTGGCTCCCTGGAATTGCTTTAGCATCTGTCAGGTTGCATTTTGTCACTCATTTGAAAATCCTTTTGTAGCACAATGATTTCCAAGAGTGTCTCAGAGGGCGACTGAGTGGTGATTTCTAAGGGCTTCAGAGGTTCCCAGCGGCCTCTTTGTGCAGTTGGCACCATAATTTTAAACATTGGAAAGAGTATGTTTGCCTCCATGGGAGACCCGTGGTTAACTTCTGACAACATTGTGTCAATTTGCTAACCCAGGAAATGCACCATACAAAGGGCAGAGTTCCAAGGATTTTCCTGTAGATACTTTGAAATTTGCCTTGGAATGAATAGGAGCTTAGCTTTCTCCAGATTTATTTCCAGGGCTGCACTTCAGCTTGTAGGTCTGTATTTATTTTTTAAATATTGAATTACAAATTCTTCGCATCAGGTGAGAAATCGTCCAGAGGATGCTGAATACTCCCCGCTCTGGCTGCTCTCCTACAGAAGCCTCCTGTCTCTCCACTATGTTCCTTAAAGATTTAAGAGATTTAAGCTCTGGAGCAACAGCCAGCTTCAAACCCTCCCAGGTGTAAGGCGTCGAGCAGCATCTGCCCCAGCTGATCCATGCCTACTATACTGGATGCTCAATATATTTTTAACTGCCACCCCTGAATATATTCATGAGTGCTATATGTGACTAGCATTTACTGAACATAATGTTAAATTCCGTGGAAATATTCAACAACACAAACATGAATGTCCTTCTTTCTAGAACCATATATGCTGAATGTCTGTACTTAAATTGGTACATGTTTCTAGGTCACCAACTCCAGTTCTTAGCCAAGAGCTGACTTTCTTTGCATATATGTATATGTATGCATACATGTATATGTATGCAAAGAAAGACTTCTGAGTTAGATCTTCTCATGTTATAAAACCTCTTGTCCTTTGTATGGCAGGAGTCCGAATTGGGTCATAACACATCCCTGTGTAGAAATCCCTGCAGCTCCTGTATGTAGAGCTTGCAGTAGACACCAAAGCTGTCATAGATAGGTCTCCATTCTTCCTCATGAAGGTCATCTTTTAATCTCCATTCCAGACATCCCACACTCCTGCCATAAAAACATGTGCTGCGCCTGGACCCAGCATCACCTGCTCCCCACCCTGGTCCGTCCTTTCCTTCCATCTGCTTAATGTAACAAGTACAAGTTGTACATCTTAAATACATATAATTTTTATTTGCCAGTTATACCTCAATAGAGCTGGGAGGAAAACAAAATGAATAGAAAAAAATAAGTAAGTAGAGGCTATAAAAATATGGACCGAATGGCATTTTTGTAACACCAAGTAATCGTATTGCTTTTCATAGCTGGCTGTGCTTGCATGCTTCGTTAGGCACCTTGATGGTTAGACTGTCCAGAGAAGTAGATGGGTTTTTCCAACTCGCTAAAAACACTCTATTAAACATGATCTACATAATCAAATCTTTTTTCATTATTCTCCTTATTAAATCTTTCAGATAATTGCAATGGTTTTCTAAAATTTCTAAGATATATGTATTCCTGGCCAAAAAATGATTGACTTAAAACCCTTAACCAAATCAAAATCAGAGGCTTATTTTTCTTATTGT
This sequence comes from Manis javanica, assembly GCF_040802235.1. Taxonomy (NCBI): domain Eukaryota; kingdom Metazoa; phylum Chordata; class Mammalia; order Pholidota; family Manidae; genus Manis; species Manis javanica. Next base: position 109,513,707 of record NC_133167.1, read on the forward strand.
CTAAAGGTTGAAATGGTTGTGGAGACCAGTGTCCCCTACTTGCCTTAATTCGGTCACTACCAGCCCTGGTTAGATGACAGGGACACATGAGCTCTTAAAAAGCACCTAAAGATTATTGTTTGTTTGGTTTAGGGTGAGGATCAACACGGGTATTTTTTCAAGCTTTCCTGATTATTCTAATGTTTGAGACCAAATTAAGAGAATGATGTATGTTATCCATAGAGTCCTGGTACATTCTGGGGGATGTGCTCCAACACCTCCTAGACACACATGTGATGAAGTCTAATTCATAAAGTCAGACAAGTGACAGCAGCAACACAATGGGGCGTCTCTCCCTCTCTCAGAGTATCCCCCTGCTCTGCACTCACCTGGCCTCCTCTCGCAGGGGTGTGGGGTGACAGAGCCTCTACCTGACGGGGTGCAGTGGGGTCTGCAGTGTAGGTTTGTGCTGAGGCAGGAGAAGGGACACCGCCTCCACACCACAGTTGGCCACAGGGAACTGAAACCAAGAGAATGACGCCACAGGTATGGGGGCCACCGTGCTTGATGTACAGTTTCTTTGCCACCGGTAGTCTTCAAACACTTGAAGAAGTGATGGCTGTTGTACAACATTTGCAAATTCAAAATTCAGCTATTTGAATTGTCCACTTCTTACATATTATGTATGCCCAATATTTTATAAATGACTTTTGTATATAGTGGAATGAATGCACAAATAGCAAACCTATTCTAATGGTAACAAGAAAGTGGCTCATTCATCTCATGTCTTATTTACTCAACAACTTAGAAGAATGTCAGGCACAGACAGGCACATGCTATGTACTTGTAAGTTCAACTGATAGCTTCTTAAGGCTTTAAAATCATTTGGTAGGCCTACAAACTCTCCATTATTTAAATGTTCAGTCTTTAGAATGACTTATAAAACCATAAGATACATTTGTTAATTCAACCTTTAATACAGAGGTACAAAAATTGGTCTGTTTCTCCACTAATTTTGAGAATGTTCTCTTCTTTGTTATAAGTAATAATTTAGGCAATTCCAAAAATTGAGGCCAAAGTTTCTAAAATGTGTTACATTAATTAATGCCAGTGCTAATATTAAACCTGTATTAATTGCTACCACAGATTCAAAGAACAAAGGTATCTAGATGATAAGCATTCATTTAAAATCTAACTTGGTGACTAGAACATAAAAAACATTTACAAAAACCTTATCTGTCATATGTGTATTTCCATTTAATTATACTGACCTGAGATTTATCGAACACATTCTGTTAGCAAACCATTGCAATGGGTGGTCTGAGAGTGACGTGAAGAACGTATTTCTATTGCCTACAGAACCGTATGATCAGGTCGGGAAGAGCAGGCTTACTGTTACCATGGTGATCTTTGTATTTTATTTTTTCTCCATTACTGGATAGTTAGCTCTGATCTTAGAAATGGATAAGGATGGATTCAAATTTTAAATATCAACCTTTCCAGTTTATTTAAGAAAAATGTCATTAATTAATTAATTAATGTAACTAATGTACCTCCTTTTCTCTTTTTTTTCTTTCTTTGGATTACATGTATTTATATAAAAATAGGTGGCACCTGGTGGGAGATAAATACATGGTAGCTCTGAGTTTTTTCAAATTGACATCTGGGATTCGGGTTTCCGAGGTTGCTGAAGGATGCCTGAGCAGTGTCCACCCTGGAGAGCTGCCATGGGGGCCGCTGGCTGGGTCAGATAGATCCGCACGGCCTCAGCTCAATGCGTCCCAATCCCAAGGGCTCTTTGTCCCCTCAGAGTCGGATCTCCATGCAGAGAACAGACGTTTAGCATTGTGTTCATTTCCCAGTTAGAAGTTTAGGAGATCTTTATTACTTTTTATTATGCCATAAGTTATCTGTCTGTATGATTTGACTGCTTGGAAATATTCAGGTTTTAACAAAGTTCGCCCCGAAGTCACACGATGCATTTGAAAGATGTGCAGGAGTGAGTCAGGGTCCTGAAAACTAAATCAGAAGTAGAAGCACATTCTGTTTGCTGAGATTCTGGGTGGAGTGGCAGCAGTTGTCAGGAGACGCGCACAGTAAGGGGACCCGCTGAAGAGCCTGCAGCAGATGGCATGGAGACCCCCGCGCTGCCACCCCCTCTGTCACCTGCACCCTCGAGCAAGCTGTCCTGCCTGCTGGTCCTACCCGCTGAGCCGCCGACCCTGATCCAGCTTACCTACGACGACTCTACCTTCCTGACCTCACTTCTTCCTCCTGCGCCCTCAGTGGAGATCCCAAGTAGGGCTCTGCCCCTCCCTCCCCCTGCACTCTGCCCACCGGGCAGTTTCTTCCCCCCACAGCTTTGCTGAGCTGAGGCTCCCTTGAGAATATGGTCCCCTTTTGTTCTTTTTCCTCCTCGCCTGCCTTTGCACAGGCAGATGCCTTTGCAGATCCTTGGCTTGTTCTGCCGCCTCCCCATTCCATCCAAGGGAACCTGCACCGATGCCCTGAACTCTCCTCCAAGCCCAGTAACCCCACCCCTCCTCCTTCCCCCGGCTTTGCCACACAGGGTCCCCGCTGGAGAAACCCTGCCCCCTGCCCCCACCCGTGGGTCCCAGCCGGCCCCCTTCAGCACACTCCAGGGACCGCCCCCCACTTCTGAGAACTCCTGTCAGCCTGCTTCTTTCTATAGCAGCCACGTGGCTCTTGACTAGGGTGCCTTTTACTGTGAGTGGTTCTTTGGGTTGACACCATTGGATGTGGTAACCACTGGCCGTGTGACTGCTGATACTGGAAAGGCAGCCGCTTCAGACAGAGGTGAGCTGTTGTGTATAAAATACAGCAGATTTCAAAGGAAACGTGAAAAGAAAGTGACTGTAAGATTCTACATGTTGAGATGTTAACTTTTCATCATTTTTAATTCTTTAACCTTTTTAATGTGTCTACTAGAAACTTTTAAATTACATACAGGGTCACGTTTGTGGCCTGCATTTCATTTCCATCAACAGCCCTGCCGTAAATCATTTTAGCTTCACACTAAGGTTGGGGCTGGCTTTACAATAGCTCTCCATGAAATGAGTTTCTGGGATGTTAAGCTAAAATCCTGCCTTGTCTCTGCTAATGTCTGAAACCCTTGTCTGAAGGCCTAGATCTTGCTTGAACATTTGGGTTTATAAGGCAAAAATCTCTGCAAGGCGTAAAAGACTATACTTGTGCGAGAGCATGGATGGACATAGAGGGTATTGCGCTAAGTGAAATAAGCCAGGTTGAAAAAGATGAATGCTGTGGTATTTCACTTATATGTGGAAATTAGGAAACAAAACAAGCAGCCGAAGCACAGGGAGCAGACTGGTGGGGCCCGCGTGGTGGGGGGCCAGCCACATAGGTGCCGGGCGTTAGGAGGAAAAACTTCCAGTTATCAGCAAACAAGTCACAGGATGCAGAGTCCAGTATAGGGAATGTAATCCGTGATATCCTAGCAACCTGTGTGGTGACAGACAGTAACTTATTGTGGTGAGCATTTCATAAAATGAAAATAAAAGGAAATAGTTCAAGAGGAAAGCTAAAGCAAGGCTAGGAAGTGTATAAGGACAGAGAAACAAGGAGAGGCTTTTCACCATTTTACCATTTGTTCTTCAACCTGAGTGACTTTTTCAGCTCCTTCCTTGGAAGTCAGCACAGGGTAGGGAGTATAGGACATTTCTCAGTGACCAGGGGCGAAGAATAACCCCACCAAAGAGAAAACAGTGAAACAGGTAGGGACTTTTCTTTTTTTTTAATTCACAAGATTGCTTTGGACCAGCCTGTGATACCCTGATTAATACAAGAGCACAAACTCCCAAGGGGTCTTCCTGCCTGCTCAGTCGGTGGGCGAGAACTGTGTTCTTCAACCTGTGTTTCCCCCGTGGGGACCGAAAGGCCTTTCCCGGGTGCAGGCCTAGCACCGCTCCCGAAAGAGGGAATCATTTGCAGCAATGTGGAAGGAGGTTATATTCAGGATGATTTAGGGTCAGTACTTAAAACGGAAATCCTTCTGTCATTCTTTTTAAGTAGAAGATGTTCAGCACGATCAAGTTTTGTAACTCACGGTGGTGACAGGAAGGAAGCGGCCTGCGCCCCCATCCGTGGAACCCCCCCACCTGTCCTGACTTAGTGTGGAGAAGGCTCCATCAGCTTATGCTTCCCACAAATTAAACCACATTGCACAGTAGGTGATACTGTGATTATATTTTTGTTAGGATGATAAATTTATTTTTAGAAGGTTCCTGTGTAAATGTTTCTTGGAAAACCTCACTTGGATTACAATTTTTTTACTTGACAAAAATGCTCACAACCTGGATGTGAAGTGAACACTCTGTTGAAATGATTGAACTCATTATTTCAAGCTTTTGAAAAAGCAGTTACTGTGGAGAACTAAAATAATATAAAATTCAGATTCAGTGAAATTAATACCTTTGTTGCATTTCTTCACTGTGGCAAAGGGCCATTTTATAAGTGGTTCTATTTTTTGCAAATTCCTTTGTAAATCATTGATTTACCAATGACACCCAGAAGAGTCCAAGAGAAATTTAATTATGAGTATACTGGGAATAAAACAGAGTTCTGGCATTAATTTTTCTCTAGATTTTTAGAGAAAATGCCATTATTGCTTAAAGACTGCAGTCAGCATTATTTACCTCTTGAGATTCTTCAACCTAGCTAGTTCTTTAAATTATTCCCTCCTGTAAAATGTATGCATTATTTATTGCTAAAAAATTTGAAAATATTTTAACATATACCCCTTGTTCTCACTGATGAGGAAATCAATTTCTATCATCTTGGTCAGTGTGGATCATTGACTTAATACTCACTGTGCCAGTCAGAGCCCTCTTATGCTGCTTTTTCAAATCCTCTATGTGTATGGTTTGCCATTTTCTTTGCCTAGGAAATTCTACTTTCAAATCCAGTTCTTGTGAAATAAAGTTCTAACTCAGATGATTCCCTGGCAATTACTCTTCCTGTTATATTTCATTAGCTAATTTTAATCTGACTAGTTCCAGGCAGGAAGCTTATAACTTTGCATGTTCATTTAATTTTCGTAGCAGCAGATACTCAAGGAATGAGTAAATAAAGTCCTTTGTGCCATTTGGAGTAGAGTTTTACATGACAGGTATTGAAAACAGCACAAACAAAAACATCTCACTGAAGGTCCGTAAAGATCTCACTTTCCTTATGGACCTACTGTGCAACTGATGCTTGAACTACAAATATTTTGTAAAATTGAAAATTGAAAAAACTTGGTCATCAAGATGGGTGGGTAGCCTCACAGGGCTGTGTCCTCGATGGCGACAAGCAGATGGCCGCGGGTTGTTCAGTCACCCTGAGTTCGTGCTCAGCAAGACCAGCTGTGCCGTGTGCCCGGGGCGGGTGCCCCCAGGTCTGTGACTGGGGCCCACAGAAAGGGCTCATCTTTGGCTGAGCGACTGATGCTTGCATTACTCATCACCACTATTAAACTGGGTGTAAGTCACAAATTGGTGACAGGCAGCAGCATTAGGACGATTTCTGCGCACCGGCATGTTTATGGGAGGCGCGTGGTTGCCCTGGTAAGGCCCCGGCCCCAGTGTGACTCTGAGATGCTCTGAAATGTGCCTAACGGTGTAGAAGCACCCTGGACTCTGCGCTATGTGCTGCTGGGGTGCCCATTTTCCTCCTAAGGCTTGCACCCCCTTGTTGTTTATCCTGGAGAAGCTTCAGGCTCACAGCACACTGAGAGGGAGCAACGGTGAGTTCCCATGTGCCCCCTGGCCCCGCACCTGCGCGGCCTTTCCCGCTGTCCCCACCAGGTGGGACATTTGTCACTAATGACGAACATGCATGGACACGTCATCCCCCAGAGCCCACCGTCTACTTTGGGGTCACCCTTGGCGGTGCACATTCTGCAGGTTTGGACGATGTGGCCCCTGTTACTGTGTCATACAGAGCAGTCTCGCTGCCCTAAAAATCCCCTGGGGTCTCTTTTCTTAACAGGGTAAAATATACAACTTCATCAAATTTATTTCTGCATCTTTTGCATTTAGAGAATAAACGAGCTAATGTTTTCTTACATTTCTTACCATACACATATATCTACTAAATGCATTTAATAAGTAAATGTGTATAGCAGGGTCTATGTAATGGTGGTGGAAGGAGGCTGTAGCAGTCGTTTACTTTAACGTTTGAAACCAGCTGGGGAGATAAGGGTCACTTGGACTGCATCAGTTTGGCACAGTGTTCTCTGCAATCTCTTGGAGGTAATTTAGTCATTTTTTATAAAAATTCCCCTTGACAGCCACCTACCTATAGTGTTAAAAAGCAAGTCAGAGTTCAAGGAAAATGGCACTTTGCAAAGATTAACTGAAGGCTGACTTAACATTAAAGGGATTATGTTTCTGTACCTTTAAAGACCATGGCTGGCAATTTTTTATTTTCTCCTTTGATTTCAAATGATCTCATGCAAATATGAGAGCTGAAGTGATGCTGGCAGAGAATCCTTAATTAAACATCACTGCCTAAATTTGGAAGCCAGAGACCTGAAGAGGAGAAACATCGATTTTCCTGGACAGGGTCGAGATTGTCGGGGTATCCAGAGTGGCTTAAGAACAGCTTAGTAACCGAGCAGTGCTTTCTGCCGGCAGCACCTGGTCTCAGCTTTGGGGGGAGACCTTTGGCTGTGCCAGGAGACTGGTGAACAGGGACGGGGGACAGGAGAGGTGAAAGCCCTTAGAATCCGTAGAGGGGGTGACAGAGGACAGAACGAAATAAAGACGCTAAGGATTTATTTTACACTAACCCTTTAATTCTAAAATAATTCTGACTTCTTTACTAAAATAATTCTAGAAATTACGAAATAAAATTTTCAGTGAGGAATGAGAGTGAAAAGGTCAAATTAGCAAAATTAGGCTCATGGACAGCTGATGTTTTTTCCTCCTGAGAGAAAAATCACAGCAGTCTCCTCAGCAAGAGACACTCGCAGGTCACACTACTAATCGGCTTATCCCTAGAGAGCAAAAATCAATGATCATTTCTTTAGGCAGCCATTGTTTGTGATAAGGGCTGCAACGCATGAGGTAAAGGATGTGCATTTTTGTCATGGTAATGGCCCCTGTCCCCTCCAGTGTAAGGTCAAAATAATGTGACTACTATAGTTACATAATTATTTCCTATCAATTAATGCAGACTGTCAGATTCACTTAAAGCAAACACACTGATATTTCACGATAGTCAGGTGTGAGTGCCGTCTGTGAATCAGACCCTGGGAGGAAACATCTGGTGACCAACCACAGCACTTCCCGGAGGGGCCCCGGCATGACAGGTGCAGGTGAAGGTACTGTGTGCATCTGGGTAGCCCTGCAAAGTAGATGCCTATTTATAACATTCCCACCTTGCCGAGGAGGACCTAGGCAGAGTCGGGTGGGGACATTGCTCAGAGTTGCTGCTAACAAGCGGTGGAGGCACATTTGAAGACAGCCACTGTGCGGCCTTTACCCTCAGTTCTGACTTAGGGAGGCTTACAGAAACATGGTCACACATGCCACCAGACGGCAGGCGGGAGCAGGCCTGTGTGCCGGCCAGCCTGGCGATGATGGGTGCCAGGGCAGGCAGCAGCCCTGTGCAGGTGTGCACACTGCCTCTGAAATTCTACTCACACCCTAAGAATGAGGAGTGTTTCTGGGATGTTACTTTTAACTACTGGGCAATATTCCATTGTTTGAAAAAAAACAAAATTTTCTCATCTGTCCCCTTCCTGAAGAGTGACAGGCCACTCCCAATGTTTGTTCTCAAGATGTAGGTGGGAAAGCAAGTTGTGTTACTATGCGGAGAACAGGATACAGTTTACATGAGCTGTCACAACCACGCTGATGACTCGGGGCAGGTGCAGGGACATGGGGGAGTTATGATGAGTGTCCCTGTGACATGATATACGTAGAAGGCTCACGATAGTGCTTGATGTGGAGTTTGTGTCACTGATCACCTAGCCACTTCAGAGAGCTCTTTGTATTTCCCTTGTCTTTTCATTTTTTTATGCAAAGCACTTATTTATACTGAAAAGCTATGTATTAAACCCATTTATTTGTATCTTGTTTATGTCCTTGCCCTGGAAGGAAAGTTATAGGAGGGCAGGGATTTTTGTCTGTCTTGTTTACAGCTGTATTTCCAGTTCTTAGAACATGTCAGATATAGATGAGGCAATTAGGACATACTTTCAGAATGAGTTGTGATGGAAAATACTCCCATAAATAATTGTCAAGATCAGTGAGCCATCTGCATTGTATCTGTAATATTATAGGCTAAGTATGTGCTAGTCCTTTGTCTAAATGCTTTTTCATTGTCCACATATTTAATCCTGACAACATGCAAACCAAACCACTGGCGGTATGTCAGTTAACTCGTGCCTGCTCAAGGGGAGTCTGACCTGTGAGCACGTCAGTGCGCCCCTGAAGGTGAACACGTGTGAACAGGAAGGCCCGCCCTTATGAGCAGGAGTGCAGCATGGCTGTGGATCCACGGGGCCGTGGTTGGCAGCCCATTTCCTTGTTTCCTCCCACGCTCATACCATACCACCTATCCTAAGAAACAAAAACGTGATTTTCCTTCTGCCCCCTAAATTGAACGCTCCTGGGGAGCATTGTTGTTCTTGGAACAAGATTAGAGGCAGTTCTTCAGGGCTTGGCACAGTGATTGGAGAGTTGTATCTACAACTAGAAGGGTAAAATTGCTTAATATTGTCTTACTGTTATTGCAGCAGCAGCCACTTTAGACATATTTTCATAGTAGAAACCTGGGGAAATGCGTCTTTGTGGTTCACAGCCTCACCCCTTAACGGCAGCACTCGGAGGTCTGATCACCAGAGCACCACCAGCAGGTTGTACACGTCCCTACAGAAAACATTCGTAAGCTGAGCGGCATTACCAGTTTCTGACAGGGAAAACCCGTTCTTCTATTATGTTGTACAGCAGCCTTCACAGTGTGACACGTATCCATGATAGAGTAAGATGTGGCACATACTGGGGGGAGGGCAGGAGCCAAGGTTCGGCGTTCTGTGGGGGGCAGGAACTTGAACGCTCCTATTCTCAACATACAACACCGTCTTCCAATGACATGCATCAGTGAGGTGTTTTAAGTAGTGTGTCAAGAGGGCAATAACCTTCAATAATTAGGTATATTTATTGAACATAAATTTTGTACATTGGAGCTCAATGATTACAAGGTCAACTTAGAATTCTTCATATTTTTAAATAGCTTGTAAGCATTTCTGAGTGTATTCACTATCGTATGCATGTGTATGTACATACATATATGCAGACACACACATATATTTTACTGAAAATATATTTTTAAAAGTCTTTACCACCTGAATCAGATAGTGAGTAAAAATATAAACTCAATTACACAATTTCTTGGTTTACAGTAAATTTAAAATTCATTTCAAATCATTTTATAGACAAACACGTGAGATGTGCAGGATTGAGTTGACTACAAGAACCACCTTAGAATCCGAGGGACTCAGGCTTTTAAGCAGAGTGGGTTCACATATGGCTTCTCAGCCTTCATTCCTGAAGGTGCAGTTCATCTGTATTTTGTTATGTCTTTTTTTCTTTTTATCTCTTTAAATAGTCATTTTCAGATCAAACTTTGCTCAAACCAGTCATCGAACTAAAAAAGTCTCATGATGAGGGTGCCTGAAACACCATTCCCACGGTAGGCAGCCCAGCGTGCAGTTAGCGTCCTTTGTGGAGCGCCCTACGACTTTGGACAGAATTTCAGTAAATATTTTCCATTCATCACTACTGGGTTTATGATACTCTTTGTTTTCTCGGTTAAATCGCTCTCCTGAGGAATGACTGGATCCATAGCACTTGTTTGTCTTGAATTTCGTGGGAGAGGCCTGGCTGAAAACATCCTTGGGAAGACAGTGTCATCGGTTTGCCGACGGTGAGCCTAGATCCGCAGCAGTTAACTTGCTCACGGTGGTCCCAGCAGGAGGCTTCCTTCCTGAGGGTGCAGGGTCCTAGCAAGGTTGTGTCCTGTGAGGTGGCCCCGGGCCAAACTGCTGAACTGATAGAGCCGGTTTCCTCCTGAGACTCTCGTTCCCAAGGCAACCACCAGGAGGGACCCTCACTCACAGCCTGCCTGGGGCTTCTGCTGGGGGCCCTCTCCACCCTGGCCCTCTTTCCCTGGCGGTGTCCATTTCTAACTTCTTCCAGTCCCAGGAATGGAAACTCATAGGAGCTTAAGGAAAAGGAGAGTTCCACGTGAACTGGCACAGTTTGTCTGGAACAGACGTGACCGCACCGCCCTCCTCCCACAGCCTCCTACTGCACTTTCACTGTCCGCAAGTTCCTGGAGAGCTGCCCCTTCCAAACCTCAGCCCTTCCGCAATGGAGCTGAATCCCTTTGGGCAAATCACTTAAGCACTCAAGGCTTAGAATCCTCATTTACAGAACAGGGATAATCATGGAAACCTGCTCACAGGTTGTGAGAATAAACGGAACATACTGCCTCTGAAGTGCAAGCATCCAAGTCCCACTGCTGTCATTCTTGCTGCTGATTGTCCTAGTCAGTCTCTGACCTGCTGCATGTAAATTCTGTGCTTTACAACTCCCACCCACTCATAATCTCTGATCCCTCAGTTCTGGCTGGTCTAACTCCTAGCTTCTTTCAGTACTTCTTTGCAGCTTCAGCTGTTGTCTCCAAAGTTCACATACCTTTAATAATCCCATATTAAATTATAGAGAGCTAGAATCAGATCAGCCCAGCCCTGTGGGCTCTGTTGGTGCAAGTGCTTATCGTGACCTGTTCACCCTCAGCAGGGCAGGTGCGGGTTCCTTGCAACTGAACATCACCGGCAGGCATCATTAATTTGTTAATATTACGAATATATCTGCTAGAGAATCCCGACTCTTAAACCAGCAATTCTCCTGTGCAAGACTGTATTCCCACCGAAATTTACTAGTCCTCCTCGTCCCTCCTTCAAAGACAGGCATTCAGTACAAGTCTCAGTGGAGCTACAGGCAGAATACAGGCTGTTGGGGGCCAGGGGCTGGGGGACAGTGGGAAAGGGGGGAAGCTTTTCAGTGGTTACGGGGTTTGGCTTTGAAATGATGGAAGCGCTTTGGAACGAGATGGAGGTGGTGGGTCGACAACACTGGAATGTACTAAGTGCCTCTGAAGTGTTCACTTTTCAGTGGTTAATGTTAGGTGAATTTCAACTCAATACATGTCTTTAAAAGTCAATGACGTCCCTAGAGAACTGGAAAGCACCTCCCTTGTAGTCCCCCCCAAGTGAAGTGCAGAGCTGGAGCCGGTGATGGCCGCCGAGTGCAGCTGTGCGCCAGGAGGTAAAGGCCTCTCCTCCGCCCCCTTGGACTCTGTGACCAGCTGGAGAAAAACATGCACAATTGTTTTTTTATTTAATATTTTACCTGCACAAAAGCGCCTTCATAGGAAAAATGAAGCCCAAAAAGCAGTTAGGACCAAGAACTTAAACATCTTTTTAAACAAAGAATGATAAATTTGTAGGGAAGTAAATGACAGATGGAAAGGCGTTTAAGCTTCTAGAGGCAAACATCGTAGGGAAGTGATGGAAGTACGGGTAAGGGGGACTACCGGGAGATCAGGGTCATTCCTGTAGGTGTGTAGACCTGTCTGCACATTCTGACAGTGACCCCTGGTCCCTGGTGACGAGGCCGTTCTCTTCCTCATGCAGGGGGGCGGCGCTGCTCACAGGACACCCCGGGGCCTGCCTTCAGGTAGGAAGGAGGAGGGCAGGGAGTCCTTCCTCTGTCTGCTGTTTCTCAGGGGTCTTCAGCACAAAATGATCAGTATGGCAAAGCAGCCTGTTTGGGTGTCACATACTGAGCCCCTTCATACACAAAGCAGCATGGCACCCACTGGTTTAGCCTTTCCTGCACGCCGGGAGCCAGGGGGCACCGTGCCCCATGCAGTAGCCACTGCGGCCCCATGGCCTTCCCCTCGCCCGCCAGGACTTCCCGGCAGCGAGGGGAGCAGTTCCTGAGCTGGAGCCCCTCCTCAGCTCCCCCTCCTCTCAGCGTCCAGCCTGAGGACCTTCCTGCTCCACCTCTTGTTCAGCACAGAGCAGCCTGGAAGTGCTGGGGATGGAAAGCCCAGCAAGCTGGAGCGGGAGGAGCTGGCGGGTGAGTCACCCACTTATGAGCCCCGAGAGGTTCCCGCTGCAGGGTCCCTAGGGGACTTGGTGGATTGAGGCCCCCGTGCCTGAAGCTGCAGCCCACTTTGTCGTTCCACTCTCCCGTCCCCCTGCTTGGGCTCCCCAGGACCTTTCCCAGACAAATGCAGTGTGGCTGAGTACTTATTTCAGCATCAACTTCTGACCAAAAAGAAATGAAGCCAACACAGTAGCTCGTGTAGTCCTCACAGAAGCCTTCAGAGGCTGGTAAGAATGTTATATACCTTTTGCATTAGAATGCTGAGAGAAAGGTTAAGCAATTGACCCAAGGACCTACCGTTACTAAGTGGCAGAACCCAACTTAAAATTGATCTATATAACTCCCAAGTTCATATTCTCAACCCGACACTATCTTTTACATAAGCGAATCTCACTGTGATAATATCTAGTCTGGTTGGGAAAAAGACTATCACCATTTACAGCCCCTAATAAAATAACGGACCTAGATAATGGGCATCAATAGCTCCTAAAAACACAAAACGAAAGACAAACCTTACATTATGTGAGCCCTGTTAGAAGTAGAAAACATATCTGGGAAGAATTCTTGCTAGAAAGTCAAACCTAATTCTTATCAAGGCTTTATCTGACAATTCAAGGGACAAAGGACCCAGAAACATATGACAGATCTCTACAGCACTATGATTAGCAAAACCTACAGCTGGACTCTCTGTAAAACACACCCCTCATCTTGTCTGCCAAATTATAGAGTGGATGGGGAGAAAGAAATGGAAATAGTTTTAAAATTCTATGTAGGTTCTCTAACCTATATAGAATTTTAAGAGCAACTTCAGAGACATGTCAGCCAATTACAATAGCTATACCTCATCTGAATCCTGAATGGACAAATATTTTTAAAAATGAGATGATCAGATAAATTTGAGGCCTGACTGGATATTTGCTATTAAGGGAGTACTGTGCGATTGAAATATGATGGTGGCATTTTGGTCATTCATTTTAAAAAGCATCCTAACCTTCTCGAGATTCATGCTAAATGTACTTAGGAATTTAAGGTCTGTATTTGCTTCAAAATAGCCTGGGTTGGGAGGGAAATCCATAAGGATATAGGTTAGGAAAAAGCTGCTGTGAGTTGGTAATTATTGCTGCCGAGTGGTGGGTGCATGTGGGCTCAATACACTTTTATATAGTTTTGTTTACGTTTGAAATAGTTTTTCCATACTAAAAAGATAATTAAAAAAAGCAACCTTTGGCAGGAAATCAGACTTTGAAGCAGTCAATTATTCTACTGTAACAGCTAGAGTCACTTTCTCTTATCACTTCCAGCATATTCTTAATATCTAGCATAATATAAACTGAGCTGTTTTCAAACATGTCGTAATATTAGGCTAAGAGCTTCATCTCTGAGTGAGCGTCTCGCTGCATCTATCAACACGGACCAGTGGAGAAGTTCCTAGGTCCATAAAATGGAGTAAGGACAGTGCCTCTGGTGAGGATGGTTAATGCTAGGCAAGGTCAGTCCCTTAGCAGGAAGCCTCAGCCTGTGGAGGAGCGGTAGCAGGAAGGTGCACCTGTAGGACTGAGAGCATATGGTGTGCAAGGCCACACACTAGTGGTTGCCACTGGCAGGTGCAGTGCCTGCCCCTCACGTATGGCCAGGACAGCGCTCAGGCGAGGGAGAGCCATTGTGGACGGATTCTTACTCTCAGCCCAGAGGTGTGCTCTGTCCGTGCTCAGGGTGACCAGGCCTGGGTTACATCATCTCCAACTGCTTGAGGATAAGACACCTCATCATGAAAGAGACAGCCAGTCAACAACATAATCTTCTGAAAGGTTGTCCACTTTAGCTCTACAACTGACTTGCTTAGATCACATGGAGAATTATTACCGTGCGGAGACCAGCTCCTCAAACCAGCTGAACCTGAGTGGAGTGGGTGAGGAGCATGGAAAAAACAGAGAAAGATACAAGAAAGACACGGAAACCAAAGCTGGCACCAGGAGGCTCACTGCCTGCTGATGGCAGACAAGTGACACAGTTTATTTTCTGAGCACTACTTATATACAGTCTCATTAGTGATGTCACTTCCAGACTGATCTCATATCCGGTGTAGTCACTTCTGTTTCTGGTGATCTCACTTCCTGTGATATCACTCCTTGTTGCCCGGATCTGGTGATGTCACTCCAAAGTGGGTTGGCCCTCCACATTATGCAATCTTTGCTGGTTGATTTGGAGATCTCTCGAGTACAACTGCATCATAGTACAACATTTTGAAGAGGTCAATTCACATTTTATGATTCATGATTAAAAATGCAGTCGTTGGCATATTTAAAACTGTGTGGATGCAAACAGTTCTCTTGAGCCCATGTATCTCCTTGAATGAAAGGAGTAATGCTTTTGGAAAAATCCAGGGGAAACTATAGGATAGTGCTCAGAATAAACATTGTATTTGACATCTGAAATAATGTATTAATGCTTCAGTATATGACTAACGGCTGATCATTCAGGTCATTTAACTTGTGCAGAAACAAGATCACAAGGGGGCTGATTCCGTTCTGTGCTCCCCCGACCCCAGTTCTGGGGTGGGGGGCTCTGCCTCAGGGGCCCCTCACTGTGGTAGACATACAGGTCACTCCCTCCACTGAAGAACCATTAGGACAGATTCAAACTTACATGTACATTTATTTTGAAAGAAAGGAGGATTTAAGCATCATTAACTTTTAATTATTTTTAATTGTGGTAAAATAAAAAGACAAAATTTACTGTCTTCACCCTTTTTGGGTGTTCAGGTCAGTGACATTAAACACCCACAGTGTTGTGCCGCCGTCCCCACCTGCACCTCCAGGATGCTTTTCATTTCCCCAAACTGGATCTCGGTCCCCTGTAAACACTGACTCCCCCACTGCCCCCTGCAGCCCCCTGAATGTGGTGACTCTAGGGACCTCGTATGATACAGAATTTGTCTGTCAGTGTCTAGTTTATTTCACTTGGCGTAATGTCTTCCAGGTCCGTTTACTATGTGGCATGTGCCAGAACTGCCTTCCTTTCATAAGGCTGAATAATAGCCTGTTGTATGAGGGGACCATGTTTTGTCTATCCATTCATCCACTGGTGGACACTAGAGTTGCTTCCACCCCCTGGCTTGGGAACAAGGCTGCTGTGAACATGGGTGTACAATATCTCTTTGAAACCCTACCTCCAGTTCTTTCGGATGCACACCCAGAGGTGGAGTTGCTTCATCATATGTAATTTTGTCTTTGTTAATTTGTTGAGGAATCATTACCCTGTTACCCACAGCGGCTGCTACATTTTACATTCCCACCAGCAAAGCACATGTTCCAATTTCTTAAATGTCCTTAATTTTCAATACACCCATTGACATCATCCAGACAGAAAAAGCCCACAGATATAAAGGTATCCAGAAGGAAGGGAGCCCCTGCCCAGGGGGAACTGACACTCACGTTCCCTCCCAGGCGTCACGACTGATCACCGTGAGCAGCCGCACAGACCTGCTAACTGTGCTGTGAGCCTGGGTCCATGCACAGACCCCTCTCTGGGGCGAGCTTTTCATTTAGGACGACTATCAACACCAAAGAGAGAAACAAAATAGCTATGAAATAAAACATTCAAATATTGTATCAAAGAAACTATGGTTTAAAAAGGAACCACTTTTTATCCAAAGTATTATAAATACCAATAGGTATTATGGAATAATAATGCATTCAGTGATATTAACTGTTATTACTTTTATAGAGAAAGTAAAAAGAGTCTATGCCAATGATAAGATAAAAAATAAATACAAATATGGAGGGTGTGAGTTCAGAATTTTCCTGATGGCATGTGCATTCATAAACGTAATACTTCACAGTTTAGTAATTGGTTATCTGCTGGCTATTTGACAATCTCATTTCTGAGAGGACAGGAGCTCTGTCTTTGGGCCAGAGATACAGTGCTTGGTAGTGACCCTTAAACTGAATTTAAAAGTACGTTAGGTAACTATTTATAGCAGAGGACACAGTCATGAGTAAGGCTCAGGCGCAGAGACACCTGGGCAGGTTCCCTGTAGATAAAGCACACCCCGGACCTCTCATAAACCAGAATCAGAAAATGGTGTCACTCCTGTGGCATAATATAAAAATGAATGACTTGGCAACAGTTATAACATGGGCAAATTCATATAAATATCCAGGTGCCCTGCTTCTCTTGGAAACATGAAGATTCAGTTAACACTGGAGCTGAATGCAAACAAAGTGATCTGTTCCATAAGGCCCTGCAACCTGTAGCTTCCACGCCCATCCACTTCCACATTGCAGTTCGCAGCCCGCCCTTCACTGTCACAGTCCCATCTAATCTTCTTTAATTGCAGAGCTCAGTATTCTAGGCTGAGGGGCGGTGGCCTGTTAGTCCTATTGGTATATAACAAGTGGCCCTAAAGTGAGTGGCTTAAACCACAATCACGAATTCTTTTCCTTCTTCTGTATGTAGGATGCTAGAACAGCTGAGCTGAGGCGTTCTGGCTCAGAAACCCTTGAGGGTTTGCAGTGAGGGCGCTGGCCAGGCTCCAGCCATCTAAAGGCGCAGCTGTGGCCAGAGGGCTGGATCCCAAGATGTCTCACTGAATGGCCAATGGGAAGACAAATCAGGGCCTCAGGCCTGTTGGCAGGGGCCTCAAGTCCTCAGCAGGTCGGTGTTTTGGTTAGTTTAGGGTGCATTAAAAAAATACCAAAGGTTGTGTGGCTTAAAGGACAAACATTTATTCCTCAGAACTGTGGAGGATGGGAAGTCCTAGCTCAAGGCGCCGACCCACCCGGGGTCTGGCCAGAGCTCCCTTCCTGGTGTGCAGACGGCCGCCTCCTTTCTGTCCTCACAGGGAGAGGGAAGCCAGCCCTCTGGTGTGTCTTCATGTTAGGCTCCACCCTCATGACCTGGTCACCTGCCACAGGCCTCACCTCCACATACCCTCATGGTGGGGATTAGGGTTTCAGCACATTCAGTCCCAGCCGCTGCTTTGCGGAAACCTCACCTTCCCAACCCGCAGCTCAGTGGTTCTTCACATTGTCCCCGGACTCCTCCAAGAGTCTGGAGAGGTTCACAGTCTTCTCAGAGTGTCATTTGTAAGTACACACAACCCAGTAATAAGAAATCACACAAAACTAGCTGTCTTGAACTATAGTCATCAACATATTTAAAGGAAAATTTCTAAATCATGATGTATGTGCTTCTTTACTAAATAGAACCCAGCAGTGGGTCTCATAGCTGTGATACTCTAAATGAGAAAACTGCATTCTGAGGCATCTGTAGGACTGCCCAGTGTGATAAGGAAATGCCAGCTTTGTGCTGCCAACAACGTGCTGCTGAGAGGCTGTGGTCTGCTGCCCACTTTGACAGATGAAGGGAACGTCAGTTTTCAATTACAAGGTCATGAAAACAAAAATGGACTTTGTCCCCATTTGAATTCATAGAATCCTGAATTCTCACACTGACACCAGCATAAACACCCTGTTTGTACACAAGGAGTGACCCACAGATCAACTCTCAGCCCTTTCTCTGCTTATTCTCACACCCAAGAGCAACGGTTCTCAAGCCTTTTCATCTCAGAGCCCTTAAAATTACTGAGAATCCCAAACATCTTTGCGTATGTGTGTGTGTGTGTGCACATTATAGCTACTGACACTTAATATGTAAATTTAAAATGTTCATTATTTCATTTAAAATGACAATAAACCCATTAAAATGAACAGAAATACTATGTTTTATGAAAATAACTGTTTCCCAAAAACAAAGACCAAAAAAAATAAGTAGTTTGATGAGGATCATCCTGCTTCACATTTTGATAAAATGCTTTTTAACATTGGCTTGGTGGCTGAAGTGGCTGGTATCATGTCCACTTCTCTCTATTAAGCATGCCTATGATATTATTTTGGTTGAAGTCAGTGAGGAAAATCAGGGTTCACACAGGTAGATAGTTGGAAAATAGAGGGATATTTTAATTGTCTTTTTAGATAATTGTGGATATTCTTTATTACAATGCAAACCTGAGAAATGGCTGTTTTTTAAAGGTTAGGTCCACTTGTGGTATCTGAAACCACATAAATAAGGCTTTTATACTTCATAGTAAAATCAACTGGTCAATCTTATATTTTAAAGGCATATTTTACTCTTGCATGATTTTGTGGCATCATGCATGGCCCCTCATATAATTATTGGTTCACTGAGTTACTCAGATTTTCCATTTGTTGCTTTCAATATCTAAGAAGAAATTAGATTGTGTATAACATATTTTCAAAATTGCATTTGTTAATAACTGCCTATTTCATCAGGAAAATCTTTAAGTTTTGTGAAGTTGTAAAGATCACAGAGGCAGATACTAGTTTTCCGAAGTTGTTTTATTAGTTTAAAAACTCAAATTTCATCAACAGCAAAAATAGTAGCTAGCTATTTTTCAGGGAGTAATAGGCAACTGTTCATTTTCAAGTAAATATCACCCAATACCCAATTGTGAAAATTGGAATATCTTAAGATTAAAAAGCAGAATTCTAAGATGGCCTCCACAGTCCATGATCTCATATGATGCTCCCCCTGGCATGAATGTGATGATCTGGTTGTTCTATGTGCCACTGACTTTAAGAAAGGGTCGAGACCTAATCAGATGAGCCTTTCCCAGGGGCCCCTCCCAGGAAAGGAGATGCTGTGTGAGAGAGTCGACGTCAGGAAGACTCTCTGTTGCTGAAGGCAGACGGGCTGCACCGCAGGGGATGGTGGGCGGTGCCCGGGAACTGAGAGCCGCCCCTGGTCAACAGCCAGCATGAGAGCACCCCAGTCCAACGATCGCAACCACCTGATGTTGCCAGCAGCCTGACTGATCCTGGAAGAAGATTCTTTCAAGGGTCCCCAGCAGGACGTCAGCTCTGCCAACTCTGTGCATGTTAGACCCAAGTCAGAGACCACAGCTGAGCCACAGTACTGTGACAGTTGCTGTTCTAAGGCACTAACTTTGTGCAGGAACAACATTCGTTGTGCAACAGTACAAACTAGTACAATCACCAGAGTCAGTCAGTCTTTCTTTCAAGTGAAAACGGTGTTCCACGGAAGCGCAGCTAGTCCATCTCTGGGATCAAAGAACCGCACAAGCATGTCACCTCGGGACAAGCACCAGGTTTTGTTATGCAGCAGGAGTGCCTTATAAATGCTTCCCATTCATCAAGCAGAGCATTAAAAGGATGTGCACTGAAGGGCTAGGGTTTAATGAAATTAATTATTTTCATTGCTTCGTCCTTGGCATTCTTAAGTAAACATTCTTAAGTGAACATTTTATTCCTTGGCATTCTTAAGTGAACAAAATGGAGGAGGAATAAATGAGAGTGCTGTTCGGTGTCGCTGTCTTAGTTCACGCTGGGGCACCAGCAGTGCTGGCTGCCATTACTTTTGCACACAGTGAGGCAAGCCAATCTTAGTATGAACGTTAAAACAATGTGGATCTTTCAGGCACCTCCCTGTAGGGTCCCTGAGCCCCCGGGCATGTGCACCACTCTTGCAGAACCACGAGCATAGTTAATTTTATTTGTACTCCAGACATTCGTTGGCATCTGTGGGCTGATTGGTTCCCCAAGTCGTTCCACGGGCCCAGCCCTCTTCCGCCTTGCTCCAGGCTCACGCAACCAAATTCTTAGCTGCGCACCTCATAACAGGCATATCAAACTCAGCACACCTGAAACCAAGTCTTTGTTCATCACACAGCCCTACACTTGCTTGTCTGCCATATTCCAGCATGTGGTGGGTTTTTCTTCCAGTTGTTCACAACATAGACCAGGGTTAAAAAATTTATATTTTGCAGAATGGTCTAATTAGAAAACTTTAGCTCGTAATCTAGAATCAAGAGAAAGCTACGCCAAGACAATTAAAGCACATGGCGCTACAGCACACCCATCCCATGCTGGGACTGAACATTTATGCTAACAGCGACTTCTCCCTTGATGCTTTGTTCTACAGTGAGTTATTAATGGCAATATTTGGGGGATATTGGCAAGAGGTAACAAGGTTTATTGAAGAAAGAGTTCAAAAATAAAACTTGCTTTTCATTAAAGAATCGTTTCAGATCTTAGGTTGGGGTAGATGCTGACTTTTATTTAGTCAAGGTTAGTGATTTAATCAGTATGTTGATTACTTAGCTCTTGTGGCTTTAAACTCCTGAAGTCACTTCCAGGTTCATCTTAACTAGGGAAGTTTGATGCCATCATGTTCAAATTTTTTTGGCTTTAAATGTTTTTCTTCCAAATTTGGTATCTGCATTTTCATCAACTGTTTGCCTAAGTTTCTAACAAATCTGTACATGTACGACATACTAAATCCACTCCCTTTAAATTGTGTCTGGGTGTTTTGGTGATGGTAGGAGAGAAGCAAAGAGGAAGGCGACTGTATGTGTCTCTGGCATTTGTGCTTGTCAGTGTTTTCCGTCAGACATTTCTGCTGCTGAGGAGGGCTCTTCATTCTTGGCTATTTCCTTCCTACAATGCCTTTCAGAAAATCCCCTGAACTAATATCTCAGAATGGTTTATGGTGGTTCATTCAGAGAGAAATTTTGTTATTTCCATGTAAAGACTGTACAATTCTGCCCTTTTTCACCACATGAAGTTTGATTTAATGTATCATTTAATGAAATTAATGAAGCTTTTCCAAAAAGCATTCCGGGAAACTGCAAAATAATAGTATTTTAAAAATTAGAAAAAATTAGAGTAGGGAAGGAAGAAACAGTTTTAAGTTGAAAAATCTCGAATTCAGAAACAAAAATTCTAAGTCCAATGTTTATTTCTTCCCTGTGCCATGCACCAGAATCCTGGTTGTCTTCCCATCAGGGGCTGAAGCCAAAATGATGAACTGGACCCCCTGTGGGCCAGTGAGCCTTTAGGGATTGTGTGGTGCAACACTGGTGAATACCTGGCAGGTCAGTTATAAAAAGCTGGGCCAGAGAAGTTGACCCTGTTGCCATTGGTCTCACTACTGAAAATCTACTGAAAATCTACTATCATACGCCACAAGCATGGGTGTGCCCGTGCATGCTAGGGCTGAGGGGCAGTCCAGCTCAGAAAAGATGAGAAATGACTGGATTTACGAGTCTCTCCCCAATGAAACAGCAGGGGCTAGAGAAAGAGAGAGATGCTTTTAGTCAGCCCAGCCTTTCATTACTCAAAAGGTGCAGCTGTCAGGTCCTGACATCTCACAGGCTGCTTTGAACGCATCAGTTTCTGAAGGCTTTACAACTCTGCCCCATGAAACAGGCCTCCCAGGGCTCTGGGTACATGGCTACCACAAGCTATCATTTCAGCTTCCCCACGGGTCATGCAAGAGAAATAGGCTTTTATTCTTTGGTGAAAGAGTAAAGGCTTTGGCCACAAATACCGTGCACGCCCTCCTCCTGTGAATGCCGTCGCTGCTGGCGAGTGTTGAGCCCAGTGATGGCGGGACACCGGTCAGCTGCACTGTAGTCTACAGTGGTGGGTTCTCGCCCAGTCTGAAAGGACACTTATGTACTGAAACAGTTGACATCCAGGTCCACATCGGGAACAGCCTCCCTCAATCTCACCAACAGAAGAGGCAGGAACAGCACCAGGCATCAGCGGAGTGATGTTCCGCCAGCCTCCCCCTTTCCTCTCCCAACACCACCTTCAACGAACTGCTGGAATTAGGATTCTTTGGCCAAGGCTTTTAATCTGTAGTACTGAGCTGCCTTTTAGGAAAGCTGTATCGTCCACCTCAGCAGTCATGTATCAGAGTATCCTGACTATAGCAGCTCTGCCAACATTGAGTTTTACCATGTAAAAGAAACCTTTCCTAACTTGGTAGTTGAAAAATACTCTCTCATTTTTATTTGCATTTATAACAATTAATGTACCTATATTTTTATTCTTTAAGATAAATCTTAACTGTCTCATGGTCTATATATTATTTTACAAGGAGTTTAGTTGTTATAACACATTTTTTTAAATCTAGAGATAAGTGTTGACTTCTCTTTACTAGGCTTATTGGTTTGTTTACTAATGGTTTGTTCAATGATATGCACCTGCCGTTTCTCTGTGGGAGCTGAGATGATGGGACATGTGTGCCTTCCTGGAAACTGCATGCACGGTGTTTACAGTTTCTTCCCCAGCCTCCTGTGTGTGGTGAAGTCTCAGGGAAGAGGCTGAGGACCGACAGGAACACACCGCAGGGAATGTGGTCCTGGCCTGGAAGCTGTCCCTCCTGTACACAATATTTTTCAAGAACTTTGCATGCCTAAGATGGGCCAGACATTGTACCTCATTTACTCTTCCTGACAATTTGGGAGCAGGAGACCTCATCTTCATTAAACAGTAACCTGTCAAGGTGACATCTCTAACAAGTTCCTGAATGATACTGAGGTCTCCCATTTAACTCCAAACTCCATGCCCTGTAAGCCTGCTTTCCCAGTGAAAAGACCCAATGGCCACACCAGTGTGAGCCAGAAGTGCCCTAAGGGTATATATGCCTTGGTCTGCCCGGACCACCACTGACAGGGGACTTACGATCAACAGGTGTTCACTTCTCACAGTTCTGGGGGCAGAAGTCCCACGTGAAGACCCCAGCGAACTCAGTGGCTGGTGAAGGCCCAGTTCCTGGTCCACAGACACAGGACACAAGGGGGCTCTGTGGGGTCTGTCATAAACACACAAATCCAATCACGGGAGCTCCACCCTCGTGATCTAAACACCTCCTGAGGCTCTAACCTCCTAAGACCATCACGCTGAGGTTACAACTTCCACGTATGAATTCTGGGAGGATACAGTTAGACCATAACAGCATAGGGCGAAACAAATGGCAGCCAATGTGTATTTAATGCATGCTGTATGCCCAGGAAAGCACCAGCGTATTGTATGTGAGCGATCCCTGCAGGTGTTCGACCTTCCCTGACAGTCCTGCCCGGCAGCATGCTTCTTGCCCTGCACAGAGCATGGTCCGTGACCTTCATGACGCTGCTGCAAGACATGCACTGTGACCCCTGCCTTTCAGAAGGTGACACAGAGTTCACGCTCCCAAAGTCCACCTTGGAGTGAATGGAAGAGGAAGACTGGAACCCCCTCTGAATTAAAGACCAGCTGTCCACTCCTCTGCATTGTCTGATTGGAACAAGGGCGAGAACACAGAATACGGGGCGCCTTCAAATTCAAGCCCTTCGTTTCCTTGATGAGAAAAAAAAATAAAGAAAAAGGAAGCTGTACTTCCAGATTTCAGAAAATTTCAGAATTAAGACCAGAGCTCAGGTCTCTGGACTTGCAGGACAATCCTGTTCATCCTGAGAAGGCATTTTATAAGGTGGTTGTACCCCCTCCAAAGTAAAAATTCCTTTTTGGAGCCCAGCTGGGAAAAACAGGAAAATTACATGGAGAATCTTTTTACGCAGGAAATATCGACAAGGAAAGTGTGTTAAGAGACACCAAATGGTTACTGGAAAGTGTGGATTAGCTGAGATCATTCTGTTTACAAGTCTCTGAGTGTTTTCTGCATCTCAGAACAGGGCGGATGGTGAAGCAGAAGGGCGGCTTTCGGGCAGGTCATCCCCTTTCTGCCCGATTTCCTCCACTTAGTGTCCCTCTTGTTTCTCTTGGTCCCTTCTAGCCTCCCTGTTCTGGAGGAAATAGCCTGAAATAACTTCTGTGGGAAAACCCAATAAATCACTTCCAAGCTAAGTAAAAACTCTTTTAATCCCAGCATGTTCAACTTAAATCCTAAATGTTTTTATTTTTGACAACTTAAACCCCAGAGAAATATATTATTTAATTGGAGTCCATGATTTGTTAAGCACATAGAGACAAAGTTAACTGCCTTCTTCCAGTAAAGCGTTTTATTGTAATTACCCTTTAAGTTGGCAAAGAATCCAGTAGCCAAGTGTTTGTGGGTATCCCACACTAGCCTTCCGGACTACACAGACATGACCTTTTGAGCAGGAATATAACTTCACATACAAATGGTTTCTTTTTCTTTCAGCTGAATACTGATGTTCAGTGACATAAGACTGAAAGATTCTGATAAACAACCAACCGAATATCAACAATGAAACTGAGCATTGTGAACTATAATAAATATCTGAGACTGTTCAGATGCAAACGTTTACTTATAATAAGCAGCTTAGAGAGGTTGATTTCATCAAAAAAAGGATACTGACTGATAAAAAGCAATAAGCAATAATAGTGAAATTTGACAATAGAGTTCCTAAAACTTGTCCGTTTTTCTCAAGGGTTCATGTTCAAGGGCATAATATCTAAGTGAAAATGTAAGACTATCTGCATATTGATAAGCTTACAGGGGGAACTGCTGGCAAAATAACCTATTAAATAAAAGCCAACAATTATTCCTAGATTAAAAAATATATTGTAATAAATTCACCACAAAATAATGTAATGGCCATGAGATAATAACAGTAAGATTTGTCTCAAAGAGTAAATGAATAAGAACCTTCATGTTTAAATGCAAATAAACACTTATAGCATTTCAACTACCAAGGTAGTAAATATTTTCTTTTATATGTTAAAACTCAATGTTGGCACAGATTCTATAGTCAACTGCTGAGGTGAACTTGTATAGTTTTCTAAAAACCAGTTTAGTACTACAGATTAAGAGTGTTTATGAAAGAATCCTAATTCTAGCAATTTATTCCATGAAAATGTTGAGTTTCATCAGTTGAAGGTGTTGGGTGTTAGGTGTTATATACAACTGCAAGAAGTGAGAAGAGTTAATGCCCTTTAAATCATCAGAAGTATTTTTTTTCAAAACTACTCAATGACCTCAGTAAATATCATTTAAAGAAAAAAAACTGTGATGACAAGGAAAAATGCTCAAAAGTCATAAAAGCAGAATAAATATGTGTGTGTGCGTGTATATATACATATATATGTTTTATTTTTGCTCTGTAAACATGTGTTTCTACTTCTATGTCCCTATTATCTTGCACATACAGTGTATGTAGAGTTGAAAGTAAATACACACGAAATGATAAGATTGGTGCTGTCTAGGTGGTAGGTAGGGTCCTTTTTCGGTCAGTTTTGTTTTCTAGATAATTTTTAGGTTTGCCCAAATTTTCTGCCATGTTAGGTTTACGATCATAAATGAAAGTATTCTATTGAAAAGGAAAGCAAAATCAATACTGTGTGAATCGGTGTGTATCTTTTAACAGGCTTGATATTAATGCATGGGCCATCCATGTTTGTGCAGCTAACAGGCAATTTCATTAAACGATCTTTAGATAATCGTTTAAAAAGTCAAATTCTGACCAAAAAATTTAGTCTTGTAAGGCGTGTCCATTGGTATATATTTACATATTGTGTCGTATAATCCAGTACCAAGCCGTTTACAAAGAGAAAATTAAAAACTGGTCAGTACGGTGAAAATAGGCGTTGTACTTTATAAAGGAGGCGGCCGTGGGCCTCGGTCCGGCAGGAAGGTTCTGGAACGGACTCCCTCTCCGCAGGGCGCGCCCCGCTCACGCTGCGCAGCCCGATGAGCTGAGTGACCCTGCAACTCAATCCTTTCCTGCCCAGGACGTGAGAACGCGGATCCCCTCGCGCTGGGCGCCCAGCGCGCCGCAATGTCGGGTGCCCGGACAGGGCTGATCGGCCACCGCAAGGCCTCCGCGGGGAGCGTGGCCCGGGAGCAACACGGGAAGCTCCGGAACGGGGCGCAGGCCCCAGGCCCGAGCGGGGCGCCCGGCTGGGCTCCGCCCGGACGGCGGCCTGCGGCCCCGCGAGCTGGACACAGGCTTTCCGGCGAGGCTCCGCGGCCCCGACGGCGGCGGGTGCGGAGTCAGGGACCCCGCGCTGGGGAGGGTGGCGCCGCGCATCTGCGTCCAGAACCGCCCGGGAAGCCGGGGCGCCTGGTCCTGGCGCGGCGCGGCGTGACGTCACGGCGCGGCGTCAGCCCGCGTCATCTCACGTCCTGTCTGCACGCGGCCTTGGTCTCCCCGCGTGGCGAGGGTTCGGTGAGTCCGCGCCCTGAGGGGCCCGGGGCCGGGGCGAGGTCCCGGGGCCCCGCCCGGCCGAGGCTGCCGCGCGCCGCCCCGGGGTGAGGGGCCTGCGCCGGGCGGGCGGCCGTCCCTCGGGGGCGGCTGAGGGGCCGCTGCGCACGGGCCTGCCCGCTCGGCCCGGGAGGCCGGGAACGGGGCCGCTGCGCGGCGCAGGCCCCGCCGCTCCGCCTGGTGGTGGCTTCGGACCGCGGGGAGTGACACCGCGTGGTTGTGGCCGTGGAGTCGGTCAGGCAGGGCGAAGGGCGCGATGCCGGAGAGCGTGGGGCGCCGCGGGGGCTGCGGGCGCAGCGGCGGGCGGTGTGCGGCCCGGGCCCGGCCGCTGCCTGGTGCTTCCTAACGCTGCCCGACTGCGGAGGTACTTCGATGTGTGCTTGTGATTTTTTTTCTTAATGTGTGCTTGAAATGTAAGGTGATCCGAATTTCGATGACTCGGGCCTCAATACAAAACACACACAGAAAGTCTGAGGAAGAAATGTCAGTTGAGTTGCCAGTGCTGTGCCCGGATTTACTAGAGAAGCGACCGAATATTCTGAAAGCATTTCTGAAAGATGGTGTAAGTGCCCTTTAAAAACGAAAAGGGCGAGAATGAAAACCACTGGACTTCTTCAGCGTGCGTGACTTCCGAACACGTGTCTCTTCACAATGAAAACGATTGACAGAGCTCTGAGACGCACCAAAAGATTAGTGTTTTCCCCCAATAATAAAAGACATAGAAAATGTTCCAAACAGCCCGTAAGCCAAAAATACTTTTTTCTGAAGACTGTTTTTCTCCCAGTTCAAGCATAAATTAACATAAAAAGTGGAACTTGAAGAAAATCGTGTTTGCTAAGGTGATAAATCTAAAAAGCCAACGTAAACATAAAAGATTAAAAGCTTATAGAATATAATTGCTTACTTATAAAATGTATTAAACTATTAATTGTAAGACAGATTAAGTTATGGAACACTTCTGACAAGAAAGCTCAATGAAGTCTATAAATAGATTCATATACATACTTAATATATGTATACTAAGTCCTTGCAAATAGAAGTATTTCCAAGGATTTTACTCTTATGTACATCATCACGATTATTTACAACAATTATAGTGACATTTCTTTTGATGTACTATTTAGATGGAAATGTTTATCCTGGAGAGGCATTAATAAAATTGTGATAATCCTCTAACTCAAGCAAGGTTTGTATTTTCGGTTCCAAACCCTAAATTCTTCAGATTTGTCACTAGTTGGTGTATATATGTGAAGCAGTTACCTTTGTGATTTGTGAGGTTTCTCAGTGGCTTCTGTTCCTGTACATAGCAAATCAAGTTTTTTGAAACAATTCTCTATTTTAATCATTTATTTGAAATTATCTGGGCTCCCCAGTGTCGGTAAAGTACCGTGTTCCACCTTGGCTCAGGAACCTCCAGGCCATCCGTCGCAGAAGATGTGACTTGGCTTCCTAAGGTCTGAGAAGCACCTGGGACCTCAGGGAAGGCCTGATGTCTTCTGTGGGGGGGCCAGGGGAGGGAAGGGTCAAGACAGAGCTTGGTAAGGAGCCAGTCATGAGCATAGGAGAAGGACATTCCCATTGGAAAGGATAGAGGAAGAAGTTGCTCATGTAGAAACAGTAATATTTATCTTTTACCTTACTGCCACCTTAAAACTAGTTTAAAAAAAAATTGTCATTACAAACCTAGCCAATAAGATGGACTAACTTGGAACAGATTTGGACTCAGTGGAGTAGAGAGTCTCAGCACAGCATCACTTTACTGAAAAAAAATCCCGGATGGAAGTTAGCTTCACACCACTACATACATTTATTTGCAAAATGACGGACTCTTTTTAGACTTGCAGAGAGGTCCTGCCTGTTCAGATACCTTGATTACACCCAGAAGGCTGCTCATTGTTTTTCTTTTTCTGTTCTGGGTGCACTGAGTCCTCTTTGTTTTCTCTGTGTACTTCGGGTGACATTTGCTTTGAGTTTTATGCTCTTGATGGTCTCCCATTGACACTGCAGTCTCTACTCTGCATGCCTTCCACACTCAGTGGCAGAATGCTGGAAGGTACTGAGTTCTGAGTGAGAAGCTAGAGCCCAAATCCCACATCTCACTCATGCACATCCAGCAACTCTGTGAGCCTTGACTTCCTGCTCTAAGCAGGGCCTATGTATAGCCTGCCTCACAGGGTTGTGTGGGAATTAAATGCCACGGTGTGTTTGAAGATTCTTCCTAAAATACAAGCTTCCAGGTGAATTGGTTGACCAAAGACCCAGGAGAGCTGATGGTTTGGTACCAGTCCAAAGGTGGGCAAGCTCAAGACACAAAAAGAGCTGGTGTTCATTTTGAATCAGAAGTCAGGAAAAAAATCAGTACCTCAATATGAAGGCAGTCAGGTAGGAAGAATTCTCTCCCCACTTAGGAGCATTAGCTTTTTGTTCTGTTCAGGCCTTCAACTGATTAGATGAGCTTCACCCACACTGAAAGGCATTCTGCTTTATTCAGTCAACTTAAATGTTCATCTCATCCAAAACATGCCCTCACAGAAACACCCAGAATCATGTTCGACCAAATGTCCAGAACTCCGTAGCTCAGTCAAGTTGACATAAAGTTAGCTATCACACCCATCTTACAGATAAATCAAGAGACCCTGAGTTAAGTAACTCAACCATGTCAGTTATAACCAAGTTGTAAGCAAGGATTTGAACCCAGATCTGCATGCTTACAGCTACTCTTGTATGTCCAGGCTCAATAGGTAAGCCAAAAATGTTTGAATTAAAATAGTATTTTAATGTAAATAACAATAATGTCATTGTATATTTAAAACAATTTAAATTAATATACTATTTTGTTTTAGTCTCACAGTGGCTTCCCACTTTTTTTTCCAGAAATACCCAGAAAAGTAGAACTGCTTAAAATGTTTGATACAGAATCTAGAAAAATCAAGAAGCTTACTTAAGTATGAGACTATGGCTTTAGAAACCAGTATCATATGTTGCCTGAAGGTTATAAGGGTCAGGAAAGACTGGCATTCATTCTTTAACATTGTATTTCCATCCCTTAGAAATGCTTTTCCTGTACCATCTTCCATCAAGGCTGATTTGCTAAACTTTGCATAATTAACTGAACATGTGGATAAATGAATGAGCAGTTTTCATCATCTAAAATGTTTTATGAATGTACAAATGTAGAAAACACTGTTCACTACACATAAGTTGAGAGAGCGGTCTGCCTGAGTACTTTGGTGAGGTGATGGATGATGTTTTGTGGAATTTGCCATGGCTGCTGATGAATGGGTTTGGATGTAGAAGGTAAACTGCATCACTTACCATTTTTAGCTTCTGGTGCTGCTATTATAAGACAAATTGTACTGTTTGATAGCCCTGCATTAATTACTCACGAGTTCTTATCCTTCATTTGCTTTGCATCCTTAACCCCTTATAATGTGTCCCATCTTGCAGAGATTGGTGGTGGCAGTAATGAAACAAAATGCTATGAGGACAAAACACTATTTTATGATATCTCTTGAATCTTCCCTACTAATGGCTTTATTTTGTTTCTTCCAGTGAAAAAGGCAATTGAATTGAAGTCACGAGGAGTCAAGATGCTGCCCAGCAAGGACAGTAGCCACAAGAACTCCGTCTGTAAGTCCTCTTTCTTTCTGTATGAGGATTGATGCATCAGTTAGAGGGACCCAGACGGGAGAATGGAGAGGGCCTGGAGCCCGTCTTCCCCACTTCCTCTCTTTCTGTGTTTCTACCCCCAAAGTATTTCTGTGCACTGTCTTCCCAGTGTTGGGGGAGGGTGTGGTGCCGTCACACAGGCAATAGTCCTTTGGCCACACAGTGACCCTCCTCTGCCGCAGGAGGATGAAGAGGTGGCCCCTGACATCTAGGATGCAGGCTGCAGATGCAGGGTGTGTCCTAGACCTTTCAGGCTATGATAACAAAGCACCATAGGTGGGGTGACTAAGTTTATTTCTCATGGTTCTGAAGGCTGGGAAGTCCAAGGGTGAGGCTCCGATAGATGTAAGGTCTCCTAAAGACTTGCTTCTGGGTTCGCAGAGGTCTTCTCACTGTGTCCTCATATGGCAGGAAGAGAGACCATCTCTCCTGTCTCTTCTTCCACAGGCACTGAGCCTGCCCTGAGGCCCCGCCCTCATGACTAATCACCCTGCAAAGGCCCCATCTCCTGACACCATCACAGGGGGCTTAGGATTTCAATAAATAAATTTGGGGGTGACACAAACATTCAGTCTGCAGCAGGGCAGATTCCCCAAACTCCAACTCTGACTACACCTCAGGTCCTTCTACTTGCCCCTCCCAAAACAGTCTGTAAGTCAATACATTACATATTTGCTTGATAATCATGGGCAGTGCCATTTAAATTAAAATGAACTTAAAAAGGATGGAAACTGGATGAGGAAGAAAAAAACAGGGCAGAGGAAGAAAGGAAGGGTGTTTTAAAATAAAAGTTAAATGTGTATTGCTGTCCGCTTTTAATTCAGGATGTTTACAGGAGAAATCTTTATAATAATTTTGAATTGTATTGTTTATGGTTAAAAATCTTGCAGAAATGATCTGCAGAAACGTAGAACCACATCAGGGGAAGTTATATCAAATCCATATTATGTCCAATAGCTGATCAGTGAGACATTCAGACATCTGCTAGAGTAACATGTAGACAGAAGCTTTCTTTGTAAGGAGAATCTTTGGCCTTATCTAAACATGAATTGATAAATATGCTGTTACTCATTTGGTATTTGGAACCATGCTGTCCTTCCAACTGTATTAAGCCATTTTTTGTTGTTAAACATAAGAATTAATTGTTAGAGAAAATGAGGAATTGAAGAAATGAAGGTTGGCAGTGTAATACACGGCAGTGTTACTTATGTGGAAGGCGTAGCCGGGGAAAGTAAATTAAGGGTTTTTTAGAGAAAAGGACATAGGCTTTAAAGCTAAAGAGACAAGGATTCAATAGCTGTAAAAATATTCATTTTATTCATGGCCAGGTTTCATCATTTATAAAATTAAGACAGTAATGATTGTTGAGTAGATAGAGGAAGGTATTTGTAAATTGCCTGTTCCAGTATGTGACATATAGTGGACATTCTGCAAACCCAACCAGTAAGAACTTTCCACATGTAAATAGAAATAAGTAAAGAAGGCAAGTAGTGGGTCACCTGGGAGGCTAACCGGCAATGGACCTCACTCCCCAGAGGAGTCAGGATCCAGACCACTGCGCTTGTGTTCTAAAATCTTAGAGAATTGGCTGATCACAGGAGGTGAGCCCCCAAGGCAGGCCCCACAGCCCCACGCAGGGCATGTCCTTCACCTAGGAAGCGATTTTCTCTTGAACTCCTCATTAATCCCTTTCCAGCTGCATGAGACGAGAGAATTCACGAACGCGATTCATGTTGTCTGTGCATGTAGAGGCACTCGGGCAGATTTCAGTTGCCGACGTTATTGAATCATTGACACAGAGATGATGTCGTCACTTAAAGGCAGCGTTCACAGTGAGTGCCGGCGCCTTTGGTGTTACAGCTGTGCCGTCCACGGGCATTTCTGCTTCGCCCCGAGAGCGGGGTTCTGGGGACACCCCAGCCTCTGATAGCGTAGGGGTTGGATCCAAGCACGCGGGTCTCGCTTGCACAATCTACACAGTTGTCTGGGACCTTGGCTCCTCCACCTGCAGGTTTTGGCGAAGTTGCAGTGAAGTGTCATGCGAAATGCCCAGCACAGGGTGTGACAGCCGCAGAGGCCGTCCTTGTACCTCGCCTTTGGTCACCTCTGCTGTGCTGGCTTTCTTTCTGTAGCGACGTTGCTTTGTTGACGGCTCTTTCTTCCTCGTGAGACTCCTCACAGTAGGACATGTGATGCCAGCGACCCAATTATCCTTCTTCTCCGTTACCTGAGGCCGCGCTCGCTGCCAGGCGCTCCTGCCGTGCTTCCTCAGGTGAGACCTGACACGGCGGACTCCGCCGCAGGCCCTCCGGTGGGTTTGCATTGGGTTCTGCCAGTAGGAAGCCCCAGTGACGACTGGAGGGGAGCAGGAACGCGAGGCCTGGGCATTTGTGCCCCCGTTGCCTCCTGCAGCCCCGTAGCTGGCTGTGCAGAGGCCGGAGGTCGCGGCTCATCTCACAGGGGTGACCTTCTCACGGGGAGACTCTGCAGGACCCTTTTCCTCTCGCGGGTGCTCAGTGCTGGTGTTCTCCCTCGTTCCTCCAGCCTAGGGGGTGATAATATCTCAGCTGCTGGGAAGGCCCACGTCCCCTCACTGTTTCTGGTGGCGTCTGTAGGTTTGCTCTGATATGAACAGTGCTGTTCAGTAAGGAAATCTGCCTCACACTGTTGTCCTCTGGAGTGGCATCTGTGCCCTGTTGGGACCCGTTCAAGATGAGGAAAGTGCTCAGGATTTTGTCAAACCACAGAGGGCACACTCCACCCAAAGGCCCAGATGTTTAAAGCAAACAGAGCAGATGGAACAAGGAATCATGCCATGTGGCTGCT
This sequence comes from Manis javanica, assembly GCF_040802235.1. Lineage (NCBI taxonomy): Eukaryota > Metazoa > Chordata > Mammalia > Pholidota > Manidae > Manis > Manis javanica. The sequence continues at coordinate 109,546,380 of NC_133167.1, forward strand.
CGCGACTGTCCTCTGAGCATTGCGCAGGACCTCAGCAAGTGCCGGGTCCTGGCTGGGGCGATGGCGGGTCAGTGGGACACTGCCGCCGATGGAGTGGGTGGGTCATTGCCATGCTGAAACGCGGTGGTGTGCACCCCGTGTCGGCAGAGGAGTAAGTGGGGCATCAGGAGGCGCACGTTGACGGCTACCAACATGGAGCAGCTGTGTGTGCAGTAACGCAGGCTCCCATTGCTTCAATTGGGACCATAAGCTGTATCTGGATATTTCACACAGTCCCAGGTTCCAGCCTCTTATATCAGCACATCTCCCTACTGGGCAGCGCACATTTTCATCCCAGATATTCCCTGACTGTGCATTTTGTCCAAGATGATTTACTGAGGGCTGGGTTTTCCTCCAGGAAGCCCTCCCGGACTGCAGCCTTGCACTGACTCACACCTGCGCTTCCTCAGCCTCTGATAGCCTGAGCTGGTGATCAGCGAGTGAGTATTTGCTGATCAATATGTAGAGGAAGGGGAAATGCAGGGCAGGCTCTGTATTGTGGGACAGAAGCCCTGCAGGCTCTCCTTTACTCCTCCTGTGGAGTCTGATGAAGCTTCTTTGAGTTTTTCTCTGGAATCACTAACTCAGTCTCTTTCCTCATCCGGCCATGATTCCTTGTTTCCAGTTAACTCCTAGTAATTCACTTTAGTCCTTCACTTGCATGAACTTCTCCATGTAGGTCAGAGGATGGTGGAAAGCTGTGAGATGGGTCAAGTCTCCACGATGAGGGTCCTTTTCTGAATTAACTCTTAGACTGAAATGATTTAAGGTTTGTTTTTCATCAGTGTCATTCATTACTGATTAATAGTCTTTTCAGAAAAACCCAAAAATATTTAAGGTATTAATCCCATATAATACTATAAATTTCTAATTATTTTAAGTCTTGAAAAGATTGCACCATAAACAGGCAACATTATACAGCACAAAGGGCATCTGAATAAACTTGGTGAACACCCACCCTGCCTTCCTCACACACTCTGAATGATGTGGAAGCATCTTCATTCTGAGATCAGACCCTGCCAGTACCGAGGGACTGTTAAATTGCCACAGTCTATTTTTAAATGATGGGAACAATAGATGTACCTCAGTCGCCCTCTTCCTGGTATTCTTCTTGGCTGAATACTGTTTTAGCATCCCCACGTGTGGAAGTCACAGGGCTAGATAATCTGTTAGTGTCCCTCCAACTCCAAAGTACGGAACTGTAGGGAGGACAGCAAGAAAGCCTTGGTGGTCGCTCTTCAGCTAGAGATCGCTTTCCCGTGCAAAGGCAAAGACACACAACTTTACGAATTCAGTATTGATTGGCTGTGACTCACTCGGATGCATTGACGGCACCTGCTGTGTGTTGGGCATTTGCAGTTGCAGCAGCTTCCCCCAAACAGGACAGGAGGACATTTGGTTCCAAATCATTATTTAATAGAAAGCAAATAAAAAATTGTGGAAAAATTGAGCAGTATAATGCACTGTCTTAAAGTCTTCTGAGAAAAAAACGACAATACAACATTATGAAGTAAATGACCCTAGAATTCTGCTTTCGACTATAAACCATTTATTTCATTGCCTTTGTTTCTATAGATCAATTTTTTTCTGTACCTTGAAAAAAAAATACCTGAAGCAAAACAGAATGATATTCATTCCGAGTTGTCAAATAGACCATCCTGTTAATGTAAAGCAATTGATTGAATATTATATTTCATAATGACATTTAGTAGTTCCATTTTTCTCTGACTTTTCTTTTGTCTCAGACATTATTATTTGAAAGGGTGGATTTTTCAATATTTGTGGCTCCATTTCTAGAACAGCACTGCAAAATGATGTCTTAACTACTTTATACAGTTAAAGATGAAATCATAACTAGTATGCCTGTGTTATCTTTTTAACATGGTGTGATTGGGAAATCCATTTTCTAAAATACATTATAAAATATTTTCCTCTCTGCCCTGGGTCATGCCATGTTTACCCACTTAGCACTGTAAATGCTGTGTTCATACTCCTAATTTTCTTAAGTCTGGAATAATTTAAGAACAAATGGAATATGCTACTGTGGAATATTCTCTTTATTTATATTCCAATGTACTAAAAGGAAAAAAGGGGGAGGGTATTAATTTTATGTTTTGCCTAGTTTCTTGCCTTCCTATCAACTTCTAAGCTCAGTATCACCACAAATGGGCTCAGCTAAGGGAAAGACTCCTCCGTGCTGTCTCTGTACATGGGTTAGTAAAAGCTAAGGGGGAGGACAGAGGAAACCATTAATCTCCATTCACTGGGTTAAAAGGAGAGATCGAAGGCGAACCATCCCTGTAATTTCTATCATTTGGAAAGTAGTTCCCGTTGATCCACTTCCAGGACAAAATGAGGCATGTTTGATTTATCATCTGGGCTTCTGTCCTGATTTTCAGACATTGATGTCCACCAGCCCCTCTTGGTGTTCATGCTATGTGTCATAAGCATCTGTGACACTTACCCATCTAGGCAGAGGCCACTCCTTTCCCTTTCAGGATGGGGGGCCTAGCATCATCTCTCTCTCTCAGCCAGCAAGCCTGCTCTTCCCTGACAGGTGTTAGAGACCAGCCGTTTCCCCGCACCGGCAGCCCACTTTGTCCTGCCCTGCCAGCCGCCCCATTCCTGCACTGCAGCCAGGGGGACAGGGAGAAATGGTGGGATCATGCCCTTCTTCTGCTAAACCTCTCAAAGCCTTTCTGTCATTGCCCAAATAAATCCCAGTTCCTTACCGGACCCATGGGACCCTCACCTTCCCCACCATCCCCTCTTCCTCTGCCTTTATCCACTGGTTTGGGACCTGTTTTGTGAAGACCTCAGATGCAGTCCCTCCATCTCAGCTCCTGATTCCTTGGTCTGAATGCTGCCCCAAAGGAGCCCCATCCACCTTCACTTCAGAACATTTCAAAAAATGTACCTTCTCCACATAACTCCCACTAGTCACTAACTTAAATTTGCCTTCCCACCATTTTGTCCCTTCTTGTACTTGCTGTTTTTCTCTGTCTCATTTATTTTAACGTCATCTCTATTGTACATATATGTACAGTCTGTGTTCATAGTGTGTGTACCAAATATCGGTGTGGAGGGGTATGTGTGTGTGTGTATATATAAATATATATTCTCACTTATTTCCTGTCTCCCACACTCCTTAGGAATATAAACACCATGAGGACAGATATTTTTGTCTGCTTTCTTCAGTGATACCTACCAGGTACCCAGCAGAGTCTCAGGCACACCCCAGTTGCTCAATAGAAACTTGTCCATTGAATGACGGGTTTCCCAGTCATGTGGTGGCCTGAGGGGTATGACAAAATGATGCTCAGAATTTTCTTCAATTGGGTCTTTGTGTTTCACATCTTGTATGTGCATTGAATAGTCCTCACTGAGGAAAGACCTGTCATGGAGATGTTCAAAATACTTCCTTCTCTCGAGGGAATTAGTGTGCTGGTATTTCCAGTTACAAGGGCAAATATTTGTCTGAGTGCTGTGACCACAATATTTACTGAACACTGAACAAAAGTAGTGGTTTACTAAAAGAGTGGTGAACCCATAAAAAATGAATCCACAGAAAGGGAGGGTGTAAAGCAATATTAAAGTGAGTTGCTTACAAGCCAAGTCTTTCCACATTAGACGCCTTCAGTTGCTGAATCACTTGAGTATCTTATTACTAAGGACATTCCTTGGTGCTGGTTAAGAGAAAACCATGCTTATTATCAAGGTCATATGTGTTATATGGAGGCACAAAAAATTGAGTAACTCATCAATCACGATAAAATACTTTATGTAGTCTTAGAATCATTATGTCCACTGCAGGGAAGGAAACACTCAAGCTGTTTCTGGTTTCTGTAATGAGGTACATGCAAGTTGGTAATAACATCTCAATGCCCATCTAGATTCTGTGCTCTAGTGGGCCACAAATGCTTTATCACGCATTCATTTTCCTCCATCCCACTCCGAGTGGGTCCCCTTGTTACTTGCCTTCGTGACTGGGACATGCTTTTAGCAGGGTCATTTGAACAACCAGGGAAACCAGCCCTGCCACTGTCCGGAGCAGCGCTTCCCAGATTCAGAGACCTCAGCAACAGGAGGGCCAAGGGGAGGGAGGAAGGAGCCCCCCAGGGTGAGTGTGAATAACCCTGCAGACTCTCTCACTATGACTCTGAGACGGGGCTGCAGTGGGCAGTCATTCTACACCCTTCCATCCTGTCAGCTGTACAGGAGACCTTGTGCAGTTTCCACCTTGAAGCTTTATTCTACAAATAATTTCCAACTGGCACTTTCATCAGGTTATAATTTCTGAATCCCCATATGAATAATCTCCCAAAATTAACATGATGTGCTTTAACCATCTACAGAAGAGCACATTTTGTTTCATCATAGTCACTCAGCTTATTACTAGAATTCTAGAAATGCTGCTCACCATCAGGCTGGGTCTTCAGGGGACCTCCTCCTCTATTGTTGATGTGTGACTCACTTGAACGGTAGTCGACCAGGCTATTTGTAGTGTTGCTGTGGAAAAAGCCGTGCCTACTCTTCTCTGTGCTGGGTTTCTGGCATTAAGTGCTCTAGATCTTGCTTTGAAGCAGATTCTGACAGTAGGAAAAATAATAGCCCCATTAACCTCTAACAGTTGTGTTAAAGGTTTAATAAAACACAAAGGATAATTGTCCCAATCTACTTTGTTCCATCATAAAATGTAATAATGTGGAGTTCTGCAATTGTTGATAGATCCTTGTTTTCTTAACAAAGATCCATCCCTATACAGTGTGAATATACTAGATTGCATAAATTGCTCCATAAATCAGTTAAGTAAATTATGCTCACAGATTCTAAATAGGCCTTTGTCACTGCAGGAGCTAAAATATCTTGTAAAGTGCTCTGGAAGCACTTGCTGCAGAGGGACCTGTGTCTGGCTACATGGGGAAGAATAGCATCACTGTAACGAGGTGCAAACTAAGTGGTTCATCAATTATTCAACACACCATTTACATAGATAATTTCTTAAGTAACCAGAAAAAAGGATCTATGAAAATATGGAAAACAAGATAGAACTTGATGGGATTACAGATGGTTAAATTGTACTGTGACATTAGTAGGAAGTAAAATGCTTTTTAAATGGTTTCAGCATACTATTATAGAGCATAATTGATTAACTAGAGGGAAAACTCTCTTTGCAAAATGACTAGAGAAGGCATTCTTTAAGTTCAAAAATGAGTGGGAAGCAACCAAATTATGGCAAGTCTGAGAGAATAGAAATCATTTTAGCATTTCCATCGCTTAATTTTTTCAGAAGCCCCTTATATTGCATGAGTTTTCATTCAAATTTCATAAAATAAATTAATCTTCCCATATGATTTGATGAAAAATCTCTGAAGCTCTGCCAAATTGCCACATTTTTGGTGTTTGGGTGTTGATGCAGTTAAAATGATTCCAGTAGTGGTTGGAAGGGAGAATTGCTGTTTTTGGGAATTAAATTATCTTATGTGATTAAATTGAAGAAGTATTTGATGATTGGTCTGTAATCTGCATCCACTTTCTCATGTATTAGGGCTCAGAAAAGGGTTTGCTGTTCTCTCTCCTTCCAAAACACCAAACTCTAGTTTTACCTTTCAAGCACAATTTTATAGGATCCATATAAAAATTATTTATGACATATTTTGACCCAATTTTAGTTTTGCATTGTGCACTAATACACACTATTTGCATTACACAATGGCATTTAAAGTTGCTTTAGTTGAACAAATACCTTCATGTCTGTTTTGAACTCCTATTAGCAATGAAAATGACAAACTAAAATCTCTTCTCTGGTGTTCTTATAAAATATGTGAACAGTTTTTGTCCAGTACCATCATCCTTCAGACTAATAATTTTATTTGGTGGAAAACGAATAAATACCCTGCTGATGTTCTCTTCTGTGTCTGTGATAAACTCAAATTATCATAATATAAAGCCAGACTGGTGTTTCTCATGGTTTTTAGATTAATATTACCTCTGTTACAAACAGGACTAATTAGAATGTACTTTCTTAAAATGAGGTTTAATTTACTGGACGCTTTGGGCAATTCCTTATTTTTTTGTGACTCAGCATCTTCATGGGACATTGAGTGTTTTTGGTAACAGACATTAATTTATAAATTCTGCATTACAGCACTGCAATTTCATTTGGGTTAGGATCTTTGCTCCTGTTTCAAGACCTTCAAAGTTTTGTTGTGTCTGTAAGATAAGTAAAGGAACCCCCTGTGACCTAGTCCCTCTCTGCCTCCCCAGCATCACTGCCCTGCAACCACACACATGCACATACATCTGTCATGTGCCATCTGTTCATGTGTATCTCATCGGTCATCTCTCATAGTCTACATGTACAGTAAATGGGTACTTAAGCACAGAGAAAAACTTTAGTATTTTAAAACCTTCTTTAGAGTATGTCAGTATTAATATTATTTTACTTTTATTAATAAGCCATATTCAGGTTAATCACAAGGAAAACAGGATCACATATCTTTAAAGTATAAAGACTAGCCTACCATTAGGATATTCAGATTTTCTCAAAGAAACAATACTAGTATCTAGGAGCAATATTTTAGCAATGCCTACCTGGACCTACAGGTCTCAGAATATCCTATGGTGGTCAGTTGTATGGGCCTAACTCAGACTTGCCACGTTTTCCTCAGGAAAGTTAATTCTCACAAATCTTTATTCAAGTGTAAATGTAAGATGGCTCTGGGTCCCAGCTGACAAGCCCTGTAAAGAGCCCTTCAGGAGAGTCCCTTCCTTTGGGCATATGGAGGCCCATGCCTAGAGGTGACTGAGGATGAAAAGATCATGTCGGTGGGTGGCAAAGTCCCAGCAGCAGGTGTGGGGGACTTTGCCTCCGGGCACTGAAATATAAGGGTGTAAAGTTAGGGAACTATTTGGTGATAGTAAATAGCTAAACTGGAGCCACCAGTGAGCACTCACTCACATGCCCATCACAGGGGGTCACATAGTGAACTGGAAGTTGACGTGAGGTCTGACCCAGCACATGGCCTTGCTGAATTACAGCTCTGCTCATAATGACCCAGGCCTCCCATTTCATGAACGGGGTGATGGCCATCTTTTCAGAGAAGTTAAACAACATTGAATTAATGTAACTGTGGAGTGCATTTCCACAGTGAAAAGTGGTTGGTCTGGAAGCCATAGAAGTGGCAGATTCAAATTCTTGCTGAGAATATTTGGGTGACTTACTCTCTTTAGTCTTTTTTTATTTTTCTAATCACTGCAACTGCTTCACATCTTTTGTAAACCAGGGGCAATCATTAAATAAGTAAAACAGTATTAAGCCTTAATTTCCTAATTTCTAAAATAGTGATGATGCTGTCTACCTTATAGGGTCATTTTAATCACTACAGTTCTATAAAAAAGGCCAAGTACCCAACACAAAGACACATTTAGTAACAATTTATGTTGTTATTACTTATTTTTGTTGGTACAGAAACCAAAGTACCAACCCTGATCACAGTTCCATGTGAATATAGTAAGGTTTCTACCTTTAACTTCATTCAGGTAGATCATGAACATACTATTTTGAAGTATGTAATTTTTAAGTGCCTTGTATTCAAAGGGTAATTAGAAACTACATTACATGCCAGAAGTTCCTAAGGTTCTATCCACTGAGACAGATTTGATAAATAATGTTCACATGTGTGGTCCAGAAGGGAAGCCACAGAGGTACCAAATAATGATGGAAACTGCTCAGTACCCACCCTACACATGCACGTGAGCACACACACACAGAGTCAGATAATGTGATGAACTTCTGTTTTATTTGAATGTGATGATTTTTAAAAAATTAATGCACTTGAGTAATTAAATCTCCCATTTAATAACTTGAAAATTTTCTAGCTTGTAAAATAAGAATATGGCTATTACAATTTTTTTTTTAGCAATTGAAATTGCATCACCTACCAAGAAAGCATGATGAAGGTCTCTCAGTACAGCTGTGGCAAAGGTAAAATCAGCTTCGGCTATTTTCAGCCTTGAGTAATCCTCAGCCTTCCTACAGTCCCACTCATGTCTTAACAAAACCATGAGAATATTTCGAGAGTGGCAGTGTTGTTATAGGGATAAACTTAAATCTAATAAATATGAGAACATTGCAATTGGCGGTTAATTTATAGGTGCATGATTACTAACACCCAGTCTGAAACTTGTCCTCTGACTGACCTGGACAGTGTGGTGCTGCCCCATCCAGAGAAAACCCCGGAACACGGCTGTAAGGGTTCATCCACTTACAGTACAAAGTGCTTTTGAATCTTAGATCCGAGGCTAGCAAATGTGAGATTTGTGTTTTAAGTTTATTATTTTGTGTTTCCTAGTGTAAGATCTTCATTTAGCATCCTTCTCCACCACGTTAAAATGTCACCCATAGTGGGCCAATACTACCTGTTGACATTTTATTACATCCTTATTACTTAATTTGATTATTTGTAACTTTAATTGTAATCAGCATCCATACGAAATGCTGGAGGAAAATAATCTCTTGTAGAGCTCCTCAGTATTTTGAACTGACTGGGGTGGAATCATGGTGCCTCCGCTGAGTAGATGGTGACTTCGGCAGTCTTTTCATGCCTGTGGGCCTGAGATGAATGGCCCTTAGGTGGGTGACAGGGAAGTCATCAAGGAGAATGGCTCCTTCATGAGTAGAAGCTGAAATGGTGCAATCGGAGTGAGCGCAAAATGCTTGGCTGTCTTTAATGATCAACCCATAACTGCTTGTAAATGTCTTGCCATGCCCTTTGTTTCCTAAATATTTTATCTAAAGGAGACTCTGGCATTTCAGATGGCATAAGCTGATTTAATATGTGGGAAGGGCAGTACAAGAGTTAACTAGGTCATCCTGAGGGGTCATAGGGCAGGGTTAGTCTCAGCCCTCTGGCACTGAGTTGATGACTTAATGGTAACTGTGAATTAGTAAGAAGACAGGGAAGGGGAGGGAAATGGTCTGCAGCTCCAGAAACTCAAGACGTGCTCCCCAAAGTCATACAAGAGCAGATGGTCCTACACTTGAAACCGAAGCCTGGAGTAGTTTGATGTTACCTTGTCAGTTTATTAGAAGGGTTGGGGATGATCACATTAATCACCTCTGCACTAAGACAGTGTTTAAAATATAGCATACAAAATGAGCACATAGTGCACAATTCTACACAAAGAAGCATGGAATCACACTTTTAGTTTTATAAAATTTCATTCTTTTGATTATGTAATATTTACTCTTTTATTATGGAGAATTTTTAACACACAGAAGTGCAATGAGTCATGCAAAGTACCAATATGTACCCTCTGATTGACATTCTGTTATTTGTGCTTATTTCATCAATTCAGCTACTCAAAATTTTTTTCATGAAGTATCTAAAAGCAAGCATCAGACATCATATTATTCTATTTGTAAATACTTACATAAAGAAGTATTTGATATATATGTTAGGTTTACATATATATAAAACACTATATAAAACATCTATAGTACACTTTTAACATCCAACAAAATCAGATGTAATTTATTAATTCCTCAATATATGTCATGAATTGTGTTTAATATATTGTATAAATTGAATTTTTAAGTCAGATATACTGTGTATCTGACATATGGCTCTAGCCTATTTTAATTTCTATTCCTCTCTTACATCTGTGTTTTTTTTTTCTGTTTCATTTTCAAAGGTCCTTCATAAATTTTTAAAGAAGGGGTTAGTTCAGGAACTATGTTTTACATGGCTAATATTTTCAGTGTTGTAATTATTATAGCCTAGCTTTTGTTTATTTGTTTTGTTCTGTCTTTTTATTTTGCTTTTAGGCTAACAAGTGGCTTTAGAACAACTGGAATAAAAAATCCTGACATTTTCCAAACTCAGTTTGGTACCAACTTCACATTCAGTTATACTGTGTGGAAGGACCTAACTGAAGTAAATGGATGAAAGATTGATAATAATAATAAATTGATAAAGATTTCCTGCATGAGCTGACATGAGTTTTACCATCTATATATCTGCATTGCTAATCTCTGTTTTTTAATTTGGCTTCCATTGTTTTTGTTTATTTCTGTTTTGTTTCTTTGGGTGCCCATTTTTTAAGTTTGTTGTTATTTCAGAGAAGTATTTAAGTCACAGAGAAATTGTATGGAAAGTACAAATTCTTCCCATATATACCTGCTTCCTCCCCCAACACACTCGTAACCTTCCCTCATCGCTACCCATCCATGGAGAGCTACTTTGTTACAGTTGAGGAGTCAACGTGGACACCTCACTATCCACCCAAGTGCACTGTTTGCATTAGGGTCACTCTCTGTGCTGTGCGTTTTATGTATTTGGCAAATACGTAATGTCCAGTATCTACCATTACAGTGTCATGCAGAATAGTCCCATTTCCCTGAAAACCCTCTGGGCCCCACCATCCTTCCCCACCCCACCCCACCCCTGCGCCTGGCAGCCCCAGCCCTTTTGCTTGCTGTGACTCTGCCTTTTCCAGAATCTCATGTAGTTGGAGTCATACAGTAATGCAGCCTTTCAGATGGGCTTCTTTCATTTAGAAATATGCATTTAAGGTTCCTGCATGTTTTTTCATGGCTGGATAGCTCCTTTCTTTTTAGTGTCAATACTGTTCCATTGTCTGGAAGGACTGCAGTTTGTTCATCCATCACCTACTTGAGCACATCTTGTTTGCATCCAGGTTTTGGCACTTAGGAGTAAAGCTGCTGTAAACATCCATGTGCAGGTTTTTGTATAGACATAAGTTTCCAGCTCCTTTAGGCAAATGCTGAGGATCATGTGGTAAAAGTATGCTCGGTTTTGTAAAAAAATGCCCAAGTGCCTTCAAAAGTGGCTACAGCATCTGCATTCCCACCAAAAAGAATGAGAGTTCCTGTCACTCCACAACCTCACCAACATTTGGTGGTGGTAGTGCACTGGATTTTGGTCCTTCTGTGTGTAGTAGGGCACACATGTTGTTTAATTTGCATTTCCTTGATGACTTACGATGTGATGCATCTTTTCATAGGCTTATTCACTACTTGTGAATCTTTGGTAAAGTGTCTCTTCAGGTCTTTGGCCCAATTTGATTGGGTTGTTTTGTTAAGTTGAGTTTTAAGAGTTCTTTGTATATTTTGGATAACAATTCTGTATCAGATATATATTGTGTAATGATTTTTCTTCTCATCTGTAACTTGCCTTCTTATTTTTCTAACCCGTCATGGGCAGAAGTTTTTAATTTTAATGAAGTCCAGCCTCTTGATTTTTTTTTATGTATCATGCCTTGCTGTTATATTTGCAATCATTGCCAAATACAAGGTCATTTAGATTTTGTCCCATTACCTTGTTGGACTTTTATAGTTTGGCATTTCACATTGAAGCCTATAATCTGCTCTGAGAGTTCCTGTGAGGGGAATGAAATTTGTGTTTAGATTCAGTGCTGTGCATGTGGATGTCCAGTTGTTCCAACACCCCATGTGAAAGGGTCTGTCCTTCCTCCGTTGTATGGCCTTTGCTTGTTTGTCAAAAACCAGTTGACAGTATTTGTGTGGGTCAGTTTCTGGGCTGTCCGTTCTGCCATGCACTATCTTGCTTACTGTAGCTTTATGGTAATCTCCATTCTTCATAGCATGTCAGGATCTGTAGTATGCTGCAGTTTTCACCCAGAACTTTTACAATGAAAATTTGTTTCTTAAATTAAGAAGGAAAGAGTAATTCGGAGTGAACTTGAGGAAATGCGCATGAGTGACACTTACTGACTCAGCAGTCTGTCTTCTCAAGTATAGAAATCCCATAAAACTGTTCCACACATAACCTGCAGGACAGTGCAGGTTAATTTAGGATGATGTATAGAAGACAGAATATATGCACACCATTTGGCAAGCAAGAAAATAAATCCCAAAATTTATATCTAAATAGGAATGTTAAGGACTAAAGAATTAATCAGATGAAAGATACATTATTTTAAAGTTGTTTATCTTCTCCCATATTTAGAATAAGCCATTATTAAAATAGTAACAAAAGAACTCTATCCATTTGGTGTTAACCTGCCAATTCCTATGTATTCTCATGAGTTTCAGTCATGCTTTTCCCTCTCATGTGAAACAAAATGTTGCATTTTTCCAAATTTTATAAAAATTTAGTATTCTGATGTCATATTTTAAATCAGTAAATAAAATAAAAATAAGCAAACTGCTAGCTTAAAATTCATGAATACCCTTCACACCTTAAAATTTGGGACAAAATACTTTGATATCAATCTAAAGCAAAGCAGGTGTGATTTGACTGGAAGAACACTAAATTTGAATGAAGACTTGGATTTGAATCTTAACTCGCTAGTGGTAGGAATTTTAGTAAATCGTTTAACTTCTGTGTCTCTGTTCCCTGACGTGGAAAAGGGATGGCAACCTCACAAAGTAATTATAGGTGTTAAAGTAAGACTATGAAAATATTTTTAATAGAAAACAGACTGGGCACAAAAATGGTATTCAGAGAAGTATTTGAAAGATACTTTATTTTTCCTCTGACTTAAAGTAACCCTTTAGCACAGTGTTGAAATGCCCCCAGTTGAGAATGTGCATGCACCATCAGCACCCCTCCAGAAGTGTGGCGCTGTTGTCCTGTATCCCCTTTGGGTGGGTAGTTTCACACCATCACGTGTGATTGTTTTAGGAAAGAAGCAGTAATGATGCAATGCCCAGAATAAACAGCTCAAATGTGCTTTTGGGAAAGACGCAGCAAGAGAGCAGAGTGGAAGAGCTCTGTCTTTGCTGACCCTTTCCTCCCATTGTCCATGGAGTGGAGTCTCAGGACTTAGGGAATGCTTTAAAGAGAGGTACACACCCAGCCAAGATTCTTGTTGGCACGTTGATCCAATTTTCCCTTCTGCGATTTACTGCCTCTTCTATGGTCCAGTAAAAGAGTTGTTTTGGGGGAAGGTATTTGATGGTGGAAGAAAAAGTTAGAATGCATAAAGCCAGGGTGTTCTGAGTTAGATAATTGAATTGAAATACTGAGTTTTGTATAATATGCTAGTTTAAAATACGTCTGTATGTTCTGAATAGAAGTTTACATTTCAGTTTCATAAAGATCAGTGCTTTTTCATAAGCTCAGACTTCCAGAACAAACATAGGTGAATCCCCCCAGCCCTGGATCAGAGAGCCCCAGACTGTAGAATTCCTTTTGTGTAAATAGCTGGGGGTCCTGCTCAAAAGAGTGGCTGTAAGCAGAGGTGCCAGCCTTACCCTTACACACCAAGGCGTCTCCAGACCTCTCCACACTCCTCCTGAGTACAGTCCCTGTGGCGTTACCAAAGGAACCCCCTGCTGCGTCTTGTTTGGCACCCACAGCAACCCACCGCCCATCACTAAGAACCATGTGATGGGATCATGGGCAGGGTCTTTTTTGTTTACTTCTGCAGTGGACTTGGACTGGGTATGTTTTCTTGTATGGGAAATAAATAACTGCATTTCTATTCAGGAATTACTTTGAAATAGCCCTAGATGATTAAGTCTTTTGTTACATCGATAATTAGCTTAAAATATAACTTTTCCAGGAGAGAAATATTAGATGTACACCATTCATCTTATACTTTTAAAGGGTAATTGTCTTAGCTTATTTGTATAGCACTTAGCCAACTCAGTTATCTCATGGTTGACAGGAATGTACAGTCATCTTTAGGATATGGAATGTGATGAATGCCCTGTGAGCCTGCTTGCAAGTGCATGCCTGGTTCCCACTGGTGGTCCTAGGCAGCCTGTGCAGGAAGTAGACCCTTTCAGAGTGAATGCTTGAACTTACTTGGGAAGGTGTATGTCCCAATAGAGCCCATATAAGATGCATGTGCTCCTGAGATACAAAAGATTTTCACAGTTTATGAACTTCAGTATAATACAAAATGAAATAATTTTTACCTGACTAGCATTAGTATATATCAAGTACCTAGGCTGTGCCAAGCATAGCACTTGGAGCACATTTTTATTTGTTGTTCTGACACATAGGTCTAACTGCCTGCATTTCAGGAATGAACATTTAGGTCAGCTAACTGCCCCAGGGTTACACAGCTGGTAAGTGCTTAGGGCCAGGGATCAAAAATACAGCCTCTGACACTACAGTTCATGTTTATTTTGATACATAATGCCATATAGAAAAAAGAGGAAAACAGTGTAAAATCAGTTAGAAGGAAATAAAGTAAATATTCCAGGTAAGAAACTAAGGCAAAAGAGAAAGTGAAGTGAGCTGTCATTGTGAGTGTCTGAGAGCAAGCATTCGGTCATCCTCGCAGAAAAAGCTCTTTCTAGAACTCAAACCTCCTCACTTCCTGGTTTCTGAGGCTGTATCAGAAGATACATAAAAGTGTTAGAGGTGTGGACGCTAACCACATGGCTATTTCTGGTGTCCATGTTTGTCACCAGAGAAACAGTACTAAGGCCAAAATGGCCGGAGTGTCCTCCTGTCTAACAGGAGGCAGCAGGAGTGGAGCTGAGCCTGGAACACCGGCGTGGCCACCCCATGATCGGTCAGGGCGGAGTGAGAAGGCCCGGCAAGGGGAGGGGGAGCACGCCATGCTGCTGCCTGAGGCAGGAGGCCCCCGCAGTACACGGCCACACGCGGGAGGGCCTCCAGTGGCACCTGTTTCTCTCGGCTCTGGAGGCTGCAAGTCCGGGCAAAGGTGCTGGCTTCCTCGGCTCCTGACCCTCTGCCTGTCCCACAGGCAGCCCTCTCCCGGCGTCCTTGTGGTGGGGAGAGGGCTCTGGTCTCATCCCTGCCAGCAAGGACACCAGTCCCACTTCTGGAAGAGTAGAACTGTGATGACCAGCAGGGGCTTTGCTCTCAGCAAGACTGGGGCTGCCCCCACTCTCCGCCCTTGCTGGCTCTGCGGCTAGTATAGCAAAATCTCCGGGACGCGGCATCCTATCTGTGAGCTGCAGGTGCTAATGGTGGGCCTCCGGAATTCTTGCAGTACGAACTGAGATGCTGTCCTGAGAACACGCAGCACAGGGCCTAACGCACAGGAAGCATCGATTAACAGTGGTGTTACATTAACTAACGAATTATGGCACACAGTCCTATTTTTTAAACACTATTATTTTTTCTCTGTTTATAATAATAATAACCACCATGATGAGATTCTCTTTTTAAAAATCTCTGATTTCAAAGGGAACTGTTTAGAAAACAACGGGTTCTGCTCAGCCAGTGATGATCTATTGATCTGCTGCATAATAAAGGGCACTTTGCGTCCTACACAGAGAATGGTATTCAGATCCATTTGGAAAATGCGGGATTTGGGGTGAATTATTAATTTTCAGTAAGTTAACTGAAAATTGGATTACATACAGCTAAGAGAATGAAGCTGGCCATAATACAGTCTTTTGATATTACTGAAGACACCTCAGGATCTTAGAGTATCTCAAAATTTTCATTCCAGACGTCGGGCATCTGGACGGATGGCAGTTTGTTGTGAGTTTTTAATGATGGTGTTCGCCACGCCAGTGCCCAGTGGACACATCCGTGCCTTTGTTTTCAGGAGAGCAGCCCCAGTTACTTTGTAAACCAAAATCCAATACTCATGTTATGCAGCAAGCTGGCTGATTGCTTGTAAGTTAAAACTAACTCACACCGTAAATGCACTGTGTGTTAAGTTGTCAGGGTCCCTAGGCCAAGGAGCTTGATGTTCAAGTTAAAATTAACTTCTCAATCAAGTATGTGCGTACTGAGCAGGCAGGCTCTGTGCGGGGTATTGAAGGAGTGAAGGCAACTTGGCAGGGTGTTAAACGAGCTCCTGCTTGTTGCAAAGCTGAGGATGCCTTGTGCCCAGAGACCGAGGGGAGACAATGTTTCCATCCCGAGTGTGCGCCAAGTGATCGTCTCACACGGGATCATGGCAGTGCGGCATGCTTGCGTGAGTCCTGCCTCCCCGTCAGAGCCCGCATTGTTCTGGATTGTGGCAGATGCCGAGTTGGAAAGGGCAGCACTGGAAATGCAGTGGGCATCTTTATTCTGGGTCAGACACATGTGGCACATGGATCCATGGTCATCTCTCTCTGAGCCTTTCCAGACAGGAGCCTGAGTCTGATTAGTGTAATAGCACAAGAATTTCCTTTAACCTCTTCCTTCTCAGTGCTAATCACTTCATTCATTTAATACTAACTCAACAAATACTGAAAGTCTGCGGTATATTATACTGCTAAAAGCTTGCTTTCTAGAGGGAAAGAAAATAAACATGAGATAAACAAGTAAATAACAGCACAGTATGCATTGTAATAGAAGTACTTACCGGGAGGCATAAAAGTAAAGAGGGGAAAAAAATAGTTGACTCTCCTTGGAGTGGGTGGTTAGAGAAAGCTTTGTAAAACTGAAAACCATGGATTTGGCCCTGGAAAGTGGATTAGTAGCTTTGTCCGAGTCTCTTGCACTCAGGGTTATCCTGGTAAATGTTTCATAGCCAGTTTTCTGAGAAGAGCCTGACTTATAACATTTTCCAATCTGTGTGGTCTAAATACTTCCACCTTGGCCAGTTCCCAGCCATCAGCATGACATCTCCGGACAGCATTGGGAAGTGATGTGTAGCAGCACCCTCTTACATACCGTTTCTACCAGACGGGTGCTGCGGGGTAACCTCAAGAATGCAGATCAGAGCACACATAATAAAATAATTAGGAAGCCTCTGTTTTTAACTGATTTAATTTTAAATTCTCATAATGTAATCACTAATAATGGCTCTGTTGAGCAGTTGTCTTACAAGTTTCTTGAACATGGAACATTTCCCTCTCTTGCCCTGACAGAAGCGTGCTGCTAAATTGCACATTCTCCCTGAGTGTGCGGTACCCTGGACATAAGATCATAGTCTAGATGTTAGCACACTTTCACAATTTAAGAAGAATAATTATTTACTAGTAATTTGGTCATAAGGTATTAAGAAGACCTTAAGATTCTCAGTCTATTTTTTTGAGTGGTGGTCTAGAGTGTTGTGGTTTATATTTAACATTTAGATTTGTAAAAGAAACTGTATGAAAATCTTACACATACATCAGGCCCTTTTCTGGTACTACCAAGTTATAACTAAGATCCCTTGTCCTCAGGGATCATAAACACAATGCAACTGAAAATATATCAGCATTAACTTTCTGATACAGGTGACACCATGAGAAAAAGATGACAATAAACCATGTATACATATTGACAACTTTGCTGAGTATACATAAAATAAAAATTTGCAATTTCAAAACACCAGAAAACAATCGTTGGGATGCTTTCTAGATGGGCAAGGCTGGTAAAGCCTCCATGTACAGACCTGCTGTGCCATATCAGCCCATTTAGGGTGGTAAGCTGTGTCTTCTGAGGTGTGGGAAGTTGGACACAAAATACAATCCAAGGTGTTTGCACGGGGTTGTGTGTATGTATGTTTGTGTCTGAATACAAGGCTGCTGCAGGAAATGGGCTCCTCTGCTTGCTTGCTCTGTGCTGAAACCATGATTTAAAATCCAGGTCTTTCTGTGAAGTGATTCCTTTTTCCACATCCCATCTTTTGAAGTGGAATGCATTAAAAAATCATGACAAGAAGAAGAAAAATAATAACAACAACAATAATGCTTACTATAATCGTCACTTTAATTTCACCTCACTCTCTGGCACGTTCTTGTCTCCAGCAGACTATAGTTTGCTAAGGAGTGTAAATAAACTAAAATGAGATCCTGCATCCAAAGGGCAGTGGGTGCCTGGAAATGTTTTTCTGACTTTTGCATTTTCCCTGGGCCTGAATGCAACACATTTCTTCTAAATGAAGCACCTGATACGACTTTAGGGAAATTTATGAGTGCATCAGCTTTTGCTTCAAAATGAAAACAAAAAATAAATCAGAACCTTACTATGCTTTGGAGAAAAATACAAGATAGAAACAAAGGATCATAAAGCTAGAATTTTAAAGGAATTTGAACCCTTCAGTCTGATGAAATCAAAATCCTAAGAGAGTATTAAAAGCTGATTACTGCTACCAATTATGATGCCTGAAATCTTCAAAAAATAACTATCATACCTGAGATTTTGCGAAGAGCCTTCATGCCTGCAATTCCTGGGCATCACAGAAAGCCCGCCATATAGGTAGAAAGGACAGTATTGCTATTCCCATTTTACCCAGAGGAAACAGGCTTTGGGATTCCACATAGGACCATCGGTATAGACATTGATTCATCCTCTCAACAAATACTATTGAGCATCTTCCATGTTTGTTTCAGTTCTGCAATCTTTGGGTGTACCACCAATTTTATGGAGCTTATATACTGATTAGATTAGTAAGATTTTCAGTAAATAAACATGCCAAGCAATAAAGAAGAATATGGGGATCAGAGTATACAAAATAATGGTTGATGTTTTTGGACATTCATGTTGTTCATGGGCCCAGTAAGCTGGCATTTCTCAGAGATTGGTGAACAGAGAGAGAGTGGAACTGGGTAGAGATACACATTTTGGGCTGAGGGCTGGCATCTGCCTGGTCTCTTCCACTGCCAGCCAGGGGGTCAGTGCAGCTAGAGCTGAGGGGAAAGAGTGGTGGAGGGAGGAAAGTCCACAGAGCCTCTGGCCATGGATTTTATTTGTACAGTAGCAAGTCACTGAAGCACTGTCATTGCAGGAACCACCCTGATCTTTCTTAAGTTTTAGAAACATCACAGGCTGTGTTACTGGGAACGTAGACTTCCAGAAGAGCAGAGGAAGCTGTGAGACCAGGTAGCAGGCGCTGTGGACTTGTACAGGAACAGTGGGGCAGGTGCACAGGCGAGGACCGGGGTCATGACAGATGAGACATCACAGCGTCCCAGTCACGGGCCAAGTCCCTGACTTCACGCCCCAGCGCTCAGCAACAACCAAGCAAGAGCATGTTCTGTTTCCCATGTCTGTGCATAGTTAACTTACCAACAAATTCATACCCTCAAATACTAAGGAGGAGGAGGAAGCCGTCCTTGATCATCACCTGCACGCCTTCCGTCACTGACGCCTGTGGCATTTTCCCTGAACTTTCGTACATGCCGTACCTAGAGCCGTACCTGGAAGCCCTGTGGTCTGTTAGGTGAGCAGGTGACTCCTGCCCTATCCCTTCCTCCTCCTTCACACCCAGTGCCTTGCACAGTGCCTCTCCCAGACAGTGCTCCTTTAATTCCTGTTGAATGAATGAATGATACAACAAATGGGTGAATGAGTAAGTAATGTGTCCACTCTTCATGATCTTCATGTCACCAAGAGTTCTTACTCAGGTCACCTTCCACTCTGCCTCCTGAACACTCCAGTTTCCTCTGTGGAAGACTGATTAAATGGGGACTGGAACTGTCACTATTTAATTGGGGAAAAACTGTCAGCTGAATGAATGAGTGGATGGCAGTATCAGTAAGTATTTTTCCAGAATGCTCTGGCAATGCTGTGCTGCCCAATGAGAGATGGCTGGGCCTGGCAAGCCCTGCCAGGTGAGAGAGGCTCTGAAGAGCGGGGCCAGGAAGGAGACCGCTGGCCACCCAGGAGGCAAAGTGATCATAAACAGAGTATAGAGGGGGCTGAGGGCAACCCCTGCAGCTGTGAGCTCTGCTGCCTGAAATCTCAGTGTCTTTAAGTTGATGCCCCCAACTCTGCACATGCTCATTTATTTATTTGTTTATTTATTTATTTTTCTAACCACTCAGACTTGAAGAATAATCGCAAATTTTTCTATATGTAATGGCTTCCACAGACATAGACGTGGTGGGGTCAGTGCTTAATCTTTGAGGAGACACTAGAGTGAACTCCAAAGGCATGAAATCAGTTTAATGAAGCGCTTTCAGTGAACGTCCTGCTGGTCTGCTTATTGTTCCTGAGTCTTCACCTGCTTGTACGCCCATGATTAAGGTTTACAGCCATTTGAGCAATGTGACTAAATATTACAGTTCTACTTCTTATTTAACAGTAGTGTAAAACAACAAAATGAACAGAAAATTGTGGGAGTAACTGTAGAATGATGAGCAAAGGCCATTCCCAGCTTAGGTCCCTCTTAAGTCCCCAGCCTGTCACCCCTCTGTCTCATGGGCTTCTCCTGGTCGTTCCCTGGGCACCCCAGGCTGAGCTTACATACCTCGGCTGCACTCAGGACTCTCTCCTGGCCCCTGTGCCTGGACGCCTGTGCACCTTACCCATGGCAAGAAGTGAAACTGAGACTCACATTGTCCAGCCCGGTGGAAACCACTCCACTCCTCTCTCTTTGCTCTAGAACAGGCAGCTTCCAAACTGCCAGCTCTTACCCAGAAAGGCACACCCCGGTACCTTCAGCTTACACCGCAGCTGCTGGAGTTCACTTAGAGTATGCAGCAGATTCACGTTTGGTATGGCCATTGGCATCACACCGTCGCTCTTTGCCTGTGCTGCCCTCCCTCTTTGCTTCTGACTCCCCAGGCCCCTTGCCACTGGCTGGATGTGCCCCCTGCAGCAGGATTAGACTGAGCAGCAGCACAAAGAATATGACCTTTTGATAAAGGGGATATAGCATTTGTGGTTCTTTATTAGCAAAGGACTATTTCAGGAGGCTTCCTCCCAACATAATCCCTGATGTTGAGCCAGAATTGTGTCACCTGTCATTCCTAGTCACTCACTGACCAAGGACAAAATGGCCAGGACTGGCTGAGACTGGGATGGGGAGAAGCCGGCCTGACCTGGAGCATATGGGCACCCACATGGGTCAAGACTGGGGGCTGTGCTAGAGAGGAAGGTGGGGAGGCAGCCAGCAGGGTTTTTGTCACCACGTGAGGTTTTTGTGTTTCCCTAATGCCTACAGGAGTGTCTAGTTCATCCCAGTCACTCAATGATTTTTTCAAGAATGAGGAAATGAAATGTGTGCATCCTTAATGCTGTGTAATATTTGTTCGCTGAAGACCCAGCTCTTAAAATTAGACTATTATTTTTCATTTCCATATTTTTTACACCTAGTAAAGTACTTGAATGTACCAGGCACTCAAAAGAATGTGTGTCCTACATATTCTGGTCCAGTGTATGTAAATCACAAACATTAATTGCAATATAGTTTCTTTATTGAATTACGTTATCAATCATACATTAAAATACTTACATTAAAGCCATGCATTTGAAAGCTTTTAATCAGTTTTTAAATTTTTATTGAATATTTTTATTTTTTGGACACATATTTGAGAGAGATCTGGGATGCTTTGAGAATTTGTGTGTCACCCATGAGCACAACCATGATGATGTCTGGTCATTCCCAGTGTCAGCTGTGTGTTCCTGAAGCCAGCACCTGTGTGCTTTAAAGAGCCAGATATTTACACTGACATCCTTCAAGCTATTTTTAAGCATACGCCTCACATCAGTTCTCATGAGCTCTAGAGGGAATCAGGTTGATACTAAAGAAATGTAAGGAATAGGAACCCTTTACAGTGTGTTGGATAAAATGAGAAGAACAACCCATCAGAAATCTAACACTGAATTTGGAATGACAGAGAGGCTGAATCTCTGTTTAGTCCTGCAGCATTGCTGGGGTTGATCTGAGGAACAGCCCTCGGAGTCCCCCCAATAGATGTGCGGCTGTATTTTAGGGCTTGCTTTCATCCAACTCAGACAAAGCCTGCCGCCGTGGTGCTGTGTGCCCTGAGACATGTCTTTGTGTCTACCCCATGTAAGTGGGGTTGTTCAGTGTTTTCCCCAGGAGTTATTTAGAACCCCATTGAGTCAATTACTTGATGAAAATTAAGTTGGATAACAATTAAGAAACTGATTATTTTCCTGACATACTATATTTTATTTGGTCAAAACAATACATAAAAGATACATGGACACTTAACATTGTTCAACTCTATTGATTAATATTCAGGATGTAAAATTCCTAACCAAATAGAAGATTCTTATATAATATATAAGGACTGTTAACTCCTTGGACAGTATATATTTCTTGGATGTTATTTAAAAACCAGTCAGATGGGTAGCCATATTTTCCCATGTGTGTACTTATACTTGTATACATATGTACACACACATATATATATGTGTGTGTATAAATACCTCAGATATACAAATAAGGAAGGAATATTTTAAAAATGTATTGAATTCTTTGATGCACGTAGACAACACCCTGGTGAAATGCTGTATTTTCATGGAATTTGGCTCATGGAAATCCAGTCTGAAGAATGCCTTACTGATGAGCTCTTGGCTGTGTTGATCCCAACTCTCAAGGTAAACTTTGTGAGTGGTTCTAAGAGTGTCAGAACGTGCTCCATGCCTGAAATGTTAGTCTGGACATCTTGATTAGGAATCTGCACTTGGCACCGTGAGGAAAGGAAGGGGGGCCGGCAATTCGAGCTTCTGATGGGCTGGAAAGGTGGGATGTTCCTGGGTGCTTTGCATCACCGATGGGCTGTGGTGGCGGATAAAATAAAACAAGGCAGGTGAAAATCCAGATTTCTTACCTTACTTGCATTTTCACGAGAGAAAAAGTGAGGTATTGCCCCACATCAGTATGAAATCCCCATAGAGTAGTTGGTAGATGCCACAGATGGTCAGTGTTGAGTCATCCATGCTTTCTTACCAGTTTCCACTTTGTCCAAAATGACATGGTTTTAGAAATTTGATTGAAGTCACTGAAGTGGAACTGGGGCAGAAAACCCATCTTTGAATAAAAACACTGTCATTTTGAGTTAAAAACTTTGGTTCACCTAATGTATTGAATCACTGAAGATTTACAGTCAGCTTCCTGAAGTTTGAACAAAGCATTTGTCTTGGTGGCTGTCAGATATCCATCTGAACCCATCCTTTCTCTTGGGTCTTCTCCACATCTTCTGACTGTGCCCAGACTCTCTACCTGAGGAGCTCGTCACGAAGGCAGACTTGTCACATCCCAGACTGAAGGCGTGACCTGCACCTCTGAGCAGTGTCTTCTCTTCTGCAGATGTCCTTTGTCTGTTAGTAATGTCAGGACTCTCTCACCTTCACAGATAAAGCCCTCTTTATTCTTCTTTTAAAAAAAGTGTTGCCACTCCTTTCTCTGTTCAGCGTGGAAGTGTGTCAGTCATTCTTCTGCAACATCTCCTTGTTCCCTCTTCTAAAAACACTGCAACTCCTGGGCCACAGCACCCACGCGTCTGTGGGCTCTAGTCTTGCTCATATTTACTTTTTCCTTTATTCCTGCTGCCAGACTGGTGAAACTTGACAAGTTAGTGATGAAGAGAAATTGAAAGAGAATATTTAAAGAGTTTGTTCATTAAAAAATTTAAATAGCCCTGGCCATTTTACTGCAAAAATGTGTGCCACAGTGAATACAGGAAGGGAAATGCAAACCTCCCCTTCTCTTGGTTGATTGTAGTTTATCATGGTGTAATGTATTTCACTAAATTCACTAATAATTCTGGGCTAATTCTGATTGTACACAACTTTTACTTTGTGAACTATCTGTAGAGCCTAACTCTCTGGTTAAGATCAAATGTCACTGTATTCCATTAATGTCACTTTAAGCATGCTGCTCCCTAGTTTAAACACGACTATAAAACATCTGTCTTTCAATATTTTCAACCACATGGAATAAACAACCTGCTTGTTTCTGTGAAGGTCTGCTTCAGGGACCCTCTCTCTTGCAGAGCCTGCGTGCATCATGCTCATGTGCCCTGTTGTCACGTTGCTCTTCACAGCTGTGAATGTCTGTCTCCCTCTATGTGTACAGTGTACACATTCCTCAGTACCCATCTGCAGAGTTGCTCACACGTGAGGCCTGCTACTGTCCTACCCTTTGTTCTCTCCTTTCCAAGCATCTTCTGGGTAGCAGTTGGCATGAGACGTGTGCCAGACTCCTAACCATTAGTTTTATTGCCTACTCTGCCCACTAGTCACCTTTGCTTCATGCCTGCCAGTTTTGTCTGCACCACCTCGAGGAGCTCCTGTAAGTAACCTTGTGAATAAAGAGTCTGTTCTGTAGTCTTAACAAATGAGTTTGAACACTGGATCAGCATGCACTGAGAAAAACCACTTGACTGGTGCCTCAGTTCACATGTGCATTCTGGCTCATGTTTGCTGGGATGACCTAACAGAAGAGTCCACCCTCACGGGTCACTCGGTCTTTGCCAGGCACTGTGCTCGTCACTGTTACTTTTAATCCTCTCACCAGTCTCACGAGTTACACCTTATAACCATTCCCTTTTTACAGGTGGGGTGACAGACACACAGAGGTAAATGGGCATGAACAGGATCCCAGGGCTAGTTGAGTAGCAGATGGGGATCCAGTCTTTGATATCTTGGCTCCAGAACCTACATTCTAAACTGTTACCGTACACTAGTCTCTCATCACCAATTCAAATAGTGCAGATGTAAGGATTTTTTACAAGCTGTAAAATGTCAGGTACTTACATCACAGTGCATCTTACTTCAGGGGACACATGCTGAGCACACAGGCAGTAATGAATTAAATGCAGTGATCAGAGATGAATTGCTCAAAAGGGGCGGTGTGTGAGTTGGTTTTGTTCTTACAAGTTTGGAATTATTGCTGTACTTTTAGATTACACAATGAAGATGCTTTTACTTGGAAATTTCATTTTCATATTTTAGATTCATATGCATTATTTCTCTGAAGAAGTTGCAATTATATAGCTCATTTGGGAATGTTACTTTATGCTATATGATTTTACTCCCTAGTTCTATTGTATATTGGGAGTTCAAGATATTTACTGATATTTTTCATAAGGGTGTTAAGGGAATTAATATAATAGAGTTTGAAATTGATTTGAGCTTGTTTGAAAAGCCTGTACTGTTGATAAAAACAGCATTATTTTCTAATTATCTCCTTTACCACATCACCACCACCTTTCTTCTACAATGAGTGATCCCAAAGGGGTCGATTCATGTTTTTTTCTTTTTTGCAAAGAAGAAAAAAATAAGGTTACCCAGGGGTGGTTGGTAAAGAGAACAGCAGTTCAATCTGGGCTAACTGGAAGGCTTCTGTTGTGTATTTCAAAGATGGTCAAACTAAATTGAATTTCAGATAATTATGGAGGGATTCCAAACACTGAGGCAACCTACCTGTGTCCCAAGTAAAAATTTCCTTGGGGCAGTGAGCAGTTAACTAGAGCCGAGAGCCCCACATCAGTCTTTCATAACAATAACTATATAATTAATCAGTAGTAATAATCCTTCTATTGTGATACTTTTTACTGTAATTTCTGCACATGGCTTTCTGTAAATAAGCATAATTATGTTTCCCTGAACCTCATTCCATGCTATAGGAAGCAATCCAGGATCTGTAACAAGTTACATTTTACTTTACAGGTTTATGTGTTATTTAATAGATTGTTCTGAAATACTTATATTAGCATTTAGGAAATCAGACTAATTTCAAATAGTTGTAACCACTGCATGTTAAATTTAATGACAATGTTCTGAAGACTTATAATTATTTTAAGACACTATATTACCAATATTAATACTAGCATATGAAAGTTACACTTTTAATATGTATTATTTGATAAGTCGTGAGTGGAATAATTAATTCAAAGAGCAAATCATGTGGTACCCAAAACAACAGTTTGATCTGGGCTAACCCCCAGAACTGGTAGGAAATCCTTAGAGCTATAAGTAAGAATTCAGATAAATTTGTTGAAAAGCTTTATTTATTTTTGAAAGCTATAACAAAAGCATGATCATTAAAACATTACTGGATTCACTTCTAAGATCAGAATGATATAAAAGTAAAGAGAGCGATGCTTATTAAGCGCGTGGGAATAAAGCAGAGTAGTTGGTACAGAAGTGGGTGCGGAGGTGGAGGGAAGACATCTGGGACCGTGGGCAGGGTTCTGTGGGGGATTATATGACCCATGGGGGATGAAGAGCAGAGGAGTGGGAGGGCCAAGGACAGAACTGTCCACAGAGCAAACAGAGGAGGCGGAGCCCGGAGGCAGACAAAGGAAAGTAACCAAGCCAGAGTCAGGAACAGTAAGATGCAGAAGAACCCTATCAAAAAGGTGCGGAAGGGGAGAGAAAAGACAGCGGAGCAGTCAGTGTCATGACCCGTGCCGGCCAGTCAGCATGTGGGCTGGGGAGAGGACAGCAGTTTGGCGATAGTGAGAAAGTGGCAAAGGTGGATTTTGAGCCAGAACAACGTATTTCTTTTTAAAACAGCTCCTTGGTGCTCTTCATTGTTCTTTTTAGGCCCTTCATTGGAAGAAAATACTTCTCGATCCAAACTCCCTTTGGTGGCTCTCCAGTGCAGTTAAGTTGCATCCCGTTTTACCAGGACTTGGCAGTAATGATTCTGAGCCAGCAGGGCCCCAGCTGAAATGTGTTTCCAAGTACATGCTGAAGAGAGTATCCAATTTCCAGTGCCTCGCTCTGTTCATGAAAGGTTAGCAAGTGAAGTATTTCAGCAATCCCCTAAATAGGCTCCAAAGATATATCTATACTTAATTCTTATCCACTCACAGCTTTAGTCTGTGTATGGCTTTTCTGGGTATAAAAGAGGGTGCCATTTATAATCGGGTTTAGTACAGCCATTGTGAGCAGGAGTGTAAGAGGAGGTCAGGACACTAAACCAGGACTACAGCCTGGTGGTCTCATCTGCCAGCAGCACCACCGGTTTGGAGACGCTTCTGAGCACATTACTGTACTGCGCGGGGGCACAGCAGCTCGGAGCCCACTTTGGCAGCACAGGTTGGCAGCATCAGGCCCTGGAAGGCAACACGTACACCTGACAAATGCATAGCAGCAGAAATTGGCTGCTGAGATTACTTGACCTGCTTAGAGTTGCTTGTTCTTCTTTTACTAGTTAAATGTTCCAAGGCGTCATGGAGTCGGTGTGTTCAGATTGGGGTTTCCTGCGGGAAGTACACTTAGCTCTTCGGTAGCGAATGCTGGGGTGAAAGTGTCTGATCTCATAAACTTCAGGAAGTTTGCATGAAGGCCTGGAGGCCAGCATTTCCCCTGCAGCACACAGGGGTGGGACGGATGTACTCCAGCCTGTGGCAGGGACTTACACCGAGGTCACCCTTTTGCTTCCTTTTAACAGAAAAATGTATTCATTTACTATGTATATTTTTATATGATACAGATTTCAGTGTCAAACATTTTACATAAGAATGAAACACAACAAAAGTACCACGGACTGCAAGCTGATGGGAGCTTGAGAGGAAGGCAGAGGCATGTAAACACACCTCTCACGTTTTACCTGAAAGAATTGTGCCTTCAGTGCCCACTGGAGAAGGCCACTCCAGTTCCAGATTTTGCAGCCGCCTCCCTTCTCTAAGGTCCTACTTCAGGCTGTGGCAGGTTAGACACAAGGCATGGCGTGAACCCAGCCAGGAGGCTGTACGCATTCGGCCCGGGCGCTGGTGGCAGCCAGCTCGTACTGAGTGATGAGCGCCCCCTGAACGTGGACGGGATATAGCTGCCCCTCCTCAGTTTGCAGCCTCTGTGCATGCTGCTCCCTCTTTGTGAGGCAACGTTTGTGTACTTTTGCCTACATAATAACAGAATATTCCCTTTTTTTAAAGAGTTTTCCAATATGACAAGCTTGAGATAATAGTGTCATGAAACCCCATGTGCCCATCACCCAGCATCCATAATTACCAGCATTTGCCAAGTGTATTCTGTCCAGCCCCCAGCCTGTTTTTAAGGATAGTGTTTTAAAGCAAATAGCCGATATATTACTTTATACACAAACGTGTGTTTCTAAGAAGTAATAAACACTTTTTTAATGTCACTGCATTATTGTCATACTTAGCACAAATACTTTTATAACACTGAATAATAGTCATCACATACTCTTCACTGTCTCAGAAATACCTTGAGATAATGGTCTATTCAGTCAGATTCGAACCAGTTCTGTCATTGCATCAGGTTTCTGCTCTTCAAGTCTCTTTCAGGCTGTAGCAGCGTCCCTGCTCTCACTGACGCATTGTCTTCCCTCCTGTTACTTATTTGCTGAGGAAGCAGGGTCCATTTGTCCTGTAGAATATGATGCGTTCTGGCCCTGGCTCCTAGGACACCGTTCTTCTGTCTGCTTTTCCCCAAATATCGATGGACCTAGATGCTACTTTGATTAGAAACTTTTTTTTTGCCCAGGAAAATCATTGTAGAGAGTACTGTGTAATCCTGTCATTCCGTACCCAGAACCCATTATACCTGGTCGCCCTCCTCATGATGAAGTTGGTGTGGGATGGGGCTCAGGTGTGTGAGCACAGCCCCTCTGTTATATCAAGTTCTACTGACATCCGACCTGATGGTCATACCGTTTATCCCTGAACACTATCACCTTGTGAAGGGCGCCTTCATAATACCATAAGGTGGGGTCAGAAACACTGCTGGCGTCTCTCCTCTCCTGATTCCATCAGGCATGGTTCCAAGACATTGTCTGCCAGTGTGGACACAGTTGGTTCTCCACACTCCTAGGGAACATTTGGTTTCGGCTCTGTGAATGTCCGTCTCTCCTTTGTTTGGGGAGATTGCATGCCTCACTTAGATACCACGCCCAAATGGAGGGGGTTTCTCCCATTGCCATTTGCTCCCAGTAGTGTTTTTAGCCCTTCATTTGTGCATTTCCAATATAAAGAAAAAGTACATTAATGATTCAGTATACTGTGCTGGCCTCGTCCTCCACCTGCAATCTGGGCACCCAGCTCTTGAAATCTGCTCCACTCTGTGGGCAGTTTCAGCCTGCATGCTCCCCAGACCGAGCAGCCAAGGGCCTTTCTGCGCCCAGGTTCCATGAGCAGCACTGCCACTGGCATGCTGTGTCTCTGGCAAGCACGTCATCCTACAGGGCACCAAGCCAATTTCGGCATCTTAATTTCCAGGCACACAGCCTGGGGAGTCTTTCTAAATATTTGGAAACCTATACAAGGTGGAAGTGTTAATTTGGCCACTGGCAAGCAGCAGACTTGAGGGTAGTTATCAAGACTTCCATTTCTGGCTCTACCCAGAAAAATCCCCTATCCTCTATACCTAGATTTTGTTGTTTTTTCCCATAGCACTTACCAGGATTGGGAAAATTATATCTTTCCATGTTTATTTGTGTGTCACACCTCACTTTCCAGTAGATTATGAACTCGTCAGAGATGGGGACACTGTGTATTGTGGTCACCAACATATCCCATCCCAGGCCAGCACCAGGCTCAGTCTGTAAGTAAGTAAATTCCTGAATGAATCAGTTCATATACTAGATTCACGATTTTAGAAGCTCCTTGGCCTGCACCTTTGTCTGGACTTGACCTTATATAAGCAGGGACATCTTTTGTACCAGCCTCCTCAGGAGTGTTCAAGATTCTGACTTGTTTTGATACCTGGTTTTTAATATATTCAAGTGCTAATTCATTGCCTGCCTTCAAATGGTTGTTCATGGCAGAACACAAACGCTTTCAATCTTGAGCAGTGAAATTTTAGTCCACGTTACACATACCTGCCTTTTTGTGCTACCTGATAGCTCCTTGTTCAAAACAACAGCAAGAATAGCTAAGAATCAGATAAACCACTGGCAGAACTAATCTGAGGGATATGCGTTAAGATACTTTTCACAAAGTAGCATTACTTTACAGTACGGTAGGCTTATGTGATCTCTACACGTCATCTATACTTTATTATATAAGACATTAGCAGGAAACAGTTCTTTATTTTTGTTACATCTGTATATCGTGTTCATTAGCCCAATACGTATGTCTAAATATGACATAGAGCATTTAAGCCATAGTGTAATAGCAGCATGCCTTTTTCTTATTCATTAAATGTATTTTGATCAGATGTTTTGTAAATGCACAAGATCACAAAATAAACATGCTCGTACACATAATAAGAGTAACTTTTTCCCAAGATGAGAAAAGTAACTACTTCATGTGTACCATATTCCACCAAATTTCTGCTTTGTCAGCAAATGCATATAGCTCAGATTCTTGGCAGTATTTGTTTGAAACAAAAAATGTTGCATTGACCTCAGGTCTAGAAACTCTAAAAAATTGAACAAGTAAATCTTAAAAATACACTTATCCAATATTCCCTGAATTTAATTTTTTTTTAATTATTTTAAATTGTCAGGTAAAAAGCTTTAAGCCCTATATTTTAATTGCAGAATAGCAAAAATATGTTTTCCTGCAGTATTTCTAGACTGTATTTTGTTCTGATGTAGTAACTTTGATACTGGGTAGTAATCCATGATGCCCTCAAGGGATTTTAAGCTGTGAAGTTCATTTTTCCTAAACCAAATATTCTATACGGTTATAATGATGGGATCCTCTCTCGGCCAGTCCCCCCTTCCCTTACGAGCTTTGCTGCGGCCCCCTCTGTGCTCCCTGCCTGCTCTCCTAGGGCGCCTGGGCTCCCTGAGGATGGCTGCTGCGCGCCTGTGCGTGGGGAGGAAATGCCATTGTGTCACGTGTCACACTGGGGTGTTCCATGTTTAGTTCTCTCCTCCTGGTGACATCCCTGTCCACACAGTGCCTGGCACACCTGCATGTTCCCTTACAAATTGCAGTTTTAGGGTTACTTCAGATATTAGGATGGCGTCAGTATCTTCTTGGAGGTAAAATGTATGAGGTCTGCTCTGTGGCTTCTAGGCTTCCACTTACTGTTTAGCCTGTCTGCCAAGTTTGCAACTGTTTCCCAAAATGGCTGAAGTCTCCAGAAATCATAAGTTTTAGTAGGTGTGTTAATGTTCTATTTCTTATTTATTTCTCTGTGTTCAGAGATCCTCTCACTGCAGGTAACAGAATATTTGACCTTTAAGTGGCTCAAACAGTAGAGTTTTGTTTCTCTCAATATCTGGAAGTGTGAAGATAGGGATCTAGTGGCGTGTTAATGGCTCAACAACATAAAACTTCTGGGTCAACTTCACAAGCCCTTTTTTTGATGTGCACCCACTCCTGGAGCTACTGTCCCACCAGGACGCTACCCAGAGGCAATGAGAGGTGGGTGTGCGTCCCTCTGGGAGGACAGCGTTCATGTGAACCCTGTCTCATCGGCCATGATGGCTCATGTGCCCACGTCCCCACGTTGTGCTCAGCTGGTAACGTGATGCTCAAAGGCTTTGTCAGAGGAAGATCCCTACACCAGGAGGGAAGGAAGAAGAGGAAAATGGCTCCACGTGGCAACCAAAGCTCCCCCCGCCTCTGCTCTTTCTTGAGCCCCTACAAATTATTTTCAATATTCAGAGTGAAGCCTGCACTATTGCCTACTTAATGCTCCCAGTGCATATTTATCTCCTCCAAAAATATGCATTTTGCTTTCAACGGAGATCAAAGTAGTATGTATATGCGATCCACATAGGAAAACGGAAAAGGGAGAGACCTTCTAGAGAAGCCAGTGCCACGCCCTTGTGCTGCAGGCCGCATGACCCCGGCCGGTCAGGAGAGGCTTGCTGGCCAGAGGACTCATCTTTGCTTTCCCCCGCCTGCCTCTCGGGCCACCCCTCAGCTCTGGCAGGAACATGGTTCCTCGGGCTGCAGGCCTCATCTCGCTCACGAGGCCTTCCCTCTGCTCGGCGTGGAGGCCGCCCACGCCACTGTCTTCCGCAGGGGATTTGGGCATTCTCAAGTATATCATGTGGTATTCCCCAGAGAGATTTCCATTTTAAATTTTAGTTCCGGTGTGAAAATCAGCACTGTTTCACCCACCTTCTGCCGGGAGAGGGTTCTGGACTTTGGGCAGTGGGCTCTGGAGTTCCCCGTGTCCCGTGTTTGCTCAGGCTGTCTTGCTTAGGCTTCCCAAGTGGATCTCTCGTGCACACCCAGCAAGTGAAGGACAGCCTTGCATTGAGAAAGATGCATGGGCTCTCCGGGTTCATTCAGAAATCTAGTTCCTCTCCTAAACTCTCCACATAATCATTATAAAGCCATATTTTTAGATTTAATTACTCTTAACATTGCTGATTAGAGTTTTTCTCTTGATTTTCAAAAATGCCATATACCCTCTTCCCTGTAACATTTTTCCCTAAACACATATGCAGGTATATATATATACCTACACTTACTTTTACACACACATCGTAAGACACAAGTGTTTCAATATAACACAAAATTTATCTTTCCAAACCCCACTATCAATTATTACACAATTTTATGATTCTTTTATTTCTGTTACCCCTAAGTTTTCACTAACAGTGTCATTTAAGTCAGTACCCATAAAGTGCAATTTACAGTTGAGTCAAGCTGGAGGTAAATACCAAACATTGAGAAGGATGTGTGGTACATGAGGTGCGTGTTTGTGAACGTGTGTGTGGTATGCAGATGAACAGGAACAGCAGTAGCATTGTTTCTGGGAGACACCCCCACTGGAGGACAGATGCCCCATGATTGCAGTGATCTGCCTGAGGGTGTGTTCACTGGCGCCTCCATTCAGTGACACCGATGTTCCACATCAGGAAGCCGAGTTCAGGTCGTGTTCTACACGACGGCAGTATGCCATTGCGGGTGAGAGGAGATGGTCCCTTTCAGAGTCAAGGGGTGCTGATTTTTAACTGGATGCTGGCAGGGCTGAGACTGCTATTTCTGGGAATGGGAATGAAATAAACATATAATCAAGTCTTCCAAATATGTGCAGGACATTGACCTCGTGTCACTACTAAGGGAAAAGTCATTTCCAGGACCCTTTGAGGGCCCCTGCCCTGTGGCTGGGCCCTCACTGCACTTGCTTTTCTTTAAACCAGGCTCGGTGGTTGCTGCTACAGGGCAGTCCATGTAGTGTTCTTCTGATAAGGAAGCATTTGCAGTGTCTTCTGTGGAGTTTTAATAGAATTTCAATATTATTAACAATGCAAAGAATGAGAAATATGCTTTCAGTTAGTAAAAAAGGGTGGGCTTCAACCTTCAGTTGTGCTAATTTTTCCTTTAACAAATATTTATCGAGTGCCAACTATGAGCTGGCTCTGTTCTAGGTTCTGGGATCCAGCAGTGAGGAAAGCACAGACTCCCTGTCCTCAGGGAGTTTATGATCCAGTGTATGGGGGGCAGAAACACACCAGTAAATGTGTAGACTGCCAGGTGAAATAAAATAAAGCTGAGGCCACAGGGTGCCAGGGTTTGGTTGTGGCCTGGTATTGGATATGTGGTGGTCAGCAAAGACCTCCTTAACGAGGTAGTGTTGGAGGTGAGACCGGAGAGGAGTGAGGAGCCGGCGGTGTGGTTGAATGGAGGAGTGCAGCATCAGGGGGCAGCACATGCAGAGGCACTGGGGCACCGCACGCTTTGGCAAGTGCACAGCACACCAGGAGGAGCAGTGGCTGAAACAGGAGAGTGAGAGGGGGCCCCAGGATCAAGGCGGCATTTGTCGGGGGGAGGACTGGATTGTGTAGGTCTTAAGGGAGAGTGTAAGGGTGTGGGCTGTACTCCAGTAGTACAGGGATCCTTTGAAGTGTCCAGAACAGAAGGAGTGGCACGATATGACTACACCTGTAAAGGATCATGCTGGTTCTGTTGGGGTCATGCCAGAGGGGACAGGAGAGGACAAGGCTGGGCAGGAAGCCCAGCGTGGAAGCTACTGTGGTAGCCGAGGACAGGGGTGGGTGTGAGAGACAGGAGACGGCTGTAGGACATGTGCAGTCTGGACACAGAGCGAATAGGATTTTCCAGAGGCTAAGCCATGGAATAAGATGCGGCAAGGCTGGCTCAGAAGTTTCTGGTCTGAGCAGCTGAAAGCTGACATGTTTCCTGGAAGTAAATGCAGTGTTGGAGCGTTCTTGAGGGCCAAGGGGCAGTCGGAGAGCGGAGCACGTGTGGGATGCAGAGGGGATGCTGAGCCGCCAGTGGTATGAGAACTCCATGTCCACGGGATGGCGATGTTCAGGCTGAGACAGTGTAGCTGATGTCGGAAGCTGTGAGAAGGCAGGGGTGGTGTGATAGCTCTATGGAGTAACCTCCGTGTGCACACTGGAGGTGAGGAGTGGGCTTCTGGGGAGTCATTGACGCCCTTTCTGTGAGACACTGGCCGACAGTCAGCCACATTAGACTTTGGCAGAGTGATGGCAGTTTGCTCCTGTATGTCCACAGCCAGCGCTTGACACTAATGGCGTGTAGAATAGCTGGTAGTGTTCCATCTGGGAGGCACAGTGTGGGGAGAGACGGGGCCGGAGGGCGGGGCCGCATCAGCCCTGGACCCATCCCCACCCCGAGGCTATGTGGAGACCAGGCCGGAGGGCGGGGCCACACCAGTGCTGGTGGCCCCAGCCAGGCTGAGTTGAGCTCAGGCAGCTCCTTTACCTTGTTCTTTCTGCCTGTCATGGTATGTTTTTACTAAAGCACAGTAAACACTGATAAACGTATGAGGCCTTTCTCTGTACTCTGAGGCTTGTTTTTCCTATTCTAGCATATCTCATCAATTAAGGTTATTCCATTAAAAATCAGAAAACAGTATCAGATGACATGTGGCATGGAGTAAGCATCCAGCTAAAAGCAATCAAAATGTGTACACGGGTTCTTACTGTTAAAACATCCAGCATAATACTCTGAAATTTGCCATTTTATATAGTGCATCACAAGACCACATTTTAGTGTTAGTGATCTTAATATCATTGGTTTTAATAACAGTTTAAAAAATAGACATGTATGTTTCCTCTAACATTTGATTAAAGGAAGGTGTATTTATAAGATTTTTTTTCTTTTGTTATTCTAAGATTGATACTAAGTTTGAGGTCCAGACTCAGGTTGCAGAAAAATACATAAAGCAGTGAAAATATTGAAAGGCTTATGGTGTCAGTATGAATATGCCATTGCCCAAAAGGTATTTGCTGAGACAGGAGGTTGCATCATAACCCGGATGCTAACCAGGTCACCACAGTCCTGTTCGATCATTTAGCAAGACTGGTGCCAATGGGGAGCCAGAAAACCCTGGGCTTTCGATGGTCTTCCTCCACCTACCAGCTGTATGACTCAGGCAGCGTGTGCCTGGGACCTGGGTGTGGAGAGCGTCATGTGTCAGCACGTGCCTGGGCACGTGGCGGGGCCTCTGAAGACACAGCTGTACCTAGACTTGGTTGTTTACACGGAAACATGGAAACACCATGTACCAGAAGCAAATGAAAGGAGTCACATGATGAAGAGGGTGCCCCACACACAGAAACTTGATGTCGGGTATAGCCCTCCAGGTGGCAGAATTGCCCACATTCAGACCCCTGCTAGGCTGTGTTCCTGGAATGCATTTCCACTGTAGCTCAGTTTCTTGTGTTGCATCGAGAAGAAATTGTTTTAGGGGAAGTCATTAAAGTCTTTTCTAAGCCACAACAAACTCCCAAAGCAATCGTATTCTGAAATTAAAGAAAAAGGAAATTGTAGACAACTTCCACCTACGTTCTCAGGAGCTCCAAACTCTCAGTGGCCACTGAACTTTTCCTAAGCCGTTCTGTCCCTCAGAAAGGCAGGTTTCCAGCTGTTAAGATCATAGCTTGAAAAACTCCCTGCCATCATCACAATATTGTTTAACATTGTGATAATTGTTATTTCAGGAAGATTTGCAGGACAATTTGAGTTATACTACTTTAGAGAAAGGAGGAATTTGAGGAATTACAGAATAAAAAGGAGGTCTCTTCTCTGCTATAGTTAGATGTATCCATATCCATATCTATATCTTTATGTTCATAAAAATGCTATACATACACACATACACACATTTTCCTTCCATATGCTTAAAATTATTAATGATTTACCCTCATTTATCCATACTCTCTAATATATTTCAAGGAAAAAAATACCATTTTACAAAATCTTGAAGAATAAAGTTGCTGTGTACACCTTCATGCATTTGAAAAGTAACATGCTACATTAAAAGTACATAACAGCTATGTAAATATCACTTTCAGATATAAAGATAATCTTAGTATAATTCTACAAAAACATTTCAGTGTATTGTAATGAAGTGTATACATGTTAAATCCTCTGATGCTGATGTGTTACCCAATGCACCCTAGTCAGCAGCCATCAGTGAGAAGAGCCACACACTAATGAAGAAGAAAAACTATAGATATTTTTTAAAAGAGGAAAGTACTGCATCATTAAGTACTTTATGCACACAGACTTTGCCAGGTATGAAATGCATTAAGAGGTGAGCATCAGTAGTTTCCAAAGATAGGCCCTCCCAAGCTTTTTTTTTCAATTTTAGTATCATTAATATACAATCACATGAGCAACATTGTGGTTACTAGATTCTCCCCATTATCAAGTCCCCACCACATACCCCAAGTCACTGTCCATCAGCGTAGTAAGATGCTATAGAGTCACTGCTTGTCTTCTCTGTGCTATACTGCCATCCCCCAGCCCTCCCAAGCTTTTATCTAAAAACGTTAGTATAACATCAGAAAACTTGGTGGTCTGTAATGAATTTCACAGAACTTCAGCTGTGTTTTCAGATTTTAGTCACACAGCACCCCTGGTAAATGAACTTATCAACATGACCAACCAGTCCTTTTAATAGACACTAACTTGTAGAAACCAAACGAGCTTTGTTAGGATGACTGATCCTGTGGATTGGTCCCCGAGCACCAATGCCAAGCCCCTTTCTGGGCAGGTGCAGGGATGCAGACATGGCCCCCAGATCCCCTCGCACTAAGTTTCTTCGTTTGGATGGTTCATGAGGCTGTTTGGGTGAGGAACTGAGCAGAGAGCATGTGTGGCACGTTTCTGGCCTGGTTGTGCTGCAGGCTTGCGGCGGCTTGGGTGTGCAGATCCAGGCTTCCTGATCTCGGTGGCTGTGGTCCTACTGCTTGTTGCAACAGAGGAAGGTGTGATTTGAGCGTGCCCCAGACAGAGAGAAGGAGAAGACAAGTTAAGTGAGATACGCAGTGACCATAGGAAGAGGTTGGCACTGTGCCATACTTTCTTAAAGTAGCAGAGAGGAGGGCACAGTGGCTGACTGGCTTTGATACTGGACCCAGAGGTAGTAAGAGATAGTGTGAGATTAAAAATGAGTGGCTAATGGTGAATTTTGAACAATAACAAGAAAGAGTTTACAAAGGTTATGGAATGCTTTAGGAATTGCATGTAAGCAGTTTTTGAGTCAGGCCAATGTGGGTTCAGTGCTTGCTCTGCATTTCCTGGCTTATACAGTGTAGGCCAGTCGCTCTCAAGGTCTCGGCATCTGTGTCAGGCCCATGCACTGACATCAGCTCCTCAATCCTGACCTGACACTGGGGTTGGGGGCGGGGGGTGCGGATAATTGTCTTGTGAAGTGCAGGGGTGGGTGGACAGAGGATTTTCCAGTGCCCTGTGAGATGTGCAGTTTTTTTTTATGGCTAAAGCTTATTTGGCATTTTTTTTTTATGAAGAGTCTTTGAAACAGTAAGATACTTGACTTGAAAGGAAAACTATACAGATGCACTTCTTTTAGAATGTCACCCCTTTAAAGGAAAGATTTTCCTATAATATCTAACAACTTAATATAAAATGTTAACTAAACTTTTTTTTTCATTTATAACAGTGAACAGCAATGAATCTCTCTCATCAATCAATATATGCAAATTTTTTAAAGTAAAAGAATAGTAGAATATGAAATCATAAGTCAAATGAACCTCTCACCATTGGAGAAAGAAAATATCTTCACAGGGGCAGAATTTCTCTACCACATCTCTGTTTGATGTCAGTCAAAATGTGCCATGGATCATGGACTGCTTTCTGAAAGCGGCAGGTGGAGGGCAGTACATCTATACACTCCCAATTCATGTGCACTCATGGAAAGGAGATGGGGAATGTCAGCCAACAGAAGGAGCTAAAATATAGTAGTCAGCAGCCCAATGGTAGTTTCCGACCAGGAGCAGAGTCCCAGACTGATGCAGCACGTTCTCTGTTTGCCGACCCCCTGCCTGTGGCTGGAACACAGCAGGCGTGCCAGCCCGGGCTCCTGGATGGGTTGTACAGCGGGGAGGAGCACGCCCTGCCTCACTGCAGACCCCTGCTGTTCACAGTAGGCTCGGTGCTTTCTGAAGAGGCATATGTCTTTTATAAGCAAACCGCTTATAAAATTTATTATGAAATAATTCCAGTTCACAGAACAGTTACCAGACTAGCACATGGTTCCCTTCTCTCAGATTCACCAATATTATCTATGTTGCACATTTGCTCACTCAGTGTCACTCTTTCTTTTTATTTCCCCAGCCAATACTTCAGCTTTTATGTCCTAAGAACAAAATCAACATCTTACAATAACTACACCGTGGGTGGCAAACTCAGGAAATACAATTTGGTACTTTCATCAAATAGCATCTTACCAAATTTCAAATATTGCCAGCAGCCCCAGTAATGTGCTTCTGGGCCCCACTTGCCTCCTGGCCTGGTCCATACCAGGTTCACACATCGCTTCTCATGGGCCTGTCACCTTAGACCCCTTTCTCCTGGAGTAGTTCCAGTGCTGGAGAGTACAGGCTGTCATGCACGCCTCCTGACCCTGACTCTGAGGAGCGGCCCTGTCCCTCTGCCTTTCGTTAATATGATCGCTGTTCTCAGTCTTAAGTCCTGCCTCGGATTGTCATTACCAGGACAAGGGCTGGACTTGGGTGCCCGTGCAGAGGAATGCCAGCTCTGCCCAGAGCTCATCGTGGCTTCCCCAGAGGTGGGTCTGGAGAGCAGCAGAAATGTTCTTGAAAATGCACGGCTTCCTGGTCCTTTTATTGGGGAATTCTGAGAACACAACGTGTAATGATCAAGGTTTTAATAATTTCTCTGTCTGTGGTATTCCCCCGACCCCAAGGCAAGGAGAGGAGCAGGTGGGCAGTGGGAAGATTCAGGGAAGAGCATCAGGGCTGATGACTAAGGAAGGGATTGACGACCATGTTCTCTCCCGCCACTGCCACCTGGGAGGAGACAAGGGCACCAGGTTGAAGGCTAAAGAGGGGTGACAAGCAGGCGGATCTGGGCCCTGGAGTGCCGCTGCTGGCAGGAACCTCAAAAGTTACTCATTTTTAGTGTTTCCTAAATTGCTGTTTTGGGCAGCCCTACTGAGTATCAGGGAAACAAATTCATACATTATAAAATGTTGCTTTTCCCCAGAATCCCAGCTCCTAAAACTGCCAGATTTTTATTTACATTTCAAATGGAAATGACTATCATCTTAATAGAAGCAATGTTCCTTTATTTTCAAACTCAGTACTTAATTTTTTGAATTGAAATAGATGTTTGTTTTGATTTCTTATTACAAAGCAAGGCAGGCTTAGAAAAATTTGGAAAATGCAAATAACAAAATATTTAATAAAAATCTATATTTACAATACAAAAAGAATCACACTTCATTCCTAGGCATATAACCTTGCTTTCTCTATGTATATGGGCACATAATATTTTTTCTTCAAATATCACAAAATGCTGTATAACTGTTCTTTTTTGTTTGTTTGTTTCATATATTGTGAATTTTTTTCTGTCGATAAATATTCTTTGAAATACATTTTACTGGCTGAAGAATTTCTCATTGTAATTATAACCCATTTCCTTCTATTGGGAGTTGGGGATATTTCCAGTTGTTTTTTATAGTACCATGCTGAAATTCTTATAAATATCATAGCTAGGATTTTTAAACAAGTTCTACTAATTGTTTTTTTAGGCTACATGTTGATATATAGAATTTGTAAGTCAAGCATTCAGTGAAGACGTATTTCGAAGATAGTCATACCCAACGTGCTTAAACATCCAGTACATAGTAGAGTTACTGTTCTCTAAAAGTAACACCATTTTAATGGACTCTTTCTATATGTATTTTAATTGTTTTATTTGCCTTTTTTTTTTCTTAAAATAACCTGACTTGACTCCATAATTGGATGCCACAAGAAGCCTCTCTGTCCTTTACAAAGTAAAATGAACTCAGTGCCTAGCCAGTGGCTGCCCCCAGGTCTCCCCAGGCGTGCAGGTGCAGAAGGCTTCCACCTTGATGTCCCCCTCTGGTGGCCCAGCTGTGGCCACCTGCCTCCTCCCTCAGTGTCAGAGAATATGTGCCTCTGTCCCTTGCTGAGTCTGCAGCCCTTCCGAGGGCACAGAGGAGGCACAGAGACACTGAAGCCGAGCCCTCGCAGTCTGGTTCGGGAAGCGTTCTCCTCAGTAGGGAAGGGACTTTCCTCTCACCGCTTCGTTCCAGCTCCAAGAGGAGACCTCCCTGTCCGTGGCATTGCGACATCCAGAGACAAACGCACTGGTGCTGACTGCATGTCAGTCTGAGGCCAGGCCTCACAGTGTGGTGATTTTGAGTACAGCTCCTGACTGGGTGGACATAGGTTTTCCCTGGCGATTTGGTCTAGGTACTGAGCTCACCATTCAGATGGGGACATCGTAGCTGCAGGACAGATGCTTCACAGTCACAATGGGCAATAAGTTGCAGGATTTCCCTGAGCCGGATGAGGAGGGGGAGGAGGCGGGAGGGAGCAGCGGCTGGAGGGGAAGAGGCCCCATACTGCTCTGTTCTGACCCCTGCCTCCTCCCACCGCCTGCCCCGCTGTCAGCCTGCAGTTCTTCAGGTTCAGTCCCGACCCCTCTCCCTGCCATCTCACCCTCTTTCCTCCTCTTGGTCCTCTTGCTTGGATGGCGACAGGAAAGGTGATGCTGGGCAGAGTTCTGCCTGGTCTCCTCTTGCAAGAAGCCGGGGTTGGTGTTACGGCCTCCTCTGCCCCCCTGAACACCTGCATGTGCGTCTCAGAGCTAGACAGAACTCAGCCGGCACCTTCAGAACCTCTGTGCGGGAACAGCCGCCCCTGGACGAGGCCACTCTTGCCATTTGCGTTCCAGGAGCGGTGGTTCTCGAGGAGCCTGCAGCACTTAGGAGGGCAGGTCGACCTGGATTAAACTTGCTGAGATCACCAGTCATCTCCAGTGTCGTCAAAACAATGGATATGTTTTAAACTTCTGCTTACTTGGCTTAGCATCATTTCAGCCTGCTCGAAACCCTTTTCATCTTAAAAATGTCTCTCATCTTGGTCCCCCTGGCACTCCGCACTGCCCCTCTTCCTGCTCTTTCAGTTGCTTTGCTGTTTTATGTGCTTGTTCTTGGCCTCAAAATGTCCAGGCCACTCCAGAGTCAGCTGTGGGCCGACTTAGGTTGTTTTTCAAGCCCATCATGAGCTGATCTGTGTTGTCGTCCTGCTGTGTGCCCATCCCTGTACAGATTCCAGGGATAGAAGAGGTAGAACAAGAAAAATCTCAGTCACCAAGGGGCTTACATTATGTAGATAAATACCTGGTGTAATTTTTGTAGAAGTAGGTGCTATCACAAACGTGAAATAGAGCACCAGAGAGAATGCTGTGGAGGGGTGCCGTGGAGGGCTTCTCTGGGAGGTGGCCGTCGGGCTGCGCTCTGTGCCGAGGCGTCGGCGCCCAGGCGGTGTGCAGAAGGTGGAAGGCGCTCCGGCCGGGCAGCAAGACGCGCACTCGGACCATTCCTGGGAGTGGCAGAGCACTCCGGGCTCACCACACATCGCAGCAACTCTCCCATGACTTTAAATGTGGCCTAAATAACGAATTACATCTTCCTGTCTTCCTGTAATAGATCACTGCCCCCCATCCAGACACTCAAGTCCAGCAGACAGTTGCCATGCGCACCCAGCTGTTTGCAGGCTCAGTGATACAGCAGATCAGAAAGGGACGCTTCCCCTTCTCACCCACGTCCATCTCTTGTGTTCCTACCACAGGACACAGGAGCGCCCTTTGGACAATTGCTTCCGACCGATCCCTTCATCTTCCTCATTCCTTATGACTAAATAATCACAGAACCATGTCCATTTCATCCCCACTGCAGTGGGAATCTGCCAATTGCTCTGTCTCCAGGGCACTGTGTGTGCAGGCTGCCTGCTGTCTGTCTGGGCCGTGTGGGCAGTGCCCGCCCCGGGTCCACCCCTGCATGCGACCTCCTCCAGCCCAGTCCTACGCGGACAGCAGAAGCAGGATCTCACGCACAGTAGGCCTCCGCACCAGAGCCTCCGTCTTCCCTGGCCTCTCCGTGTGCTACCTGCTCCTCTCTGGCTGCCGTGGTGCGGGCACCTTGGGCTTCTTATTTTGCTTCTGTGAATGCTCTGGGGCCTCTCCTCCCTGGGGAGCCTTCCTGTGTGCTGGGTGCTTCCCAGGAGGGTTGTTTGTCCTCTGCCCTTCGCTCACTCCTTCTCATCCTCTTGGTTTCTGCCCAGATGCCATTTCCCTTCAGAGCCCATTCTGACCCCCTATTAACTTGGTGCTCTCTCTCCATTATTCTCCCTAATGGCTTTCAGTTCTTTCTCCATTGCACCTATTCCAATCTGTAACAGTGTTTCCTGCTCTGGGATTTCATTGTTTGGAGTTTTTCTCCCAGCGATCTTTTGGT
This sequence comes from Manis javanica, assembly GCF_040802235.1. Lineage (NCBI taxonomy): Eukaryota > Metazoa > Chordata > Mammalia > Pholidota > Manidae > Manis > Manis javanica. The sequence goes on from NC_133167.1 coordinate 109,588,646, forward strand.
CAACCTACTAGAGGTCAACCAGCGCCTTCTGTATGGGGCGCTCAGTTGCTGAATGGGTGGTGAAAAACTAAGTGGAATTGGCCACAATTAACTTGCTATTTCTATTTTAAAGTATTACTTCCATGGTGATTTTGATTACTCTAACATATCAGAAAAACAATCATTTGAATTGTGGCTGCTTATGAATAAAAATACATAGTTTATTCAAAAACTATGTTAACATATCTTCCTGGCTATTAAATACAACTAGCACCATAGGAAACAAGTACGAATACTGTGAAAACAAAATTTCAAATCCACTTACTTCTAAGTTGAAAGGCATGATTTCCTATACAGCTAGCTTTATTTGAGTAATGAGATACTAAACCCTGCGGTTTTTATTTTGTCGTTTTTTTTTTTTGGTTTTTTTTTTGAGAGGGCATCTCTCATATTTATTGATCAACTGGTTGTTAACAACAATAAAATTCTGTATAGGGGACTCAATGCTCAATGTACAATCATTAATCCACCCCAAGCCTAATTCTCGTCAGTCTCCAATCTTCTGAAGCATAACGACCAAGTTCTTACATGGTGAACCAGTTCTTACATAGTGAGTAAGTTCTTACATGGTGAACAGTACAAGGGCAGTCATCACAGAAACTTTTAGTTTTGATCACACATTATGAACTATAAATAATCAGGTCAAATATGAATATTCGTTTGATTTTTATACTTGATTTATATGTGAATCCCACATTTCTCCATTATTATTATTATTATTATTATTATTATTATTATTATTACTATTACTATTTTTAATAAGATGCTGAAGTGGTAGGTAGATGCTAGATAAAGGTAGAAAACATAGTTTAGTGCTGTAAGAGAGCAAATTTAGATGATCATGTGTGTGCCTGTAGACTATATGTTAATCCAAGCTAGACAAGGGCAACAAAACATCCACGGATGCAGAAGATTTCTCTCAAAACAGTGGGGGTGAGGTTCTAAGCCTCACCTCTGTGGATCCCCAATTTCTCACCTGATGGTCCCCCTGTGACTGTGCCTGTCTTAGGTTGTTCCTCCCTTGAGGAGTCTTACCCGTCTCTGGCTAACCAGTCATCTTCTGGGGCCATACAGGGAGATGTAAAGTTGGTAAGTGAGAGAGAGGCAATATTGTTTGAAAAGGTTAGCTTTTTCCTTCTTTGCAGATTTATGCCCTGTGGCTTCTGTGCCCAGCATTTGTCTTGAGGTATCTTTACCACTTGGAGGAATTATGATACTCGGTAAATTCGATATGAGGCATGAATTCTATTTAAGGGTTGTAATTAGGAAGGAAGAAGAAAAGCTATAGGAGTAGCAGACAGAAGATAACATGGGAAGATTGATTATTTCTTTGACATATCTTCTTGTAGAGTAACTTAAGCATGTATAGGTTTTAAACTAATTAAATTGCGTGCACACATTAACATAATAGGAATACAGTTACATAACCAAAGCAGACCTATAATTACCAGCCATCTCCAGTGAAACCAAGAAAACCAGTTAGGCACCCTAGGCATTTGTGAAAACTTATCTATGATATGGTGGATATTGTCCAACTGAACCTGAACAGTCTTGAGCGAAATCAGACAAATTAAAACAACCCATTCCGGGGAACTGTTCACATCCCATATGTTCTTTTAACAGTAGATAATCTGTAGTCGTAAGATTTTGGAGCGCTGCAACTTGCACTCTCCTAATTCTTGGTTGAGTTCCAACAGTGTAGATCCAGTCAAATTTGTTGTTTTACTGTATGCACAGGCCATCTTAGATATCTCCTTCTTCATTCCCATGGCAAGTCCAGGAACCGGTGAGATGAATGCAGTTACAGCTGTAGCATCGCCTGGGTCTTTGTTGAGGTTTTTTGATGATCATCTTCTGGTATGAGTCTTCCAGAGAGTGCTGATGTTGGAAGTTCTTCTTCATATCGTATCTTAGTTCATTTTCTGGGTAGCCAAATTAGGCTTTGATCCTCTGTATAAACACAAACAGACCCTTTGCCCACACTTTGATATTCCCTTTATACCATTGTGTAGAACTCATTGGAGGTCACCACACAGGAACTCCTTTTTTTTTTTTTAAGAGAAAGGAATATCATCAGAAAAATGTACCCCCATAGCCGATCATCTGACACCCTTTAAGTGATCAAAATTAAGGATATTTAAAGCATGCATTAATCGTTGATTTAAAGCATGCATGAATAATTGATTTACAGTTAGTTTTATCCTATCAAGGAGTAATTCCCCTTTTCTTTCTTTCTTTTTTTTTTATCATTAATCTACACTTACATGAAGAATATTATTTTTACTAGGCTCTCCCCTATACCAGGTCCCCCCTATAAACCACTTTACAGTCACTGTCCATCAGCATAGCAAAATGCTGTAGAATCACTACTTGTCTTCTCTGTGTTGTACAGCCCTCTGTCCCCTTTCTCCCTCCCCTCCCTTGCATGCTAATCTTAATACCCACCTTTTTCTTCCCCCACCTTATTCCTCCCTGCCCATCCATCCTCCCCAGTCCCTTTCCCTTTGGTACCTATTAGTCCATTCTTGGGTTCTGTGATTACGCTGCTGTTTTGTTTCTTCAGTTTCTCCTTTGTTCTTATACTCCACAGATGACTGAAATCATTTGGTATTTGTCTCTCTCTGCTTGGCTTATTTCACTGAGCATAATACCCTCCAGCTCCATCCATGTTGCTGCAAATGGTAGGATTTGCCCTCTTCTTATGGCTGAGTAGTATTCCATTGTTATATGTACCATATCTTCTTTATCCATTCATGTACTGATGAACATTTAGGTTGCTTCCAATTCTTGGCTATTATAAATAGTGCTGTGATAAACATGGGTGTGCATCTGTCTTTCTCAAACTTGATTGCTGCATTCTTATTGTAAATTCCTAGGAGTGGAATTCCTGGGTCAAATGGTAAGTCTGTTTTGAGCATTTTGATGAACCTCCATACTGCTTTCCACAATGGTTGAACTAATTTACATTCCCATCACAGTGTAGGAGGGTTCCCCTTTCTCCACAGCCTAGCCAACATTTGTTGTTGTTTGTCTTTTGGATGGCAGCCATCCTTACTGGTGTGAGGTGATACCTCATTGTAGTTTTAATTTGCATTTCTCTGATAATTAGCGATGTGGAGCATCTTTTCATGTGTCTGTTGGCCATCTGTATTTCTTTTTTGGAGAACTGTCTGTTCAGTTCCTCTGCCCATTTTTTAATTGGATTATTTGTTTTTTGTTTGTTGAGGCATGTGAGCTCTTTATATATTTTGGACGTCAAGCCTTTATTGGATCTGTCATTTACAAATGTATTCTCCCATACTGTAGGGTTCCTTTTTGTTCTATTGATGGTGTCTTTTGCTGTACAGAAGCTTTTCAGCTTAGTATAGTCCCACTTGTTCATTTTTGCTGTTGTTTTCCTTGCCTGGGGAGATATGTTCAAGAAGAGGTCACTCATGTTTATGTCTAAAAGGTTTTTGCCTATGTTTTTTTCTAAGAGTTTTATAGTTTCATGACTTACATTCCGGTCTTTGATCCATTTTGAATTTACTTTTGTATATGGGGTTAGACAATGGTCTAGTTTCATTTTTCTACATGTAGCTGTCCAGTTTTGCCAGCACCATCTGTTGAAGAGACTGTCATTTCACCATTGTATGTCCATGGCTCCTTTATCAAATATTAATTGACCATATATGTTTGGGTTAATGTCTGGAGTCTCTAATCTGTTCCACTGGTTTGTGGCTCTGTTCTTGTGCCAGTACCAAACTGTCTTGATTACTATGGCTTTGTAGTAGAGCTTGAAGTTGGGGAGTGAGATCCCCCTTACTTTATTCTTCTTTCTCAGGATTGCTTTGGCTATTCGGGGTCTTTGGTGTTTCCATATGAATTTTGGAACTATTTGTTCCAGTTCGTTGAAGAATGTTGCTGGTAATTTGATAGGGATTGCATCAAATCTGTATATTGCTTTGGGCAGGATGGCCATTTTGATGATATTAATTCTTCCTAGCCATGAGCATGGGATGAGTTTCCATTTGTTAGTGTCCCCTTTAATTTCTCTTAAGAGTGACTTGTAGTTTTCAGGGTATAGCTCTTTCACTTCTTTGGTTAGGTTTATTCCTAGGTGTTTTATTCATTTTGATGCAATTGTGAATGGAATTGTTTTCCTGATTTCTCTTTCTATTGGTTCATTGTTAGTATATAGGAAAGCTACAGATTTCTGTGTGTTAATTTTGTATCCTGCAACTTTGCTGTATTCCAATATCAGTTCTAGTAGTTTTGGAGTAGAGTCTTTAGGGTTTTTTATGTACAGTATCATATCATCTGCAAATAGTGACAGTTTAACTTCTTCTTTACCAATCTGGATTCCTTGTATTTCTTTGTTTTGTCTGATTGCTGTGGCTAGGACCTCCAGTACTATGTTAAATAACAGTGGGGAGAGTGGGCATCCCTGTCTAGTTCCCAATCTCAGAGGAAAAGCTTTCAGCTTCTCACTGTTCAGTATGATGTTGGCTGTGGGTTTATCATATATGGTCTTTATTATGTTGAGGTACTTGCCCTCTATTCCCATTTTGCTGAGAGTTTTTATCATGAATGGATGTTGAATTTTGTCAAATGCTTTTTCAGCATCTATGGAGATGATCATGTGGTTTTTGTCTTTCTTTTTGTTGATGTGGTGGATGATGTTGATGGATTTTCGAATGTTGTACCATCCTTGCATCCCTGGGATGAATCCCACTTGGTCATGGTGTATGATCCTTTTGATATACTTTTGAATTCGGTTTGCTAATATTTTATTGAGTATTTTTGCATCTACATTTATCAGGGATATTGGTCTGTAATTTTTTTGGTGGGGTCTTTGCCTGGTTTTGGTATTAGGGTGATGTTGGCTTCATAGAATGAGTTTGGGGGTATTCCCTCCTCTTCTATTTTTTGGAAAACTTTAAGGAGAATGGGTATTATGTCTTCTCTGTGTGTCTGATAAAATTCTGAGGTAAATCCGTCCGGCCCGGGGGTTTTGTTCTTGGGTAGTTTTTTTTATTACCTTTTCAATTTCTTTGCTCGTAATTGGTTTGTTTAACTTTTGTGTTTCTTCCTTGGTCAGTCTTGGAAGGTTGTATTTTTCTAGGAAGTTGTCCATTTCTTCTAGGTTTTCCAGCTTGTTGGCATATAGGTTTTCATAGTAGTCTTTAATAATTCTTTGTATTTCTGTGGAGTCTGTTGTGATTTCTCCATTCTCATTTCTGATTCTGTTGATTTGTGTTGATTCTCTTTTTCTCTTAATAAGTTTGGCTAGAGGCTTATCTATTTTGTTTATTTTCTCAAAGAACCAGCTCTTGGTTTCGTTGATTTTTGCTATTGTTTTATTCTTCTCAATTTTGTTTATTTCTTCTCTGATCTTTATTATGTCCCTCCTTCTGCTGACTTTAGGCCTCATTTGTTCTTCTTTTTCCAGTTTTAATAATTGTGATGTTAGACTATTCATTTGGGATTGTTCTTCCTTCTTCAAGTGTGCCTGGATCGCTATATACTTTCCTCTTAAGACTGCTTTCACTGCATTCCACAGAAGTTGGGGCTTTGTGTTGCTGTTGTCATTTGTTTCTGTATATTCCTTGATCTCTATCTTGATTTGTTCATTGATCCATTGATTATTTAGAAGCATGTTGTTAAGCCTCCATGTGTTTGTGAGCCTCTTTGTTTTCTTTGTAGAATTTATTTCTAGTTTTATACCTTTGTGGTCTGAAAAATTGGTTGGTAGAATTTCAATATTTTGGAATTTACTGAGGTTCTTTTTGTGGGCTAGTATGTAGTCTATTCTGGAGAATGTTCCATGCGCACTTGAGAAGAATGTGTATCCTGTTGCTTTTGGATGTAGAGTTCTATAGATGTCTATTAGGTCCATCTGTTCTAGTGTGTTGTTCAGTGCCTCTGTGTCCTTACTTATTTTCTGCCCGGTGGATCTATCCTTTGGGGTGAGTGGTGTGTTGAAGTCTCCTAAAATGAATGCATTGCAGCCGATTTCCTCCTTTATTTCTGTTAGTATTTGTTTCACAAATGCTGGTGCTCCTGTGTTGGGTGCATATATATTTAGAATGGTTATATCCTCTTGTTGGACTGAGCCCTTTATCATTATGTAGTGTCCTTCTTTGTCTCTTGTTACTTTCTTTGTTTTGAAGTCTATTTTGTCTGATATTAGTACTGCAACCCCTGCTTTCTTCTCGCTGTTGTTTGCCTGAAATATGTTTTTCCATCCCTTGACTTTTAGTCTGTGCATGTCTTTGGGTTTGAGATGAGTTTCTTATAAGCAGCATATAGATGGGTCTTGCTTTTTTATCCAGTCTTCTACTCTGTATCTTTTGATTGGTGCATTAAGTCCATTTATATTTAGTGCGACTTTTGAGAGATATGTACTTATTGCCATTGCAGGCTTTAGATTCGTGGTTACCAAAGGTTCAAGGTTAGCCTCTTTAGTATCTTACTGCCTATCTTAGCTCGCTTATTGAGCTGTTATATACCCTGCCTGGAGATTCTTTTCTTCTCTCCCTTCTTATTCCTCCTCCTCCTTTCTTCATATGTTGTATGTTTTGTTCTGTGCTCTTTTTGGGAGTGCTCCCGTCTAGAGCAGTCCCTGTAAGGTGCCCTGTAGAGGTGGTTTGTGGGAAGCAAATTCCTTCAGCTTTTGCTTGTCTGGGAATTGTTTAATCCCGCCATCATATTTAAATGATAGTTGTGCTGGATACAGAATCCTTGGTTCAAAGTCCTTCTGTTTCATTGTATTAAATATATCATGCCATTCTCTTCTGGCCTGTAGGTAAACCCTGCATTTTTTAACTGACAGTTCCAAAGTTATATCTCTCAGCCTGTGCAGAAGTAATCTTTCTTTTTTCTACTTCATGAAAAGTGCATATTACTTTCAGTATAATGTTATGTAGCCTGTATTCTTTCTGTGTCTACCATGTGGTGGTTTTTGTCTCCCTAATCTTGTATAAACTAAATTTTTGTGTCATAGTATCCCTCGATGAAATGTCCCTGATGGTGGGAATCATAAAGACAGACTCATGGAGTGTTAGAGTTGAAAGAAAATGCTGAGATAACTTAGCCCAAAATGCTTACAGGTGAAAAAGTAGAGGAACTAATGCTTGAGTAGCTGTTTCTGTACTGAGCAATGCCAGGCACCCTCCATCACCAGGTGCTCCATCCTTACTCGGATCATGCATGGGAGGCGCTTCAGGTGAGCAGAGGCAGCTATGAAAAGCCTCTCCTGTGCATCCCAGCTCTGCCCAGCACTGCTCTGTGACAGTCCCTTAACCTCTGGAGCTCAATCTCTAAAACTGGAAAATAAAGGACCAGGACTGTACTCTTTAATTTTTCATCACTAAACTTCTGTGACTTCTCTAAAACAAGCCACCTGTTTTATTTTTCAGTGTATATCCTCTAATAATGGTATCTCATTACTTTCTCTTATTTATTAGGAGTTGTCTTTTATCCTTTAGGAATGAAAAAGGTCACCAAATTAGCCTAAACACTATCCTTTCCACCATCTACAAAGAATGGTTTCATAAGAAACATGAAACAGTCACATCACATGCCATGATTCCCCTCTTTGTTTTTACTAATGTTTCATAATCCCTCATAAAAACTAAATTTTATACAATTTATAGAAATAGAGTATTAATTAGTATTAGTTTCTTACCCTTTGCATATTTACAGATCCATAATTTATGATCATTAGGAGCATAAGAAAAGCAATCTGATATATTCATTTGAGACCATGTAAATAAAAATCATAGCATGATTTTAAGTAATCTACAGTTTTCTTAGTAATTTTTTAACATCTGAGGTCTCAGCACTGAAGTGATATGCTGTTATTTCTTTAAAGAGATGTAACTTCACAATTTGTAAAATTGAAACATTATGCATGTATAATAAGTGTGTGCTGATTGTTAGCACAAGTATCTGGCAGCTGTATTTCCAAAATGGCCAACATTCTGCAAGAGTTTTTAGAATAGTCAGGAACTCAGTTCTCTTTCTTGATTATGCATTTGCAGAACATCTGAATGCACAGTGAAATCACACATACAAATATTCTGAAATGAGAATTTTAAGAATGGCCAACAATTTGATTTATTGATAGATGAATTATAATGTTAAACTGTGTGTATCACATCTCTTCCTGATTTCCAAATCCAGTTCCCCAAACCCCCACATTCTATGAATTCTATTATATAGCATCACTGTAAGAAAATATTAATAAATGTAATACTATAAAATGTGTATAATAGACAAACCATTCATATCAAATAGTATTGATTTATTAATATTAATGTGTATGTTTTAAGATTATAAGCCAATATGTAGATATTAATGCATATTTGGTTGAATCTTTATGTATTTAATATAAATTTTAATGGTTATTTAATAACTTCATAATATGTTATATAATATATACGTAAGTGATAAATATATGAAGTATATAAAACATGTTGATATCTCATTGATACTTAACTATAAGATTCTGAATCACTTATAAACTATTAAGAGAAATAAACTTCCTATGGGTATTTGTCACTCAGGTAATTAAAAGTTCCTAATTTTTAAATCTAAGAATTAACAAGTAAGGTTTTACAATTTAAATATATTTTTAATATAAAATATTCAAACTATGATATTTAGACATGAAATAATTTCATATTTTTTACCCTCTTCATACCTATTCTGGTATTTAGATCCTATTTACAGTAATATAAATTTGCCTATCCAAGTGCTATCTTTCCTGTTAGAAGACCATGAATAATTAGGTATTCTGTGAGGTATCGTTGAGTAGACCCTAAAAGTTACTCATGAATCCTAAGTCTAAAGTCCTTAAATTTGCAAAATCTGACTAGAGCAAAAGTGACAGGCTGCACATCCTCCAGCTAAGGCTGCTTACCCCCCAGGGCACAGTCTGCATCTGTGGGAGCCAGTGGAGGGACTGGAATGTCTATCTGTGGAGTTGCCAGTGTGCATCCACATTGACACCTCAGAGGATGGGACAGCATCAGACAGACGGCAATGAGGAGAACTCTCAGGGCTCTTGTAAAAATTTCCATCCTGTTAATTTTGCAGAGGTCATTTACACTGATTTTGTACAAACATGTTATTATTTTTGTTTTATTTGAATAGCAAATAAACCTCCCAATTGAATAAGAAAATATTCCCTTTTTGAACATTTACTGCTACAGTGATTTTAGCTGTTGGAAGGATAATTATTAATAGCATAGCCCTTATAATATTACTCAGTTAATCAAACAAATCTGTTTGTTTTTCCCTCTGCCAGAAAAACAAACTAGCAATACAGTGTTAAAGAAAGAAAGGCTTAACAGTGAGAGACCTTAGAGTATTAGCATTATCTGGACCAGGAGATCACTGCAGGTGGGAGGTGGAGTGGCAGGAAGACCGGAGGGTGGAACGCCAGCCAGTCCTTATTTGTTGTGCAATAGAATCATTACACTTTCTGAGAGTTCCTCAAAAATACATTGAGTGCATTACTATCTGTTAGGACATTAGAAGCTAAAATATATTTTCAAAAGTAAATTACTCTTAACTAAGAGCTATTTGACTGTGATTAGAAATGAGAACATAGGTAAAAATGATTATGATTGTAGGCATTTGCTAGCATTTTAAAAGTCAACAAATAGAAGTGTGTAGTGAGAAAAGAGAGGCCCTACCACAACGCCTGACATTGTGTTACATTAAACCTGGGAAAATCCAGCCCTGACTTATGTAAGGGTGGCAAATTATGCAGTCCTGTTGCTTAAGGGATGTTGATTGCTGACCCATTAATCTGATAATCCAGAACAAAACAGATCAGGGCAGTACATTTCTGACAACTTATTTCTATTTGAATTATCCCTTTAAGACTCAGCTGTTGCACCTGTAGTAAGAATTTATCACCCAAACGACAGCAGTTCTTTTACCTATTTATATGAAGCTTGTAAATATTTGCTTACTATTCTGAGATCAAAACCAGTTGCCGATGGAGAATGCAAATGTTCAGTAGAAACAGAGAAAATAATAAAAAATTATGTTATGCATATAGAAATGTCTACTGTAATGCTCTGTTAAGACAAAATAATCCTGTTATAGCTAAATGAAGGAAATTACTACAAAAGCAAAATGTTGAAATTAACATTTAATTAAGATACTGTTTTTGAGGAAGAAGTAATATGGGTGAGTTTCATTCTTGCTGAGATAAAACCTCTTCCAAATCAAAAAAGAGAAATGCATTAAACTGATACACTCCATTATATACCTAAGACCAATTCAATATATGTCAACTAGATTTTAAGACTTTTAAAAAACTTTTATCAAAGAGTGCTAGATCCTTTTAATTTTAGTAAAGACATACTGAGTCTATTAACTGTGGAAAGAATAAATATCAGTGTTGACCTATTTGAAACTGATTATAGCAGGAAAATATGAAGTTTACAGTATCCCCCAAACACATAGGTCCAGAGTGGGGTGTCTGTCATCTAAAGGTCACTGACAGAGTGGAGGTATTGCTTCTAAGGAATTCCAACTAGAATGTGTTCTGTATAACAACATTCCTGATTGTTATGCAGCTAAAAACATATGTCACCTCTCTGAAGGTTTAAAATGGGTAAAGTAGTCTCAAAGTTGATCCAGCTGAAACATGTCTTTAGGTCTCTGAAGAAATAAGTATCAAGAAAAAAATATGATGTGATAAATCACAGGAGCAATCTCACTAAAAAGTGTGAGTTTATTTAAACGGCTTTTATTTTGGATTATTTATTCTAAAGATATACAAACTACATTTTTACTCAAAAAATGGCATCTTACGTGAAAGATTTAATTTTCAAGCCAATCCATAGGTCTGATGCCCTGGAAGTGTCCTATGGGCTCATGTGGAAACCCTGTGAATCTGGTCTTTTTACTGCAGGAAAATTGCTACCATATGGTATTTGAACTAAAGCCTCATGGTTTGAATCATATGGCTTCCTATGTGTATGCTTCATTGGAAATACAGATGAAAACATCTCCTTACTTCACTTTCTGTTGCTTAGTGTCTTTTTATTATAAATAGAATTTTATTAAGAAATTTAAAAAATATTTGTAAAAAGCTTCACTTTAATTGACAAAACCCTTTC